>NC_137608.1:27079632-27137132 GCF_963280865.1 Gymnoscopelus braueri | reverse complement strand
TGAGAGAGAGAGAGAGAGAAAGAGAGAGAGACAAAGTGTGTGTGTGTGTGTGTGTGTGTGTGTTTGTTTTTTATCTTTGACTGCTGACTGTGTGATGAACTGCCCTTCAGGGATAATAAAGCTTGACTTTACTCCAGGGAGGGAATGAAGAAGTGGAAAGAATAGATGGAGTTGAACAGGGTTTTGTAACAAGGGAAAATATAAGAGACAGAGGGTAGAGAAAGAATTAAAAGAGGGCAGAGCAAGAGAAAGTGTAGAATGTACCTTCTCTGTGCACAGCAAGATCTCAGCATTTCACCAAAAGAAAGCAATTTAATGTCTCAATTATTCATGATATACGTTGGATTTTCTTTCAGAGTTGTTTGTGCAAATATGAAACTAACCCAATTCTGAGCCTGAGCCTCTGCATGTTCTCATGTTGATGATATGACAGGTCACTGGAGTTTATTTTCAACTGTACAAACATGCCCTGGAAAATAACACGCAGAAATGATAATAAAATGGTTTGCAATGCTCGTTGAATAGGAGATACAGTGGTCTGTCTGACCTGAATTAAATTTTCACTCCACTAAATCCACTAATATGTTTTAAAAAATACTAGTATTCAAAAAAAATCTTTTTAACTCTTTCACTGCCAAGAGTATTTTCATAAAGTACTCCCCCAGTGCCAGCAATTTGCGCATTTTGTGATCTGATTGGGTTTTTAAACCCATAATACAGTTCTACCAGTAGAGAGCAACAAATCGACACATTGATGACCTCGCTGGCTCACTCGCCCCCTCCCAAACAGGCTCACGTCACATCCGGTCATAACCGGATGTTGACATTTTCGACAATCGTTGATCGGGCTAAATTACGATGTGATACACGACTACGATGACTGATCGTCACCCAGACCAAAGAGAGTAGACGTGGACCTCTCGAAATGACCGCGGGAAAAAAATGAGAACCGGAAACGGAATCTGCGTCATGAAACCGGAACCCAATGAGTCTGAAGGAGTCAGGAAGCGAAAGTGATCATGAAAAATAAACAGAATAGCGCGACCACAGTCAAAAGTAAAAACTCGGGATTTCTCGTGCTGGCAGGGAGGGTACTCGGGAAAAACTCGGGATATCTCGGGGCGTGGCACTGAGAGAGTTAATTGAAATCGAATGGTCGAATTGAATGGTCACACAATTGACATTTCAGACTCCTTATGCTTTTGAATATTTAAAGGGATATTTCACTTTCAAATAAAATAAACATAAAAAAATGTATAAATGAAAAAAAGAATGGAAAAATCACAGCCCCCTCACACGTTAGAAGGACATTCTAATGCGTGAGGGGGCCGTGATTTTTCCATTACTTTTTTATTTTTTTTTAAATATACATTTTTAATGTTTATTTCATTTGAAAGTCAAATATTCCTTAAAGTAGTATTCATATAAGCAAGTACTCTAGTACCTACCTCAAGTGCAAAAAGGTACTGGACTTTGTCCACCACTGTCAAGTGCACATTCTTCTACTTAGATATTTGCATTGCCAAGGTCCAAAATGGCTCTGCACCAACCAACCATAAACCATGACATATATTTATTTATTTATCTTAAAGCTGCAATCCAGAACTTATTTCAACTAGCACTCAGAGTACTTAGTGGCAGTATCATAGTACTGTACTGTACCAGCCTATAACATCAGTACTATGATGTAACATGTATCACTGACGCTGAGATCACTGATGTGCAGTGATCTCCAAGGGACACACAGACATATAGAGATGTGTGGATTTATAGATATTCCTGGACATCCACTGATCCGGCCGACTTACCTCGTGGCAGTGGACTCCCTTTGGTCCTTTGCAATACACCAAGATTGAAGATCAGTTGGACGGCCCTTGAGAAATGCAGGGGACGCACAAGACACACAGTATGCGCGCACGCAGAGATTCCGTGTATTTATAGACGTATACCTGTAGTTCAGTGGTTCTCAACCAGTGGTCCGGGAGCAGCGGGGACCACCAGTGGTCCTATAGGGGGTTGGTAACCAAGTGGACCCTTATAGATCTTTAACTCTTGAGCTTAAAATTATTGAGCTTAAAATGATAAAAAATGGTTTTATTTTACGCTCTCAAGAGTTAAATTATTGTTAAACATCTGCATTACTTAATGAAAGAATTGTTATTTTGATAAACGTTTGCCTGTCATCTCTCCTATGGTACCAACATCAATACATCATGGAATTGTGGACAAAATCGTATCCAACGATAACAAAATATTTTGGGTCTGAGAGTCCAAATGTCACCAAATGGTGGTCCGTGGCTCAAAAATAAATAATGGACCTCTATATGAAAAGGGTTGAAAACCATTGCTGTAGATGAATTTTAGCCAATCTGTGTGGTATGTTAGGCCTATGTTAATACAATATAACTAGCACATCTGCTGTGGTTGGAGGTGGTCTCCTTACTCATCCATTGAGAAATGTTGGTTAACAAATTCCCTTGTTATGACATTGTATTATGACACCGTGGCGTGTATGGCATGAGGTCAGTCTTTTACCATAGATATAAAAGTATAGAATAAAAAAACAAGTATCCCCTTTAGTTGTTGTTGGGGAACACATTTACATATACCTGGAATTTGTCCTCTGCATTTACCCATCCTAACAACAATATTACGAGCAGTGGGGAAGTGCAGTCAATATGGCACCTGGGGAACAGTTAGGGATTAAGTGTCTTGCCCAGGGACACTTTGACGCATGCACTGGGTGAGCTGGGGGTCGAACCGGAGAACCTTTCGATTCCCAGACGGCCTCTCAACCCACTCATCTATGGCTGTCAGTGAGTTCAGTTCACATGCAGCCACCTATTGTACTTTGCTGGAGGGACCCAATGATGCTTATTGCTATGGATACCGTAACCTACGCATCTTCATATGAAATGCACCACAGAGGCCCCCATCCGTGTTCATATACATGAAAGCACAGCATTTCTATGAATGGAAATGTCTATGCAGTTGTTGCCATGGGGTCTCCACTGTTTTGTCAGCAGAGGAGTCCCAGGTTTTCTCTTACGTGACATTACATATTAATTCTCTACTATCCATGACAATGGCCTGAATGCCAATAAAGTCAAATGGTTTAGTTCCATTGTGGTCCTCTGGGGTAGGGTGCTGTTGTAAGATAATGGGTCAGATAGTATTTTAAAATAGTATAGCCAGGGAGCTAATTCTGTAGAACAGTGATTCTCAACCTTTATAATTTCATGGACCCACAGTTCAATAAGCATCAGACCACGGGCACAATTTTTATTTATCAATCTTTTATCTGGGGACCTACTGGAACCCCCTCAAGGGGACCCATTGGGGTCCCCGGACCTCATGTTGAGAATCAGTGCTGTAGAACAGCAATACAAAGACATCACACCATGTACATAAAACATAAAACTAAATGCAATGAATCGATCCACAGCATTACTTTTTTGTAAAAAAAGATATTCTAAAATGTATCTAAGAACCCACACTGCACTTTGATTATATAATTACACATCATTTCTAGCTGTTATATGAAGGCAGAACCATCAAAGCCGACTTGAAGCCTCATTCTGTGGCACAGGAGGAAGCTTGTTCCATAGAACGCTCCCATCTGTTTTCCTTGCTTCAGGTGTATTTATTGTGTTGTCTATGCATATTGTGAGCAACAACCAGACCACTTTTATATGCAAAATGAATTGACCAATACGAATTGTGTATGATACATTTTTATATTAACCAGATGCAAAACTAGGAAAAGACTAAAGATTATTGATCGAATTGCTAATCCTAGTCTGATTCTAGTGTTGTTTTTTTACCCCTGAAACCACACACACGCACACGCACACGCACACGCACACGCACACGCACACGCACACGCGTACATGCACACGCGTACATGCACACGCGCATGCACATTCAATTATTCATTCACACTTACTTGTGCAGTGACCTTTGGGCTCTGTGCTCTCCTCTGAAATCTTGTTCACAATCTAAATTAGATGTATGAGCAGACCGTGGCTTCTCTGAATCAGTGAACAGAGGCGTTCTGAGTGATGAGATGAGTTTGGGAAGTGGGGCTCCAACTCTTGTTTAAAACGGGGTTACCATAGAAGGCAATGTTTGCAAATGGTCAGTCATTATCTCCGCCAGGCCGAAGGCAGGGCCGTAGACTATGTTTTCGTCCCTGTGTGTGTCCACGGCTAATCTTGCAAACAACTATCTTGTAAAACAGATTATCTGCCCGGACTTCGGCCTGGCGGAGATAAAAAGTACATTAACTATAGTAATATATAGACCAAGTATGAACAGTATGAGCAATGTGAACCGTATAAGAAATGCTGTGATGAGACACTATGCATGTACAGTATAGATTGCACAGACCAGTTATACATATAGCATATGACAGGTTATACCACACAGATTATTCTACATATTGAGGGTATTTGATGTGGTATGAATCAAAACCAAAGGAAATCAAGTGCCATGAAAAACGAGTACGGTGAAAGTGTTCTTGACACAGACATTGAACCCCCACATGCTAGAACTATTGTACCACTACATATTGAACGTCAATGTAGTGGTGCAATGTAGTACCAAGCCCTACTCCTGTGTTATCCAATTCAGACTGTATGCACAGAAACCTTTCTGAGGATTAATAAAGGCTGAGAACAATCGAACAGACCAGAATTTAACTGACTTGACCACTACATATTGAGCGTCAATGTAGTGGTGCAATGTAGTACCAAGCCCTACTCCTGTGTGTTAATGCATGAAGAATCCAATTCAGACTGTATGCACAGAAACCTTTCTGAGGATTAATAAAGGCTGAGAACAATCGAACAGACCAGAATTTAACTGACTTAAAGTGAGAAAACCTGTTGGCCTGCTGAACCCTGCAACACATCTCTCTCTCCATTAACATGGCCCCGATTTTTCAATTGCCCAAGTTTAGTATTTCCTCTGAATCAGTTGTCAAATTCAGAAATGTACAGTACTGAAGTAAATAAATGCTCAATAAAAGCTGTAATTGTGAATGGCATGGAAGAGATGGGATTGAAACAGATTTCGCAGAGCAGACTATATCAGTGGTTACTCCCTGAACTAATTTGCATGTGGTGCATAGCCGTCTTTATTTCCTTTGCAAACACAATAATGTCTCAGAATAAATACGCTTCGAACATAATTCCTAGAGTTAATATCTGCAGATACCAGACACTTTCCCCCCTACTTACATAACTGCTTTCAGCAATTTGTATTATTGTGGCTGAACTCATACAGTATGTCCAATGTGTATGACTATTGTATTTGTCACATTTTGTCTACTGTACTGCAATCTGGGAACCCATCGCCAACTGAAAATGAAAAACAGCGCCCTCTGCTGTTTGTTTTATGTCTGTTGGCTCTGGGCGGAAGAAAACGTAACGCTAGTGCTCAGGGAAACCGGGGTTTAGAGGTCTGCCTTCAGCTTTCTCTTCCGGTGGGTGCCACTATGTTTTCATTCCCACTAACAATATTTCTACACGGAACACTAACACCACTTCTCCCAGAGAACATGGATCGTTTTGGTTATAAGCCCACTTGTTTCTATGATGAAAGAGTAAGTTAAAATGTGAATATCTTTCCGTGGTTTTGTCTGCTCCGCGGACGCTATTGTTAAATTAGTTTGGGTTTGTTTCGAGGGGGAAAGATCGACGGACATGTGAATCCCGCCCACTACATTTGTAAAGCGCGGCCTACTTCCTGATCTGAATGCGCACAAGTTATGACGAACCTCCCCGACAGATTCCAACGCAGCGCAGAATCTGTTCTTCAGAGATTAACTGTACTGTAACTCAGAGAGACTAAAGAGTAAGTGCCATTTTGATCTGACTTAATACTGCAGGCTAGCTGTCCTCCATAAGGGTGGGGTTTCCCACCTGCCAAGTATTATTAATACATTCATTAATGTGCTTGTGTGCTTTTGTGTGTGTACAATTTGAAAACAAACATTTTCTCCTTAAAAAGGATATATTATTCAGTGCTTAAAACTCCCCAAATTATGCTTGAAGGAGAAAATCTGATGCTAATGCTTAATTTGCTGCAGTTTGAAGGAAGTTATCTTCCAAAATTCTATTTAATTTGAAACATAGATTTGAATTGCCTTGCACATCTCATGAATACTGTACTTAGGAAATTGCCTTGAAAATCTTTCTCTTAACACATTGAATGCCAGTCGCGTAAATCTACGCGAACCTATTTAAAGCCGCAGCGTGCCAGTCGCGTAGATCTACGCGAACCGCCGATTCCCATTGAAATTGCCCCAGGTGCACTTTCCGATTTTTTTTTATCCATTTCCGTTTCCGGTTTCCGGTCGGAAACAGAATTATTCGGGTTCCGTTTTTTTCGATCGTATCCGCTTCCTGTCTGGGATCCTGTTTAAAACTCGATTTTCTCGGTTGTTGTTTTTCTCCTGCTGATCACTGTTTAGCGTTGATCGGCTGTATCTTCAAGATGGCGGCTCGCATTTGGAAACTGTTTTCGCTGGCCGTTTCTCACGGATCCGCTGTGTGTTTAGAACCAAATGAACGCGCACTTTTAACTTATTTAACGCTGGCACTGGTGAGTACATTATGAGATTAAACTCTGGCATGGAATGTGTTAAGGAGCCTCTTGTTATGTAAACTGATACAGTGGATAGTGAATATGAATTAATTAGCTATAATTATTCACTGCAGAGATCTACACAAAAACACTTTTTGATATCATAAGTAAGGGTTTGTGTATATAAAAATGTACTTTTTTGCACATAGTTGACAAGGACAGGTCTAATTTACAACATGGGTTCTATAGCCAATCCATGTCAAGGACCCCCAAATATTTGTATTTAAAAATAATGGACTCAACTCACTTTTATAAATAGCCATATAGCCTCTGGCTGCCTCCCACTCCCCCATTGTGAAATGGCTTAAAAAACACCAAAATAAATGAAAATAGCTAAATGTGCTGATCTACAAGCTCACAGCGCATCATGCTGCGATGTGTTGTGAGCTTGCTACTTTTGAAAATAAATATGAGATGACCAAAAAAGGGATGCTATGTTGAAAGTGATTAAAATGGCACAATTATGTATAAGAAAAAATAATGATTATGTTTTTTGCTTATTTTTCTTTTTTTGTGTGTGGTGGAATGACTATCTGTCAAATAATCTTATTGACCTATCAGAACTAATAATTTTCCCACACCCACATGAAGGCAGATAGATATAAGCAAAAGAAAGATTTTTTTTATCATTAATATTTAATCATCATTGGTTTGAAATGATTTAAACTGCACATTAAAATTGCAGAGGTCTTCGTGTTGTCTAATGCTGCATGTTTTCTAGAAGATCATGGATCAGCATTTCAATAATGTAGTATGTATTCATGTGAAGAATATTTTATTCTTCAGTTTTTTAATATCATCTTATTGTATGTCCCTTTTATTAATTTAATTTTAACCACTAAGGTGCGCTCTCTAGAGTTATATTTCTGCCAGGAAATCTGAGGCATGTGATGACAATGTTTTGGTGTTGTGCATGTGCCGAGAAATCTTTGAACAGTGAAGTGAACACATCAAATAATAGTGGCATATTGTCAGACAAACATGTCTTGACAATGTTATAGGCTAATACACACGAACAGGGGCGTCACGCCCATTCACTGTGCGTACGATGCGACACCCTCACTCTCACAGATCCGTGATTTCATACCCCCCACTTTTTGTCTGGCTGTTTTCATTTCTTCCCCGTTCCATAACATAAAGCTGCTGATTTCATCCCAATAGCGTGAAGTAGTTTCAACTAGGCTACCTGGCTAGTTCTATTTCCAGTAGTATTTCAAAATAAAACGTGTGTTGAATTATAACATTCCAAGAATAGATTTTAAAAACCTCTTATTTTGAAAAGCACATTGTTTTGAAAGGAAACAGATTTCTGGGGGCCGCTTGACTAACGTCAAGCCTACGTTCTCACACTCCATGTTTAGCTTGAGTAAAAAGTCAACAACACACAGACGTGGGACATTATGGAATATAAAGACTTTGGGGCAAAAGTTCATATTTACCACCATGCTCTCTGGAACCAAGACAATGTGGGCCTATGGAACAAAAGTGTGTTCTCTTTTGTCATCTTTGCAGAAGGTGAGTAAGTAATTAATCTAATGCTGACGGTGGTGGAAAGTAACTAAGTACATGTACTCAAGTACTACCCGAATATATCTCCAATCTCAGTAGACCCCACATGTGATTGTGGGTGAGTCCTCCATGACCATGAGAGGATATTAAAGTAAGGCAACCCAATTGGCAGTGGCCAATGTACAGTAGGCTTGTCTAGAAACTGATTTAACAATCTTTATAATCTTAACCATTACAAACAATGCTAGTTCACAAGAACAATGTTGGTGTGCCTACGAGATCTGCATTTTTTTTTTTTTTTTACATCAACAACATTGAAGAGTTGACATTTCAGTCTGGAGCCTTGGCTTGTGCTGGCATATTACATGCCTGCAATTGACTAGTACCAGACAGTACATCCCATGAGCCAGAGGGACAGGAGTGTCGTAATTGACAATAGTGTATAGATCCCATAAACCGTACGGACAGATAGCGCCTGATTAGCAAGGTCCAGTCCATAGCCTTGTGGGACTGGGACATGTATCCCATAGCCTGGAGGGGTGATTTCTCTCAGATTATTAATGCACAAAAATGGCATAGTCATTTTGTCAATGACAAAATATTCAGGAATTGAGGTCCTTTGCCTGCTGGCAATGTGCACAAGAAATATGACGCTGATCCGCCTAGCGGTTTGCGAGATTAGCTGTGGAGAGAGACACTCGCACACATACTGTCCGCCTCATGGAGATAAATATTCAGGGGCCTAAATTGTCTAACAAAATATGATGTCTTCTCTTGGGCTCTTTTCTTCATAATGGTATGTAAATAATTCCAAGAGCATTATACTTACTCATAAAAGTTGCATACTTACAGTATAAGTCTTCCACACTCTCCGTTATGAAACTCACCATATTCCCTCTATGAAAGTGGGTATTTTCATAGCTGTCTGCCAGTGGTGGAAAGTAACTAAATACATTTACTTGAGTATAATGTACTTAAGGAACATTTTGAGGTACTTTCTCTATACTTGAGTATTTTCATTTTTCCATACTTTATACTTCTACTCCACTACATCTCTGAGGCAAATATAGTTTTTTTTACCCCTTTTTCTCCCAATACAATAGTCGTTGTGTCAATTATTTCCTCCCCACACACATTTGTGTGTTGTCACTGCTGTTGTATTCTACTGAATCACTTGCCAGTGAGGAGTGCCTACCGGGAGGATGTCGAGCCTTCGTCCTACTCCTCCCGTGCAACACTCCCTGTTGACAGGTGCCGCTCCAGCCCGTAGGAGTACATGCAGTGACAATTATCACCCCCCCCCCCCAACACAAGCCAATTGTGTTCGTATAGACGCTCGACAAAGCCAGATGCACCGTGGTACATTCGAACCCACAACCTCCGCGGTAGTGGGCAGGCACTTCACCATTGCGCCACCCGATCGCCCTTTTTGGGCGGTGAAACCGCCCCTATAAGTGAGGTTTGGAAATTTGTACAATTATCTTGGGCAGTGAAACCGCCCCTATAAGTGAGGTTTGGAAATTTGTACAATTATCCTGCGCTGTGATTGGCCAATCACGATCTATTCAGGACTGTGATTGGCCAGTGTCACATGACACATGTGCATAGCCCTATATAAGAAACCATAACTTTAAAAAAAAAAAAAAATTGTTTTTTTAAAGTTATGGGCGGTGAAACCGCCCCTATAAGTGAGGTTTGGAAATTTGTACAATTATCTTGGGCAGTGAAACCGCCCCTATAAGTGAGGTTTGGAAATTTGTACAATTATCCTGCGCTGTGATTGGCCAATCACGATCTATTCAGGACTATTCAGGACCCTATATAAGAAACCATAACTTTAAAAAAAACATAAATTTGTTTTTTTAAAGTTATGGTTTCGTCCATCATAAAGAGTGTTTCAATAAATGTATTTATCTTTTGTACATGATTGGTTGACTCCATTCAGTATTGTGATTAGCTAGCAAGACACCGCCCACTTCACACAGGGTGTGATTTTTTTAATTTTAGTTACTAGTTACTTTTCAGATTATGAAGACAAAACATTCAGAACCACTTCATGTGTCTTTTTGAAAATAGTAGATCTGCTATTTTCGAAAGATTTTGGAAGATTTTAGTACTTTCACAGTATAATTTGATGCCATTACTTTGTGCTTTAATAAAGTAAATTTTTGAATATTACAGGCCTTTTACTTGCAACAGAGTATTTTTATATTGTGGTATTGCTACTTTTAATTGTGAGTACTTCTTCCACCACTGCTGTGTGACCACCTCTAACACTGATCTCCTGGCTCCTGGCTGATGGGAGATTTGAATATAATATACCTGAGGAGTGCTGGATTCTATTATATTTTGCCTGTAGGTTGACAGGGGGCTTGCTCTTGAGCGATTACACCACAGACGCTCCATTGTGTAGGATAATTAAAATCAAGCACCCCTCCATTGATATTTGAACTCAGTTGAAACTGAATAACCCATATGTCAGACTAAACGTCAGTGACAAGTGAACTGAAATACACACATGTGCATGTGCAAACTCACACACACACACACACACACACACACACACACACACACACACACACACACACACACACACACAGACAGTTTCATATAAGCAAGGAAGCAATCGTGATTCATGTTCAGTGACACCTTCATACATAAATACATCTATAAGATACACATACTGTACACCTTTACACACACGCACGTGCACACACACGCTCGTCCAGGCATGCACAGAGCACGCACGTGTGTGTACGCGCACGCACGCACGCACGCACGCACGCACGCACGCACGCACGCACGCACGCACGCACGCACGCACGCACGCACGCACGCACGCACGCACGCACGCACGCACGCACGCACGCACGCACGCACGCACGCACGCACGCACACACGCGCACGCACACACGCACGCACACACGCACGCACACACGCACACACGCACACATCCACAGTGACACCTACACCTCTGGTACTCAGCTCTGTGGCTGTCGGATCCTGGGGGCCACCCGACTTACTGCAGTGATGAATAAAACAACAGCCACACCTGTGTGTGTGTGTGTGTGTGTGTGTGTGTGTGTGTGTGTGTGTGTGTGTGTGTGTGTGTGTGTGTGTGTGTGTGTGTGTGTGTGTGTGTGTGTGTGTGTGTGTGTGTGTGTGTGTGTGTGTGTGTGTGTGTAGCGCTTCTGGGTTCTGCTGACATGCTGGCTTTTAAATGAACTTCTCTGGTTGGTTGGGAGGATGGCAGTTTTTGTCCCGCTGATGTGTATATGTGTGTTCGTATGTGAACGTGCACATAAATCCTAGGCGAGATAATTACCTTTAATTGGACAATAAAAAGATGTATTTTAGCCTAACGTTCATGGTGTCTTATAAGAATACTCTCCTTTGTCACACAGGAGTGTTGGGATGATTGGTGAGTGTTGGTGAGCTTGTAGGTCTGCCGTTTGTATGCTAATTTACTCTAGTATAAATTATTCAAAAATGAATTGAATAATTACAAAGAATTAAATAGTTGTATG
Source organism: Gymnoscopelus braueri (assembly GCF_963280865.1). Lineage (NCBI taxonomy): Eukaryota > Metazoa > Chordata > Actinopteri > Myctophiformes > Myctophidae > Gymnoscopelus > Gymnoscopelus braueri. The sequence goes on along the minus strand of NC_137608.1, from coordinate 27,125,448 downwards.
AATTATTTTTCCCTCGTTCCCTCAAGATGTGTTGTTTTATAACATGCATTAGGACAACTATTACAATTTACATTTACAGCCATTTAGGCAATTACCTGAGTATTGCTTATGCAGATGTGTGCATAAGCATGTGCTTACAGTTTGCGTATGGTAATGCTTTGTGGCAGATAATATGCCACGCAGCATAATGTGACATTTATGATCGTTAACAGTAACAAGGACGAGCAGTCTGATTTTCATAACCAAATGGAAATGTTAAAAACAAAATCTAGCCTGAAGGTGAGACCTTGACAAACACGTGATGCACACACACCACTAACAATCACTGTGCACTCACGTGTGTGCACACATGCATACTTAACTGCATCTTAACCTCTTCTCTGACACTCAACGTATGTGCCTGTTTATATTGCCCTAGACGTATATATGCATATTACAGCGTTTTCAAATGGCACATTATAATTCCAGTAGACTACTGAAGAAGCAACCATGAATGCTGCAGTAGTCCCATTTGACCTGATTTCCATTGGGAACAGCATGTCTCCTCTCTGCACTGCATCCCAGTCCACCTGAGATGATGGGAAGATGACATAAGATGTCCCCAACGTATGTCCCCAGTGAGAGCCTAATGCATTTCATATTGTATACACATTCAAATCCAGTGTTAATGTAACTCCATTCTCCATTCCTGGCATCAAATTAACACCTTTACTGTGTAGCTGTAAATATTGTGTGAGAGACATTTGTGCAAGTGCACGCATGCACGCACAGTGCACACACACACACACACACACACACACACACACACACACACACACACACACACACACACACACACACACACACACACACACACACACACATCCTCCACCGTCCATGTGCTTATTGAAATTGATGTGTGGTGTTTCTTGTGAATATATCATGATGAAGCAGCACTGTACAATTCATTAGTAGACCATTACAACGGCATGACCCACATGCTAACATACTCCGAGTGAGGTTTGTGTGTGTGAGTGTGTGTGCGCGCGCACGTGCGCATGAGAGAGAGATAAAGAGGAGAGAGCCCTATAGAGTTGTCCATTGCTAATGGCTATGCAGATGGTGGAAGCTTTTATTACACTGGTATATGGCTTTATAACTTGACTCACTGCAAACTACCGGAAATGAGGTGTGTGTGTGTGTGTGTGTGTGTGTGTGTGTGTGTGTGTGTGTGTGTGTGTGTGTGTGTGTGTGTGTGTGTGTGTGTGTGTGTGTGTGTGTGTGTGTGTGTGTGTGTGTGTGTGTGTGTGTGTGTGTGTGTGTGTGTGTGTGCGTGTGTGTGTGTGTGTAGAGGGGTGTACGTGTCTTTGAGTGTACTGTATGTGTATTCTTAGAACAGGCATGGATCTGGGCAGCACAGTAAAGTGACAGAGACAGAATGAATGTTAGTAATAGAGAGAAAATTAGGACAGCAGGGAAATTAGGACAGCAGGGACATTAGGATGGGTGCTAACTTTGCTTTCTTTACTGTGTGTGTGTGTGTGTGTGTGTGTGTGTGTGTGTGTGTGTGTGTGTGTGTGTGTGTGTGTGTGTGTGTGTGTGTGAGACTGATCGATGACGGAACAGGATGAGGGGCAAATTGTAGAGACACAACAAATGAAAAAGGAAGAAATGAAACGGCAAATAAAGCAGAGAGGAAATTGTGTTTGTACGTGCATGCGCGCACGCGCTGGGGGTGCACAAATGTGCACACGGTAGTGTTGCTTTTCAGCAGACGCATTAGTGTGGCTATATTGATCTGAGTTAATCCGTTTGGCTGTTGTTTAGACTCATCATATCCATGCCTACCAGCATATCAATGTTACGCACGGCCCGTGTATTGGAAGAAAATATACCGTATAGAGTCTGTGTGTCTGCATGTTGGAGTGTGATTCTGTGGCTGTGCATCTGGATATGCACAGCCACAGAATCCTATGCATGTGTTCGTGCGCATGCATATGCACCACAGTAAGTGTGTGGGTGTGTAGATGCTGTTTTTATATCTCTCCTTCATCAGAGCATCACTGCACCAGCAGCAGCGACGAAGGCCGTATTGAATATTACGACTACACTGTAAAATCCTCAATTTTAATCTAAGCTTGAGATTGTACAAATGTAACCAAATGCACCCCGTATAAGGGTTTTATATGCAGGACAGTCTGAACCAGCTTGTTAATAATAAAACTGGAACAGGACGGGGATCTTTGATAGCAGGACAGGAGATGAAAAAGGACCAGGAGAGAGAGAGGAGGGGGGAGGGAGGCGGGTAGATGAGGAGCAGATGGACAGCAAGAGGAGCAGTAGGAGGTGAAGAAGAAATAGATCACAGGGGGAGCCATTTTGAATGTGTGAAAGGGGAGGTGGGAGGTGAAGAAGAAGAGAGCAGGTTGGTGAGGGAGATGTCCTGAGATCACAGCGGAGGAGGAGAATAGGAAGAGGAGAAGGTGGGAGGGCAGAGGGTGCAAGTCGTCTAACACAAGGAGGTGAGAGGAGAAGAGGAGGGGAGGTGGGGAGGAGGAGAGGATTCAACATAAAAATCCATCCACTCCCCCCGAAAAATATCCTTACGGGTCCATTTGGTTACAGTACATGTGTACGCTTCTCTGAGTCACAAATGGATAAAGGAACTCTGAGGATTTTACTGTGTAATATGACGTTTATGATGCATTCAAAGCTGTAGCCTCCTACCAGCGTTCCGGGCGAAAAATGCTCCCCAAGCGTTCTGCGTCAATCAGGAGAGTGAGCTTATAGACGCATGGTGCTTAGACTCAGCTGGTGCCCCAAAAAACTGATTTATGTTTTATGTTTTCAGCCGTAAAGTACACAGCAACTGTGTTTTTAAAGAACTACTATAACATTTAATTAATAGAAATTCTCATTTTCTTTCTTTTTAACTGTCTTTTAGTATTGTGTGAACTTATTTTTGGATAAAATGTTATATTAACCATTCTGTATGGCAGAGTATTTTAGTACAATATAACTAGCACAGCTGCTTATAGGTGGTCTCCATAGTCGTCCATTGAGAAATGTTGACCCTGGTGTCGGAGAGCACATCTACTGGTTGACAAGTAGTACGGCTTGAGGCTCAGAATTGCAATATCTGCCTGACAAGTGGGACTGCCTCTTGATTACCGGTATAAATTTGGTCTGTCATGCGGGAGACCTGGGTTCAAATCCCAATTAGGGCACACCATTTCTTTAATTCAACTCATATTTCTCACTACTCACTATCTTTCTTGTTATTTTCTTCTGCCGCTCCTTTTTCTGATCACATTCATTCCTATTAGAGACTGAATCCTCTGACGTTGTTAGAAACTCTCACACATGCATGCGCGCACGCACGCAAGTGTACATTCCGTTAGGATATCTCTTTCATTTTGATCATGTGTAAGTCTGTGTATGTTTGCTTTGTCAAATGTCAAAGCCACAGTGCATGAATGTACCGTAACTCTGAACAAGTCTTATACACAACAGCTCACTGCATGTAAGACTCAGGACTACAAGAGAGCACCAGGGATAGTTATATAATGCATTGAACGTGTCAATTATGAAGCTATATACAGTAGGTGTGGTTACAGTGGTTGTGCAGGGCTGGGGTGGCCTGGGGCCCAATGTGATATCTTTTCACGGGGTCCAAAATCCCTGACGGTGCCTCTGGGTGGGAGAGATAGAGGTGCATAAAAGGAGAATAATGAATAAAATTAGGACGAAAGAGAGACGTGAAGGACGGGAAGTAAGTAGAGTGAAGGAGGAATGGAGGGCGGCGGTAATAATTAGGGTAGAAATCAGAACAAAGCGCCTGAGATGAAGTGTGGAAATTAGAGGTAAGTGGAATAAAAATAGAAGGACCAGCCCCCCCCCCCCCCCCCCCTAAAAAAAGAAGAAAAAGTGAGAGGGAGAGAGAGAGAGAGGGGGGTGGGGGTGTATTGTTTTTTTGTTCTGGCTCAGCATGAAGCTGGAACTCATCAAAAGCAAAATGATGCTATGACCCTAAACCTGACCTTAGGCCTAAGTTTAAGCACAGCATTAACCTGGTGTGTAATCCCCGCTGGAAGGTGCTGACGGAAGGTCATGGTCAAGGAGGCGCAATAAGGTGGCTCAGTCTCAGTGCTGCAAGAGACAGGTTTATTGACTGTTTAAATTATAAATATTAGGGCATGACATGGCAAAATACAGCAAGCATTGAGCCAGTTGCATTGTATAAACAAGCACACTGGCTATACTCTCCTTTGGCATTTAGAGAGTGCTTTCCTGTCAGGCTAATTAGTATTTCCTTATACATCACCTCCTTTGGCCAGAGTTAGCCATGCTGTAAGCTATCCTGTCTGGCTTAATGCCAGAAATTCCGCTGTCAGAAGCTGGCCAAACCTGGCTCGATCACAGCTGAATCAGCTCTGTTCCACAAAGTGGCCGCACCAGACCACAGGCATAAGATTTTGTGCAGCATTCTACTTGGACAAGTTCACAGGAATGCATTATGTAATTAATTCTTATCCCAAAATAAAGGGCTGGGGGAAAGTTATAACCAAACATCAGTGTCAGTACACCCACTAAGGTGCTGAATTAAAATCTTGTCTATTGACATGTGAAAGGTACTAATTATTTTCCTGATTGACTAGCTACACAAAAAGTATGGCTATTTGCCTATTGTGAAAAAACAACAAGAGCAACAATAAATAAATAAAAAATGCACTGCAACTAGGCTTACTCTGAATATCAACACGTTGAACGTGGTTGGGTGAGATATGGGACCTGAGGCGATGAAAAGCCTGCAGTTGAAAACTCGCTCCAACAGCGACACGCAATACCAAATGTGGACAGACTTGAATACGGCTGCATTTGGAATGTCCCCATCTCACCTTGTAATACCTAGTTAACACCAACAGTGATAGTGTTTTTACCCCAGTTTCACATGGCAACTAATCTTATGTTTTAACTCTCCAATGTATCTACCATGGCCTGATGACAGGCCAGGGCAGTGAACCAAACGCATTAGGATAGAGTGCATCCTATGGACTGGAGGGACGATTGCTCTGCGATTGGCTAGTTAATTGTCATGCCAACTGGCCGACAAATGGTGTAACTTCATCACTTAGCGACTCAGTCAGTCAGTCACTCAGCCAGTCAGCGAAATGACCTTTTTATAGGGTTGCGGTCCAGCCAAATGTAGGTGAGAGAGTACAATGAGATGGAAAAGAATGAGAGAGAAAGGTGCAAGTCGATCCATATGGCAGAGGGAGAGAGAGAGAGTAGGCAAAGAGATGGATGAAAGAATAGAATAGGCGAGGTTAAAGGAAGAATATAGCCTCGGACGTGGCTGGACTTTGTGTCTGACATGGCAGAGGGACAGAGAGTTGGTGAAGAGATGGATGAAAGAAGAGAAAAAGCGAGGTAAGGGGAAGGTTAGAGGAGGGATATACTATAGCCTTGAACATGGCTGGACTTTGTGTCTGACAGTGACAAAAGGACTGGAGCACTGGAGGAACTGTAACTACTTTCTATTGGCTGTTCACCTCCTTAAATGTGGAGCAAATGAATTTACATGCTTATAATGGGACAAAAAGAGCTGAGGGAGAGAGAGGAGGAGGTCAGGGGTTGTTCCTCTGTACTAGTTCCGCTCCTTTTTCAAGATCTCTTTCCCGAAAATAGCCGATCTACAATTTCACATGGTGTTGCATTGCGAAGCATTCTGAGGTTGTAGATCTGCCATGTTACCAAACATTTGTCCCAGAATAGGGATGCTAGGTTAATTCTATGGCAATACATTGTTATCTAACCCTTCTTCTAACCATGACACATGCACACATGCATGCATGCACGCACGCACGCACGCACGCACGCACGCACGCACGCACGCACGCACGCACGCACGCACGCACGCACGCACACACACACACACACACACACACACACACACACACACACACACACACACACACACACACACACACACACACACACACACACACACACACACACACACACACTGTACATGCTCAAATGTGTGTAGGCAATAGATGGTAGCGATAAAGATGTACAATTTTGCTTGAAGAATACACTTAATTTTATCTTCATCGGAGCGACAAGCTATCCTACACACATGATTTGATTTTAATGCAATATCTCACATTTTCTCTGCAATATCTTGCACTCAAAACTTTCCAGTTAGTGTCAATCAATATGACAGTCAAATTACTGCCGAGTGATAATTAGGCTATTTTTGAGTAATTTATCCAATTCCATGTACTGTAGTTGAAAAAAGTTAGCTTCACACTAAACTAGTTTCTTTCTCTTTTTTCATGGAACAGTTTTAATGACACTGATTAAAACATCACAAGATTCAACAATCAAGAGGGGTTTATTTGTCACTCATTCTGCACAGGCACAAGCGGCGAAATGTTGGTGTGTACTGTATGTGTAGTGTACACATGATAAAACATGTAGCTTCATATCAGTTCATATTGTATCATCATATCATCCCCCATTAAGCCTGGTTCATGGTCTCAGTGTGCTGCCACAAAAGCGAAGGCCTGTCACAGTTATTAAATTATCGCCCGATCGCAATATATTTACGCTAATTGCAGATATTTTGCATAATCGTTATCGTTACCATTCATCTAATGTATATGAAAACGGCTGGATACAATATAGTATAACACAAATGTCATATTAAAATAAACTAAAATAAAAGACAATACAAAAAAGAAAAAGGCTGCATTCTACAATTGTTACAGTTGTTGCTATAGTACACATTTGTTATACATTGTCCATAGGCTGAAAGAAGAAAGATCACTTTTCCCAATTTTTGTGTAACTTGTCCTCTTGTAGTCTGAAAATGAAAGTGAGTTTATCCATAGTGTATATTTCCCCTATAATGTCCACCCAATTGTCTTTGGTTGGAGGATCCTGTTGGTACCAGCGACGCGTGATCGCTTCCTTGCGTGCCGCTAGAAAGATCTTGATTAAGTATTTGTCATTTGTTAATAATTCTTCAGGAATATTCCCCAATAACAACAAGGAACAAGTCTGAGGTATCTCTCAAAACATAGAATAGACTCTATGGTACATCCACAACGTTGAAATCTTTTCTTTCAGCCAATCGTTGCCAAGACATAGCCTTTTAATGGGCCAGTCGTTGTCATTGTCATTTGTCTATAGCGTCATATGGCTCGTAAACTCTCCCGCAACCGGTCAAGGAGTGCATGGGTGACGTCATCCATGCACTCACAATTAAGCTCTGTCTTTGGGAAGTATGAACCAGATGTTTGTCTGTCTGTCTCTCTGTCTGTCTGTCTCTCTGTCTGTCTGTCTGTCTGTTGCCCTCCCCAGCCCTCCCATACACAGTGTAGTAACCAGTGGTGTAAAGTAACTAAGTACATTTACTCAAGTACTGTACTTAAGTACAGTTTTTGAGGTATTTTTTTTTACTTTACTGGAGTATTTCCAATGTTCAGTACTTTTACTTCTACTCCACTACATCTCAGAGGCAAATATTGTACTTTTACTCCACTACAATTATTTGAAAAAATGTGTTACTAGTTACTTTGTAGATTTTGATGATTATTGCAAAACATGCATTACCCACTTCAGCCCTATATACATTTTGGCCATTGCGATGCGACGCATTGTGAGCTTGTAGATCTGCTATTTTGAAAAGATTTTTATACATTTTATACGTTTGAAAACTTGTGAAATGGGACATTCTGCACAATGAGTACTTTCTACTTTTGGTACATTAAGTTAAACTTTATACCAATACTTTTGTACTTTTACTCAAGTAAATTTAGAATTCAGGACTTTTACTCGTAACAGAGTGTTTGTACACTGCAGTATTGATACTTTTACTTAAGTAAAACAATTTAGTACTTTTTCCACCACTGGTAGTGACAGACGTACAAAAACTCACGCATTAATTCTGCGTTGTCACCTAGGTGTCAAAAAAGCCTATGCTTCAAACTCACACACGACTAGTGTAAATCACAGCTGTGTGTGTGTGCGTGCGTGCGCATGTGTTTGTGGACTTTTGACACTCCAGGCAGGGTGATAGCCTCCGCCATTCATCATCATCATCACTCACCACCACCGCCACCTTGCTTCCATCATCACACCCAGACAGCAACACTTCTGCCGGCCTTGTCTCCAGTCTCCTATACATTACTCACGTCTGTGTGTGTGTGTGTGTGTGTGTGTGTGTGTGTGTGTGTGTGTGTGTGTGTGTGTGTGTGTGTGTGTGTGTGTGTGTGTGTGTGTGTGTGTGTGTGTGTGTGTGTGTGTTCAACCATGGTCGTTATCCTTGTCAGCCTGTCAATGTTTACGATGACGGCCTCCTCCTTTCCCACCGCTGTCGCTGTCACATACCCGCCATCAGCCACACCCTCAACAACAGGTGTGTGTGAATGGCGCACACATACCTCTGCATTCCATCATCTTCTGTATCATCGCCCGAGGATAAATGGACCTCGTCTATGTCCAAATCCTCAGCAGCAGCTTGTTTCGAGTCATCAAAGAGAGAGAGAGCTTCGAGAGAGAGCTCTATAATGGCTAAGATAATCATTATAATGGTGGTGAGATGGCAGTCTCTACTAGCAACATGGGACCAAGTTTGACTTCCTTAGGGACTGTATTATATTATATTTATTCTGTTTCAGTCTCTGACTCTGTTTCTTTCTGTCCTCTTCTGACATGAAACCATTCCTTCCTAATAATCAGCCTCTCACTCATCCCAAATGATTATACCCTGAGAAGACATTGGCTTAATTACAAGCCCTTGATACAGTGTGAGAACATAATGGCTCTGCTCCGGGTGATGCTCCTTCCCATAATGAAATTGAGTTATGTTTTGTGTGCAACAATGTCCCTTTTGTCTGCCTGAATGGCACTGTTGGATCCTGTACACATTCTAAGATCGCTGAACTGTTACAGCATGTGTGGCAGTCTGGCAGAAAGGGTGGACAATGAAGTTTAATGTGAGTTTAGTGACTTTCACACATGGACTACAGTAGGTGTTGCTTTCCCGATCTAAAATGTTCATTCAAAGAGGGGCTTTCCAACGGCCAACACAAATAATAATGACTCAAATGAGATGTTTGGTTCTATTCTGTGGGAAGTAATGCTTGATCCTGTTGTAGAAATAAAGTCAATGAATAAGCCTCTTTTATCCCTGCATACTCAACCGTGGGTGGGATAGCCTTGTTGTTTGCCTTGTAAGTAGACTACTGACAAGTGCTAGCTAGACCTTTTTGTTAAACTTTTGGACATTTTGGTACTGGGTGTTTTGAAGTAGATTTTCATAGTGAAGTTAAGAATTGGAAACATTTGTCAGACAATTATCCACAAGGGATTGAACTGAGAGCTGATAGTGGGGAAGGACTACAGGGAGGAGTGAGGAAATGGCCTTGCAATGGGAATTCTACGAATGCAACAAAATATGGAGCATCCTGATTAACACAAAACATGGATTGTGTTTCTGGTTTACACAAATCAGCGATACTGTGCTGATTTGCACATTATGGATTGTGTTCCCACGAGTCTTACTCAAATTGGTGATAGTTTCCTGATTTATATAAATTATGGATAGCAATAATGACCTGATTTACATAAATCATCAAAAGTCTCTTTAATTAAGTGTCCTCATACACACAAATCATCAACAGTAGTGGCCTAATTTTCTCACAATGTCCCTTTGGTACGTCACCATCTGTCGAGAACCTCCATCAAGACAAGTAATTCAGACCTAAGTGGACAAATGGGTTATTTATCACCTCTTTATCAGCATAAGCAAACTAGGAAATTAATACTGAACACTTGTGGCGGCATTTTAATCGATACCACTTGGCCGATCGATTTGGTCCCGTTACTTTTAGCAGTCTGAATCCGTTCAAAATGACCTCTGTTGTTGATGTTCTGGAAATGAGGTGGTGATTAGGTATTTCAAATTTAAGAGGTGTGTGTGTGTGTGTGTGTGTGTGTGTGTGTGTGTGTGTGTGTGTGTGTGTGTGTGTGTGTGTGTGTGTGTGTGTGCGTGTGCGTGCGCACGCTTGAGTGCTTGCCTGCCCTTGGGGTATCTGTGTGGAGCTAGATTCTTCGCCTTTATTTCCTTGGCTGATTTATGTTGTGACGTTTGCCTTTGCTCTCACGATCACATTACTGGAAGAGAGAGAGAGAGAGAGAATCAGTATGCAGTGATACTCTACTACTCTAATATGAATAGAAGGGCAGACATTCAGTCATCCTCCACCCTGCACTCTTTTCCTCCCCTTTACACGCATATACAAGCAAACACACCTCATGAGCATCTAAACCAGGGCTACTCAACTTAAGATGGCTCAGGGGCCACTCAGCAAAATACCAAAAGTCCAAGGGGCCGCCATAAAAATTACGATCCTATTTTGGATTTTTCGATTTTGTAACACAAGAAAATGTACATTTTGACATCATATTCTTTTCACTGTACCAGTTTATTTTGTGTTGTGTGTATGTCCAGTGGCAGACACCTATCCTGGGCGCGCGGAAAAGCCGCGCGGCCGGAAAAATTTTGGGGTCAAACCCCCCCAAAAACCTGAAATGCATAGAAAACTATGCATTATACCTGTAACAATTGACGCACCTGTATGTATGTCTGTCTGTTTGTTTTTGAAAAATGTTTTAGCAACCCATATATTTGAACGGAAATGTATATTTTTATCCTGTGCTTAAAAAAAACCATGAGGGGGCCGCCAAGACGCTGCGATCGGGCCGCATGCGGCCCGCGGGCCGCGGGTTGAGTAGCGCTGATCTAAACGGTAAAATCCTTAAGTGTTCATTCAATTCTAAGGCGAAGGGGAGACCTTTGTTAATCAGGGAACTTGAGTTTCAGCTGGATGATGAGTGCCCGGGGGGAGGGACACTTTGACATGTGTTGGCAAACCAATGATCTTCTGATCCCCTGATCTCCTCTCAACCCACCCTCTGTACAAAAGTGTACAGAGAGTGTACAAATATAACATTTTTACTTACATTACATTTGTACACACTTACACATGAATACGTTAACACTGTGGATTTTACTCTGTATACTATACACCTGTTTACTAGGTGAACATGCAGTGAAAATAGGTGGACTACAAGCTCACAGTGCATCACAACGCAAATCGGTGTTGATGGAAAAAGAAGGCCCCGTCCAAACAAAATAGCTCGGGTTTAAATGGTTAATGTGCTGTGGTTCTTAGTTATTGTTTGGGCCAGGTTGGCTCTCTGCTGATGGTCTCTTGGACAGATTTCTATCCCATACCCAAGTGTCTATTGATGACATAAAGATTTACTGACAAACTATGGCGTTTCTGTACGAGGCAGAGCCATCTAGAAGAGACTCTGTGTGTGTGTGTGTGTGTGTGTGTGTGTGTGTGTGTGTGTGTGTGTGTGTGTGTGTGTGTGTGTGTGTGTGTGTGTGTGTGTGTGTGTGTGTGTGTGTGTGTGTGTGTGTGTGTGTGTGTGTGTGTGTGCAAGCAAGCGCGCACAGACTCACTCACGTACACAATGAGTCCCTCTGCCACTTTTTTTCCACGAGTACTTGAATGTCTATGTTTGAGTCAGTTAACCCAGGATGATCAGCAACAGAGCAGCATGTTTGGCAACTCCTTCATTATGGTTTTGGAGGGTTATTTAAGTGTACTCTTATGTTACTTGTCCCATTAGACTTGTTTCTTTCTGACCACAGTACCTCTCCATTCACCCCTGTTGTTCTCTCCTCCTACTTTCTGTCTCACTCTCCCTCATATCTTACCCTCACGCATAGATAATGCCTATACACACAGCACACGCGCGTGTGGTCCATTCCCACTTGCATCACAATAGCTGATTTAATCACAGCTTGACCCCGCGGAGGTGGAACAGCCATGAAACCTAGGGAGAACGAGTGAGCAATTAAGAGAGCAACTTGGAGGAAGAGAGGTGGAGAGAGCATGGTAGAGTACATCATTAATTGATCACATATTTTAGGAACATAATTCACATTTCAGTATACTGCTGCTGTGGCCTCTGCAGCAAGATGAACAAACAACACAACGTTTTTGAATGCATTTAAGGGAGGGGTGGTCAGAGACGTGAAAGGCAGAGAGGGCAGGGTATGTATTCAGACCACCTAAAGCCTATTTTATCCTTTACATTATGACAAGCTTGTGAGCTTGTAGATTGGCTATTTTCGGTGTGTGTCTCCGTCGTAAGACATCTGGACTCAGAGTCCAGATTAAAATGTTTCTTTTACTCTATCAGCTGTTGTCCTTCTATTATTCTATTCATTCTAGGATGTGAAAAGTCAGACATAAATGCGTTCCATGTGTCGCTCCCTCTCTAGGAACTGGAACATCTCTGCCAGCCTGCCAGCATCTCTGCCATCTCTGCCAGCTGTATGTAAAACAAGCGCGAGATTTTCAAGCGCTTTTGAGAGTGATCTCTCAACACATAGATTTGTGAAGTGTTATCCTAGGATATGTCTTATTTTCACATGTCGTCCTCACAATAGAATCGTAGGATTACATTTAATACTTTCAACCTGCAGTCCCTATTTTGGGAATGTCGTTATAGGAGAAAAGTTTCCAATAATCCTATAATAAAATTGGCCGGCCGGCTGGCAGATTCGAGGGAGTGCGGTGCCCGCCATCGAGTTGTTCGGAAATGCGGTTGTCCAGAACCGCCGATCGAACCGATTTATCCATATATGGTTGTTGTGCATATATGGATATCCAGTTGTCCAGAACCACAGATCCAACCAATATACCCATATGCCAATATACAGGGTATGGGCATATACTAATGACATCAGGGTCTCCATATATGGGCATGAAATGGACACAGATATACGGCTACAACAGGTACTCTGACAAAGCTATCGACACTATGACTCAGACATATCGGTCGGATCGGTGGTGAGACGTAAGTGTCAGGGCCGTGTAGCGGCCCGAACCTCTAGTGTCCCAAAATGTCCTTAATTCTCAAAAGATTTTTGGAGAAATAGCAGGGTTAAGCAGTCACAACGCGATGCGTCGTGAGCTTGTACATAGGCTATTTCCACTATATGAATAGCAAGGGCTTGGGTGTGGTTAAAATTCTGCAAAGTTGACCATTGATTATGTTCTTTGTCCCTCACCCCATCCTTCTAGCCTTCATCTTTTCCCTCACATTCATTAGGTTAGTCACTCAAGCATGGGATCAAATGTATAGTCACCATTGCAAGACATAACTTATGAATTCTGAGATATAAGGTTGCAAATGTGAATTCTCACAACTCACAATTCAGGCCTTTTTATTTTCATTCAGTGGTGGAAAACAGTATACTGATAAGCAGTCTTCAACAACTTTCCTCTCCTCGTCCTCCTTTGTCCTTTACTAGCTAGTCGTGGATTTGTTTGCGTTTGCTAAAATAATTCACAGCGGTCTCATTCTCAACCCTATTGAAACTGCATTCATAATTCAGCAGTAATGGAATATTTAAGGAGTCTCTTACAGTCCTCCACTATTTATCTGCTTGGCCTGTTTGTCTCACCTCATCTAAACTGCATGAAGATTGAAATAGCCAAGACTCAATCAGCGGGCGGGTATTTACAGTAGCCGGTATGTTGATGATTCGAGAATGTTTATTTTATGAGGCTTTTTGATTAGCAGGCAGCTATCTTGTGGTGCCTAACTGTAACTAACTGAAGTCAAATGGGATCTTACTGCAAGATTGGGAATTCAGTCAGGGAAAATTAACCTTGACCTTAATCAACTTAGTGTTCTGATCAGGCGGATAGACTGGAAATACTATGTTTGGGTTTTCTGTTTTTAAGATGAAATGCTGATTCTTTGTCAGTTTCATTCGTTAACAGTTTTGTTTTACTTATACTGCTTTGAGGATTATTTATTTACACTAGAGGTTCGTTCGGCACATCTGCGGGCCCCTCACTCCTACGTTTCACCGATATGCCCATACATGGAGATCTCTTTATCTGTCAGTCCATGTCCCTTTTATGCCCATATGTGTCATAGTGACATGAGCGTGACTATGTGGTCCGCCGGCCGGACCTCCCTTAAGCCAATTTTAATATACTGTAGGATTATAGTGACCTGCACATACATTTTACATTAAAGCGGTCATAAGCTATACACATTTTCTCTTATTATTTTCCTAATTCTAATTAAGCAAATGTGCTGTGTAAAGTTGACTAGAGGTCGAGGCTCCAAAAACAGTCAGAATCGCTGTTTTGGGTTTTTTATTTCTCCCGCTTCTCCTCCACCAAACTCCAGTGTAGCTTTGTACAGTGCAAAAAGACACATTCGAATAGCAAAAATAACAATGGCCAGAAATAGAGAACTCAGGAAATTAATGCAAAACGTATCAAAAAGGAAAAAATAATAAAACAAAACACACGCACTAGGCTACGCCCCTATGAAAAGGGCCCTGGCAGCTCTCTGACTGGGCTGTAAGGTCTCTGTCTGCCCAATCATAACTGACTCTCTGTACCTGCAGTCTCCTTTTATAGGAGAGGATCCTACCACAAACACAGGAAGCAATTAACCATCAAAATAGCTTATCTACAAGCTGACAAATATCTCATGAATAACTCAACACATAAATAGGTATTGTACTTTTAAACCAAACCCAATTTTGGGTTTAAATTCATTTCAGAAGACAATAGAATACTTTGCTCATAAACATTGTGAAACACCCCTCCTCCTCTACAGTAGCCTACATGGCACCTTCCACTGGGAACTCCCCTACTTAACCTGCATGGTTTACTTTTGCTCTGTTTGGCAGTTCCTCATTCAACCCAGATAGAGTGCCCATACTGCAGAGGAGTTACAGGTGACAAAAAATGAGCAACAACTCCTTTTAACACAGGTTACAATAAACTGAATGTTTTACCCCTGTAAAGTCTGTGTGTATCATTTGTGAACTTGTGAATGCATTCAACAGTATTGACATTATAGTATTGACATTTTATTAGGACATATCTGCCTCGCAACCCACAGTCACTTCAAACAGTTGCTTCCAAACCTGCAGGTGGTCTTGATTATGAATCGGACTCAGCTGTGTGGTGTGTGTGTGTGTGCGCAATGTCCTTAACCTGTGTGTCTGTGTGTATAGGGCACGGGTTGCCCTGTGACATAATGTACCAAACAAGGTTTCTACTTTGGGCTGCTTGGAACAAACCTTTCAGAAAAAAACTCTGATATGGGATTTATAAATATCCCTTGTACCAACAATTTTTTAAAACATAATTTCTGCCAAAAACAACCCTTTCCTCAAAATATAGCCGGTTTGGAACCATTGATTGGTGATTCCTCACCAGTGTATGTTATGCTCATGCATGTATTAGACATAGACACACATACATACTTTAAACAAGGCTTATTTTCTGGTCAGTAAAATACAGTTAGCAGTGCTTCACTACCTTGGCTTAGACAATTACTGGCTCATTGGCTTCACAGCGGGGAAAAAATAGAGGAAATGAGGGACTAAAAGGGGGAGAAAGGGAGACAGAGGAAGAAAGAGAGAGATAAAGGGAGGGGGCACATTAGGTTAATTGCATGCGTAACAGACCAAAGCAAATGGACCAAACTTGTACCAACTAAAGGCCTGTCCTCCCTTTGGTCATAAAAGGTCTGAGGATAGCTCACAACGCGATGCGTTGTGAGCTTGTAGATCAGCTATTTTCAAATACTGTAGCTGATGTACAGGTTTGAAGCGCTCATGTGACCTAGTCGCTTCTTTTGGGCTTGTTTTCATAGACCTGGTTGCTTATTTCTCTCGCAAAATCTGGCAACACTGCTGTACACCCATGATTGTATTAGATTTGTTTTGAAACTACAGTAAGTTCTCTCTCTCTCTCTCAAAGTTATCTGCTCACATTCACAATCTCGTCCTCTCTTTCTCTTTTGTCATGGCAGGCGCCATATTTGATGAGTCGGCACGGAAGGACGACGAGGTGTTCCGCTTGGCGGTGGCAGACCTCAACCTCAACAACGAGATCCTGGAGACGGAGAAGATCACCATCTCTGTAGAGTTCGTTGATGGGAACAACCCCTTCCAGGCTGTGCAGGAAGGTAGGAGGACGATATGGCCGCTGCTGGGTCTCTCAACATAACGTAAACATTTCAAATGCCCAAATCTTACAGAAGCCAAACGGGGGTTTGGTCCACTCCAGCTGAATTTCTTCCCTTAATTTAATCAAGTTTGGTGGGATCTTGGGTCAACGTTTTCTGCTGTGGGATAATTAGTAAAGTGTTTGAGTCAGGGCAGGGCCATAGCTGAGAGAAAGCCATTACTCCCAGGGGCCCAGGTTACATTTGGGTTTTGGATCTCGCTCAGGCTCAAATTCGATCAAGTTTTTTCACAACCAAGTCAAGCTATGGGTAGTACTTTTTCTTTCTTGTTGGAATATAAGCTTGGCTTGTGAAACACTTTAGTGTAACAGTGCATGGTTCCCGTTCAATGTCAGTTACACCTCACAAAGGTATAAATGAATGCCTTGGGACATTTCCCTGTATATTCATCATTGTGTACTGTATATACGGGTAGTCTAAATAGATTTTGGTTTATTGAAAGACATACAGTAGATCGCATCAGAAACACTTACTAGTATGTATAAATGATTTTTGTTTTGACTGAATCTCTGACTGAATATCACCCTGTAGTAGTATGTCTTACCATTGATAGTCTTGAATACAAATAACTTCTGAATGAAGTACTTACATTGAAGTGTAGTGTATAGCATATACTTTTGAACTGTCCTCATCACTATCCATACCTCTTGGTCATACGTGTATCAAAAGTAAGGAAATATGGTGTCAATGGAACTTTTGCCGGAACAAAAATGTTTGCTATAGAGTGGGAGGAGGGCAGAGTATAAACCAGCACAAGGTCCATCAGACAGATTTCTTTCCATTGCTGCTGTAGAATACATCTGTTTTCAAGGTCACCAAGTTCCTATCGCAACACGCTATAAACAGTTCCTCGATTGTGTCTATTTTTTTTATTTTGACAACTTGCCACCGAAATGTTTTTCTGCCAACCTAAAGTCGGGTCAGGGTTGGGTCAGGCAGATGGTGATAAGATGAGATGAAAACACTCTTGAAAAGAGACAAAATTAAGCCTCTACAGCTGTGTGTGAGTCATTCAAAGTAATGGCAATTTCCCCCTGCATGGTACCGGCTCAACTCGACTCAACTTGTATTATTATTTGACTACATTAGAGACGCCAGGGTTAATGTGGTTGACATATAAATGTATTTTTAATGAAATTGTGTTATTATCACATAAATATCAAACCGGTCTACATTTCTCAAAAGAAAGTGTATATTAGGCCTATATGTATTCAGTCTGACCAGAAGCAGGGATGAAACGTATCCCACTGGCGATAAAAAAACTAAACAAATGCCCCCCTCACCCAAACAAATCCAACCCACCAAGTACAGTACTTTACACTGCACTCAATGTAGCTGGTCCAACCACCCAGAGTGCCAATAAAAACAATGGCGACTTGTCCTGAAACTATCTCTATTTCACCTACAGTATACAGTCCTCCAACAAAAACAGTTTCTGATAACATTTTAGAAGAGAAAGGGCCATGCAGTTGCTCAGTATTGATTCATTTCACATTTACTACAGCTATTTAAAATTTTAACGATTTCAGTCTCTACCACCCACAGAATTGGAGGGGTGACATCAGGTTAGCCATAGCAGTCAATACATTAATTTTTTAATTAAATAAGTAAAAAGAACACCCCTCCTCAAAACACACACACACACACACACACACACACACACACACACACACACACACACACACACACACACACACACACACACACTCTGCTAACACACTCGGACAGGCCCTCCCTGTTGCAGGTAATAGTATCTGTCAACTGTAGTTCTCGTGTCTTTCCGTAACTGGAGCTTCAGCTAATGGACACAGGTTCTTTGCTCATAGGGGTGTGTGTGTGTGTGTGTGTGTGTGTGTGTGTGTGTGTGCGCGCGTGTTTGTACCTCTTAGAGGCTGCTGCTTTGATTAAAGAGCTCTGTAACATTGTGCAGTAGTCAGGCTGAGTTCCTTTGAAGTCTCTACCTGAATAGTGCTATTACCTGAAGTCTGTGTGTGTGTGGGCGCGCACGTGGCATGCACATGTGTGTGTGTGTGCACGTCTTTGTGTTTAGTTACCTTACGAGAATCCTCAAAGTGAAAGTATAATAGCATAGAATTTTGTATTTTATTTCTTGTTTTCGTTCTTGCTTACTTGTTGTTTTGCTGCATTATTGCACAGCAAAATCCTCAGTGGTAAATTTACACTTTTTATGTGTGAGGTTGGGCTATGACAGTGTAGTTCGTATAACCAGATCCTTAACCAAAATGTAACCATACAAAATCCATGCCTAAACCTAAATCAAATGCATTCATTAAACCACACCAAACAAGTTTGATTGGATGGGGGCATATCATCGTTCTGTTCCTACACTTCTTTTGATCTAGCTCTACATAGCAGGACGAGGAATTGAGACATGTCTGCTATAACTCGGCAGATAAACCAACATGCTCCTGTTATGACCTCAGGAATAAAGTTACATGCATTGGTTTGTCTCTTTTTCAGTCCATACACCTTTCCACTGTAATGATTCTCATATTTCATATTGGTGCCTGCCCTGCACATCTGTCTTCTCAAACTCATCCATTCCCAAACTGTTTTTAGACATAAGGGAATGCTTTTTGCTGAGCATGCTTGGTGATTTTCAGCAGTACACTGCTTCACATTCATACTGTTACTGTACATTGATTTGCATTTCATATTTTAAGCATTTAGCATACTACCTTGGAGCCTCCCAGTACAAACTAGGGATGCAAATGTCAAGTCAAGTCCACTTTATTTATATATAGCTAAATCACAACCAAAGTTATCTCATGACATTTTTCATATAGAGCAGGTCAAGACGATACTCTTAATTATAGAGACCCAACAATTCCTGCATGAGCAAGCAGTTGGCGACGGTGGAAAAACTCCCCTTTAATGGCAAGAAATAACAAACAAACAAAAAATCCACGTGAAGAATGGAAGCCTATGAGGTGAGAAAACACAAATAAGTCAAGTTAGTATCATGCAAATGTACTTATTTAATCCATTAGGACTGGGAAAGCATCTGTGTTTTTTAGATTTCTTTGGCTATTCCAAGTGGACTAGCTCTGGTCCAGAGCGTTAGTGAGTTGTCTTTGTTTTGGTGAGTAGCAAAATTATATTCTTTATTTTTTACTACAGTTTAGACATCAGTAGACATCGAAAACCTGGTAAATGCCCTAATAATAGTCCCTGGCAAAACTAAAGTGGACGTTTGTGCCAAATCAAATTCCCTGAAAGCGTTCCTAAAATATCGCAGTCACAAGAATGGGACATAGAGATGTACAGACGTACGGACAATCCCAAAGCCATGGCTGTCACTGGTGTGGAGATATAAAAATCATTGCTACTTTGACTTAGATGAAGGAGGAGAGAAAACTATGCCAAGTGGAAGTTAATTGTGCAGTAAATACAGTGTTTCTCCTCATAAATCACTACAGTAGGCTTGTTCGAGAGGTCGAAAACGCAATATTTGTTTTAGATTTGTACAATGTTTTTTATTTCTTTTCTTTTTGTAGTTGCAATGTTTCCACTGCAGTAGAATGCTGGAATGACCAAAAGGCAAATTGAAAACCCTCGCCAAAACAACTTTGATTTTCCTTCCATTTCAGCTCTGATATGATGAGTTTAATTAGTTTCCGCCTCTGTGTAAAATGACACAGTTTTGACCAGAATTGTCTTACATTTGACTGTAGAGTGTAGTTGATATTAATCAGGCTGTATTATAGTTGTATTTTTATATAGTTGTATTTGCAGTGAGATTTATCGTAGGATGAGACTACTCATTTACTGTATTTTAAAATACTGTGTATTCTTTTAAATGACATAATTAATTACCGTGCTCATTTGAAGGATGGTATACATTACATTTCAAATGGCATACTGTACTGGTAATAGCTCGCACATCTAAACAACACATCACTTAAGAGGAGAGTGTCCCCCTCCTCCCTTCAGGAAAAAAACAAAAAAACAAATTGCTCCTAAAAAATGCTTGCAGGGTAACTGGAATGTGTTCAATTCGATTAGAAAAAAAGAGTTGATTTCTTGCATCTCTTGTACAACCCCATTTCTCTATTAGTAGTTACTTATCAGCGGCATTGAAGCATTTTGGGGGTGATGTGCTTTGCTCACCTTAATTGTCGATGTTGCCGGAGGGGACAGCGTTATACATTCGCTTAACCTTCCTGGGATTTGAACCGCCAAGCATCTAATCACCCTGTCTAACTCACGGATTGACTGTCTATCTGCACGTCTGTCTATCTGGCAAGTCCTGGACTGAGTTCCTTATTGGATGCATGCCTCCCATTGTTTGTGTGTCTGTCTCTGGCTTTCCCTGACAGTGCGTTGGTTCTGGACTGCATCCTCTTGACTGACTGATTCACATTCTGTCTGCGCGTGTGTCTTTATACCTCCCTGCCAGTCTATCTGGTTAGCTGCAGTGGTGGAAAAAGTACTCAAATTCTTTACTTAAGTAAATGTACCAATACTGCAATATAGAAATACTCCGTTACAAGTAAAAGTCCAGAATTCAAAATTTACTTGAGTAAAAGTACAACAGTATTGGCATCAAAACTTACTTAAAGTACCAAAAGTAAAAGTACTAAAATGTTTGAAAATAGCAGATCTATAAGCTCACAACGTGTCGCGATGCGACGCGTTGTGAGCTTGTAGATCGGCTATTTTCAAATAGCCTATATGTATAAAATAGGGCTAAAGTGGTTAATGTATAATGTAATCATTTATATCTGCAAAGTAACTAGTAACTAAAGTTTTCAAATGATTGTAGTGGAGTAAAAGTGCAATATTTGCCTCTGAGATGTAGTGGAGTAGAAGTAAAAGTATAGACAATTGGAAATACTCCAGTAAAGTAAAAGTACCTCAAAAAAGTACAGTACTTGAGTAAATGTACTTAATTACTTTACACCACTGTGCATGTCCCATTGTTTGTGTGTGTCTGTCTCTGGCTTTCCCTGGTTCTGGACTGCATCCTCTTGACTGACCGATTCACATTCTGTCTGCGCGTGTGTCCTTATACCTCCCTGCCAGTCTATCTGGTTCGCTGTTGTCAGAACTCGAAAGCCTCTCCGCTCATCCGCTTGTTTATTATCTACGTATATTCTTGGCTAGTTGGCTAGCTGGATAGCAAATCGATTGGCCCCGTATTTCTCCGTCCGTCCGCCAGTGTACACTCACTGCATCAGTGTACTACTCCTCTGTTGGCCAAAACAAGAGACAAGTGCTCTCAAATGATTAAAGTGGTCCCAATGGTTTTTTAAAAAGCAATTCATCATCACAAGGCACACAATACTCTATTAATCTGTGCCTTTTTTTTCTCTCTGTGTGCCACAAGGAGATCCATTGATGTGTACAAAGCTATTAAAACGTGATGCACAATTAATGAATGTATTGCTGTGGCTAATCATGTGTAAGTATGTACCAGTGTGTGAAATCAAACAAACAGCCACAATATGCTGTGATCCGTGTTCTGAATAATACAACACACATGTTCTTTAAAGGCCTGTAAGCGCAGAAATGGCGCACATCACCATCCGACTGCCCTCAACTGAATTGAGTTATACACAGTCAAATCCTCAGTGTTAATGTAACTCAGAGAGAGTAAAAATGGAACCAAATGGACCATTATGGGTTCATTTGGTTATTTGTACAGTATCTGTATTCTCTACTGTACTGTAACTCGGAGTTGACACTCAGGATGTTGCCGTGTACAGTAGATGGCAATAAACATGTCACAATTTTTGCGGTGGTGACCTCTCACTACCATGCACTGCTACAGTATGTCTCAGTGTCTTACCAGCCTTTTAGAATGATCTACTGAATGTGCTACTGTGTGACGGACTGCATAGATGAAATCATACCAAAATCCAGCTAGACCGTAATAATGGAGTTTGTTCACCATACGTTAGGTTCGCTGCCGATGTTTTGCTCACAGGTTGAATGAAACACTGAATGAATGGATGAAACCTGGGCTGATATTATGTAGTAAAAAAAACGATGGTAGAAATGATTTGAATCAAGTATTTAATTGATCCCTTTTTTCATCTTGAAAAAACGTTAATGAAAATGTAGGGTCACCACTATCTGTACATGTATTCATATACATGTCAAGTTAATTTATTAGAAACCACTATATAAATGAAGTACAAATGTCAGCCCTGGTAACTGACTGGACATTTTATCATTCATTTGGCACCATCGCCTCTGTATGAAAAAACTAATTTTCAATTATGTCAATTTCAAGACCTGATATTCTGGTCCAGAACCGGCATGACAGCCCTATTCTTAATTACTTAAACCCTACACGTAGTTCACCAGATTCCCAAGGGCTCTACTAGGCCCCTTAATTCTGTTTTCGCTCTAAACTAAATATCATCGCCGGAAATGGCCGATCTACATGCCCACAAGGCGTCACAATGTTCACTTAATACTACCATAGGGGTGCTACAGTATGGTTCAAGTGGTTAATGTTAGTATGAAATGTTTTTTTAATCACTAGAGGTTCGGGCCGCTACCCTGCCCTCACATCTAGAGTTCGGGCCGCTATGCATATGCAGCCCTCACACCTACGTTGCACCACCAATCCGACCAATATGTCTGAGTCACAGTGTCAGGGGCTTTGTCAGAGTACCCGTTGTACACATCTGTACGTGTACCTTTTGTGCCCATATATGGAGATCTCTGTATCTGTCTGTCTACCTGTGTTCCTTGTATGCCCATATATAGAGATCCCTGATGTCATTAGCATATGCCCATACCCTGTATATTGGCATGGCATATCCGAATAACTCGACGGCGGGCACCACACTCCCTCGAGTCCTTGCCGACGCACACGCCGAGTTTGAAGTCGGTCGGTCCCATATATGCGCATGACCATATATGGGCATAGCGGTCGGATCTGTGGCTCCGGACAACCGGATCTCTATATGCCTACTGTATATATGGGCATATCGGGTTTGTTTATGGTTATGTCTGAGTCGGACATTTCACTTTAAACATTTTCAAATTTGTATATAGGATGGCTGCATGGCTGATCAGTCAACAATGTCGGTATTACATGCCACATGGTTTAGAAAATAATAATGGATATTGTTAACAAAACAACATTCCATTTGGTCATTTTCATATACATTTGGTCATTTTCATATTTTTCAAAGAAATGTCAGTTCATTATGTAAATCATCTATTTAGTAGCCTATACAATAAATTGTGAAGTGCAGCTGTTTGATGCTATACTGCATAGCACTGCCACTTCATACATAAGGAAGGTCAGTCGAAAGTCTTCGTTTTCTCCTTACGTCAAAGTCATGACAATTTGTAACTAGTGTTAAAATGAAATGACATCCACCTCTCCCACATACAGCAGGCTACATTAATCTGTCAGTCAATGCCACTGTCGAGCATAGTGTATTAAATGCTCCATGCAATCACATAAGGTACTGTGATTCGCTGTGACTTTTTCCACTACAGGTCAGAAAGTATTTAGCTAGAGGGCGAAACACATAATGCAGTCGCCGGTTTAGTCTGTATACCAGTTGTTTATATTTTCTACCCATACATATGTACATGCAATTATCATGAGTTCTATAAATGCCCAAAAGAGCCATACATGTACATACTGCCAGGATAAGGATTTGTATTGTAAATGCAGAATTCAAAAGACGCTGCTATTGCTGAAGTCAGCAATACATATTTTTTTATTGTATCAATGTCCTCTGCAACCACGCACGCACGCACGCACGCACGCACGCACGCACGCACGCACGCACCAAATCACCAATGGACCACCGTGGAAAAAGCCTTCGGGCATGTTGTTTATCCTTTTGAATTTGTGTGTATGTATTTTTTAGGCATTTATACTAATGTTCAATTAATCAATCAGAGCACACACTGCTACTAATCTGCAATATTACTGTGAGAATCCTCACTATTACTCAGTGCCGGGGGCAGCGCTTTTATAACACCACAACCATGTAAAAAAAAAAAAAAAAAAAAAGCCAACGGTGGAGACCAATGGAAGTCATGTGAATAGATTAGAATTTCAAAGAGAATTATCTTTTAAATGTGTTATCTAAGTGATTTACTATGTATTCTTTTGTTCTTTGGCTTAGGGCAGGGGGTGTGTGTGTGTGTGTGTGTGTGTGTGTGTGTGTGTGTGCGCGCACACGCGCAATTGTGTGTGTGTGCATGCATGTGTGTGTGCGTGTTGTTTACCTCCTCTCTCTGTGAGGTAGTTAATTGTGGGTCTGTTGCTGCCACTTACATTCACTGCTCATGCCCTGTGATGTAGCCTCCTTAAGCCCCATCTCCAGGGTAACCAGATTACCTAGTGAACAGGTAGATGTGTGTGTGTGTGTGTGTGTGTGTGTGTGTGTGTGTGTGTGTTCGTGTGTGTTTGTTCGTGTGGGTGTGGATGTCTGTGCAAGTGTTTCCTGACTCTTTTCATCGATTAAAGCAAGCAGAGCAACCTAATTGGATAACTGTATAAAGCAGAGGCAGGGAGAGAGGAGAACAGGGAGAACAGGGAGAAACTCAATAATTGTCTCAGCTTATTTTTCATTGCACCTTAGTCTTGACAC
Source organism: Gymnoscopelus braueri (assembly GCF_963280865.1). Classification (NCBI taxonomy): domain Eukaryota; kingdom Metazoa; phylum Chordata; class Actinopteri; order Myctophiformes; family Myctophidae; genus Gymnoscopelus; species Gymnoscopelus braueri. The sequence continues at coordinate 27,100,717 of NC_137608.1, read as the reverse complement.
AGACACTGACAAGCACGCACATGCACGCACGTATACACGCACGTACACATACAGAGATTGGTCAGCTACTGGCTGAAGACTCCCAGTTACTAGCTCGCCCCAGAGATGAGTGTGCTTTTAATTATTTTGTGCTAATCCCTTTTCCACTGACTACCACTAGTGTTTAAACCTGGTGCCCCTGTTTTGGACATCTCATAATACAAAAAGAGCTACAAGAGCTTAAGAGCGGAGGAAAAAGGTGGACTGAAGGCTTGAGAGATAAAAGCGTAGCAGATTAAATGAATTTTGCTTCAGACTTGTTGACCAGGGAAATGTTTTCCTTTGGTGCGCTCGGATCTGACTTTGTGTTGGATCGATGATTACATTGTCACATCAGAAACCCAGAACAAAATGCCCTTTGTACTGAAACAATAGTACACTCATTCTGCTGTGTTTTTTCTTGATTCAGGCAGCAATGATCTTTTATCTACCTACAGCACAAGCGCTCTCTCTCTCTAAACCACGCCCTTTCACAGCAGGGTATCCCTTCTGAAATTCCCTGCAATGGAGAGCTCTGTGTGTTTGATTGGAGCAGAACATTTTTCATTCTTGCTCTGAATATCGCAGCATTAGATCACCCCCCAAGTCTTATAAAATATTCATGTTCCGTTTAAATGATTTATTAACCCCCTCTCCCTGCCCCCTCTGTTAGAAACAAAGTCCTGAAAACAAATATAAACAAGTGTACTGCCAAAAAATGTAAGCACCTGGATTGGGAGACATTTCACTTTCAAATCAAGTTTGTCCGTTTTTGAAGGTCAAACATGTCACAGCTAAAGAATGAGTTTCAGATGTAATTTCCTCTCTTCCCTGTGTTTGTTGTTTGTCTGGAAGGGTAGTAGACACTAGCCTTCCAGAGGTCATTTGTGACTGCCCATAAGTGATAGAGTGAGGAAGTGTTCTGTCTGCGGCTTTAGTCGGGCTGTTATCCGTACTCTCTGCTGATGCAGGGAGCTTTGTTTGTTTGTTTCTTTATGTGGTTGAAGAGTTGCAGCAGTGGGAATTAATGCATTTTGTGTGTGTGTGTGTGTGTGTGTGTGTGTGTGTGTGTGTGTGTGTGTGTGTGTGTGTGTGTGTGTGTGTGTGTGTGTGTGTGTGTGTGTGTGTGTGTGTGTGTGTGTGTGTGTGTGTGTGTGTGTGTGTGTGTGCGTGCGTGCGTATGCATGCGTGTGCGTGCACACGCGTGATCATTGAAGGATTTTCTGGTGTAGACATCATGCAGTCGTGCCCACCTTGCATCCTGTTTCAATCTTTCTTTCTTTCTTTCTTTCTTTCTTTCTTTAATATTTAAACTATGTTGCATCCTCACCAGGTGTGTAGTTCCTGTGATGACTGTAGTTCAAACAGCTTTGATGTTAACTCCTTCTTGGTGAAAGCCCCACACATTTATCTGAGAACATAAAACACCTTAATCAATTGACAATGTTTTCCTGACTTTAATCATGGGGTTTCATTATTTGATCTACTCTTAATTAGAACACAACAAGGATTGAGTGTCGGTCACAGGACAAGATGAAAGATTTAACTCTCAATAAATGGAATCAGATTTGTGATTTGAAGCCAAATTCTTCCAAATATTTTTCTTCTCTTCATTAATCCTCCTGCTGAGTTTTTTTGTTGCAACTCTAGGCTCCATAGGTAAAACTGCAGGCCCTGCACATTTCAACTGACGCATCACTAGAGTGCACGTGTTGTGCACCAGCCATGACAATTTCATGAGATCGAACTTTGCTTGCCGTTCCGCCTAGAAAGAGCTCATAAAATGTTACTTATCATCCATCTCTCTGGAAAATGAATGGCACAGTTGTGCACAGTGTATTGCTCCATTACAGAGCATTCAGCCGTATAGCTGAATGGGTAGAGAGGCTGTCAGGGAAACAGAAAGCCCAAGGTTCAATTCCCGGCCCCGGCAATGTGCCGTATTGTGTATAATGGCCCTGTTGTGGATGAGCAACTTGCCCCTGCCTTCCAGTGCACACTGGGATCAGCTCAATCCCTCTCACTACGTGATTGAATTGGATCCGGTGGATTTAGAACATGAATGACAAAATGAACTGCCTTTCTATATTGTCCTCTGATGCTCATAAAAGCAGAATGCGCTCTGCATATTCCTTAACCACTTAAACCCCATATACTTTGTTGACTGGTGTCTCCTAAATCTCTCTGCCAAAAAGGTGTCATGTTCGCCTATTATGACATGCCAAGAATAGAGACGCTAGGGTTCTTGCAGTTAACCCATTCAATCCGCATCTGTGTCATTTTATATTTGAGCTATAACCATTCTTTTGTACTTTGGCTACAAAGCTATGAGCTTGTAGAAAATGTGTGCAAATCTTTGAATATATATACAGGGTCCCCACGGTCATGAAATTCCTGGAAATATTTTGAAATTAGAAAAATCTTTTTCCAGTCCTGGAAAAGATTTGGAATTTGTCTAGGGTCCTGGAATTTATCAAGGGTCCTGGAAAAATATTTGGCTATGCATTGTTTTTGGCAATTTCTTTCCAAAACATCTATAACATTACACAAAATATGTATTTTCTTTCCAAACGGGCTGCGTGATTGCAGCCTAATATAGTATAATAGTATACCGGACGTGACAAAAATAACAGATCTACAAGCTCACAACGTGCTGCAGCGTGATGCGTAGTTAGTCAATTTTTTAGTTTAGTTTATTTTTGCTACACTGCCTGTCTTTGGGCATTGCACATAAGAGTAAGAGACTCATTATTGCGCTGAATGTTATATATAATAATGTTATACAGGCCTGGAAATTGGGTTAAATATTCTGGAAAAGTTTTGGAAATTCATTGGTAAAAATGTGTGGGAACCCTGTATATATTTTTTAAAGCGAACATTTGTAACTCAAATCTTTGCTTCTGGGAGTCCCTGGAACAATATATTTTGAGATGGGGGTCCGTGGCCAAATACACTTCATTTTGGGTGGTCCTTGACATGAAAACGTTTGAGAACCACTGATATTGTAGCAACATAGGTTTTTTCAAAAAAACTGTTAGGATTTAGAAGACATTTGTAGAATCGGTCAGATTGCCTAAAAAAAATCACAATTAAAAAAAAATAGCTGATCTACAAGCTCATATGAGCCTTTATATCTGCTATTTTTGAATAGCCAAAGAAATCTAAAATGACAGAGATTGAATGGGTTAAACTGATACATTGTGAATCCCTCCTGTCTATTGCGGTTTTTGTTTCTTTGAATTTTCCTGTTCCGCCATTATCCATTTGCAGCCTACGTAAACAATCAAGCTCTCAAGACTGCTTCCTTCAGTTCCCACTGTCTGATTCACCCGTCCGTCCGTCCGTCCGTCCCTCCCTCTGTGTCATTCTTCTGTCCATCATCTGGCCTCTGTTTCTCTCGTTCCTGTCATGGGACGTTGACAAAGCAGAGCGACGGTGTCATTAGTTTCCATAGAAACCAAACTCATCTAATTTCCCATGGCTGCTCCATCACTCCTAGCCTTTAAGCACTCCTCCTCCTCCTCTCCTCATCCATTCATTTATTCCTTTATCTGCTGACCGGAAGATTGTGTATGCACACGCACGCGCACACACACACACACACACACACACACACACACACACACACACACACACACACACACACACACACACACACACACACACACACACACACACACACTGGACACCCACCGGCTTCCTTGACAGGTTTTCCTGTTCATTCCTCATCTCTCTCTCTCTCTCTCTCCCTCATTCTCTCTCTCTCTCGGCCATATCCATGACTGCACCACCACACTGGTGTGACCCTCGTTCCTTCTAACTGCTGCCCCTTCATTTTTCTCCCTTCCTCATCCCTCGCTTTCATTCTTTCTTTCTTTTTTTCTCTGTCTCTCTCCGGTGATAAATTGCAACAATCCAATTAACCAGCCATCTAATCGATGGGGGGGCGAGTCCCGCGGCAACACTGACATTTCAATAAAGAGGCGATATGATGGCGTTTCATTGTGTGTGTGTGTTTGTGCATGTATGTGTGTTTGTGTGCACAGGCATGGATGTGTCAACTGTGTGCATATAGCATTAACCAGCTGACAGCTGGAGACTAGTCCCAGCCAGACCAGTGGGTTCTGTTTGTTAAATGTGTGACGTGTGTGTGTGTGTGTGTGTGTGTGTGTGGGCGTGGGCGTGGGCGCGGGCGCGCACGCGCCAGCGGGTGTGGAGTCCCTCGCCTTCCTCTTTCACTCTTTGGCATAACTTCAATATGACTCCAGTTTGGAAGGGTGTGATGCCAGATTTATACTTAGTCACACACCAAAAAGAGCAGATCTACAAGCTGACAACGTGTCGTGCTGCCACACGTTATGAGCTTGTAGATGTGCTATATCCGCTTCAGAAAGAGTGAGGCAGACAGAAACGTAGTGGAAGAGGAAACAGTGACAGCTACAAAGGCGCACTCCACGGAGCGCAGATCCCTGCCATGCCGGTTGTCTTACCCAGTGCTGTGTTGCGACCTGTTAATAGCTCCACCATGAGGCCAAGTTGAAACATTTGGGGTGGTGGTTCTTCCTTGGCCTAGTGGGAATGTGCGGGCAAAGTTTCATGGCAATCAGACTCAAATCGGATTCATTTGCGATTTGTCATTTTAGCAAAACGGGTCAGTCTCGCTAAATTTGGAAGCCAATCGTACCCAATCAGAATGGAATATAACAGATACATCTTGATCACATGACTATAGAGATATTGTGTACTGATTGGCGTGAAGTTTGGACAAAATCTGAAGGAGTAATATAACAAACGTGTTTAGCTATACAACCGACCTCATGGTGGCGCTATAACAGGCAGATGTGAAAGATTTGGGGTGGAGGTTCTTCCTGGGCCTCCCGGGAGTGTGCATGCAAAGTTTCCCACTGAGATTAGCTGTTTACAGACGGACAGACAGATGGACGGGCCGACGGACAGACTCACAGGAGCAAAAACATAATCCCTCGCCTTTGTCCGCTCCGGCCTGGCGGGGATAATAAAAGGACATTTATTTGGTCGCGTGTGTGTGATCAGTTGGTCCATTGGTTGGTGTCAATAGAGAATGTCATTGCGAAAGAAGTCAGTTTCCTTCCGGTCCCTGCTGAGTATTGGCCTTTTTTCTCTCTCTCGCTCTCTCTCTCTCTCTCTCCCCCTCCTCACTCTTTTTTTTTTTTTTTTTTTTTGTCAGCCTGTATGGCTGCGTGACAACTGGCTGCGACTCTCCAAATACACAGTGTCCTTACTGCCAAAGTAAAAAGATCGCCATGCAATGATTTATGGTGGCTCTCGGCCTCTCCAATTGCCGTTGGTGAATGTATGTAAAATAAGCATTTTATTATTGATCTACTTTGATTTAAATGCACAACGCTGAACACTGGGTGCATATAAAGCATGCCGGCTGCCAGTAATGACATCATTCTGTCCTCCCAGAGTGTACGGCAGAGTGCAGTTCACACCTGCTCTGCTGGATGCTGATGTCTGACTCTGAACTTACTGTAACCATGCTATAGGACACACGTGTACTCAGTGGTGGAAAAAGTACACAAACGTTGTACTTAAGTAAAAGTATCGATACTGCTGTAGAAATACTCTGTTACAAGTAAAAGTCCGGAATTCAAAATGTACATACCAAAAGTAAAAGTACCAAAATGTTTGAAAATAGAAGATCTACAAGCTCAGATGCGACGTGTTGTGAGCTTGTAGATCGGCTATTTTCAAATAGCCTAGGTATAACATAGGGCTAAAGTTGTTAATGTATGTTTTATAATGTAATAATTTATATCTGCAAAGTATAATTGTATGGAGTAAAAGTACAATAATTGATTTGATGGTAAAAGTACTGAAAACTGTAAATACTCAGTACAGTACAGTAAAGTAAAAAATACCTCAAAATTGAATACTTAAGTACAGTACTTGAGTAAATGTACTTAGTTACTTTACACCACTGCATGTACTGTAGGCCTACCTGGTCTGTCCTGAGATCACTAGACAAACAGCAGGAGAAATGGCTCCAAAAAGGCCACGTAGTTTAAATCGAAAAGAGGTTGGCAAGCCACTTGAATGTGCTAGAACTAATAAAGCATGTAAATGCTACGAGCACAAAAATGGCTTTTGCTATTGAGGTTAATGCCAATTTGAGAAAATAAAGTGATATAATCATTATAATAGTTTGGTCCCCACCCCACTCCTTTTTTTTGGCACTGTACATTTGTACATTTCATCCTCATCCTATATTAAAATTGTCTAATGGGAGGATTGATAACAGGTGGAACACTTGGAACACTTATGAATGGTCATGTAGTGTTAAATATTAATGAGTTACTTTAAGGAAAATAGTAACTGTAATATCACTCAAAACGTGAAAGTAATTTTATTATATTACTCTCATTACTTTCTAACACTGGTGTGTGTGAGGGAGGGAGGGAGGAAGTGCTGTTGTGTGCATGTTGTGTGAGTGGTGAGTGATTTCATTTGACAGCCACATTACTTCAATTTTTCACAGTCACTGTACCACTGTGAACCTGTGCCAAGATCAGAAAGGGGCATGTTGCACACACACACACACACACACACACACACACACACACACACACACACACACACACACACACACACACACACACACACACACACACACACACACACACACACACACACACACACACACAAATTGAGAAAAAAATATGTTTTTATTAGAGAATCAAAGCAGAAATAATCAAGCACTCCGAGCATTTTGCTTAGTGGGTGTGGATGTGACCAGAAGACAAAACACTGTAGCAGTCTATGATCTGTAATCTAACACCAGAGACATATTATATCAAATCACGTCACACACAGTCATTTAGCCACAAAATAATAGAAAATAAACACCGGAATATGCTTGATGGCATATTGGTCAATTTGCACAATTCCACATAATAAGTAAATGTTCCACATCTTGTTGATAATGTTATTTGGTTAAATAATGGGGTGAAGTAATTATTTTAAACACACTCTGTGAGGAGCAATAATGTAGTTGAGTAGTTTCAGTCAGACATGCAGCTGGATGTTATGCATTTATGTTAGGTCATTTAACACTGCCAGCTGATCAGTGCTGCGAACAGGAGTGCACCAAAAGCTACAGTAATGTAACATTAGCCACAGGAAAATGAAATTCACAAAGCTTAGCTAGGTTGGGATCACTTCAGAAAGAAAGACGATGACAAAGTTGAGTGTACATTTTGCAATGTCTCTCTCTCTATCTCTCTCTCTGTCAACAGACAGGATTGACACCAGATGTTGACATAATATTATTTAATAAATAAAGCATGTATGCTGGCCTACAAGCAGCCAGTAATCTGGGTCAGTTGACTCCACTGGAATTTGTATTTAGTTCAGTCAATATCATATTTCCCCTCCTGATATCCAGCTGTGCCTACACAGCTGGACACTGCATTTTACTACTTGTGCAAACAAAATTTAGGCTATTACTACACTTATACTTATTAGGGCTATAACTTGTTATGTTTCATGTTGAATGTTGTATTTTGAAATGAGCCTGTAAGTGCCATGTTTATTATGTGTACACATGAATCTAGTATTTCTGGTTGGGTAATGTGGGTCATAACTGTATTTTTAGTCCTACTAACCGTTAATTAACCAGATAATGATGTCGGCTAACTGGTTGCAAAACCATCTGTTATGCACCCCTAGCAGGAAGGCACTGTATATTATTAGAGTTGTAAGTGTGGGGGCAAGGAGTGGCCAAAAAACCTCTCTCAGATTTGATGCATTTTGGATATTAAGTGCCCTTACATTTGTGGCCTGCTGTTTTTCTTCAATCCCATTCAGTGCTTTATTGGCATAGGAGCTGACAAACTTACTATTGCCAAATGATCAAATACAAATAATCAACTAGGCTTAGACAATAAATCCCCTCTACATCGTGTGTGTGTGTGTGTGTGTGTGTGTGTGTGTGTGTGTGTGTGGTGTTTCAATTATGAGTTCCTATATATATTTTTCATTTTAATGTCCATCTGGCTCACTCACTTTCTAAATGATGACATCGATCAGTCATGGACATGCGCACGCACGCACGCACGCACGCACGCACGCACGCACGCACGCACGCACGCACGCACGCACGCACGCACGCACGCACGCACGCACGCACGCACGCACGCACGCACGCACGCACGCACGCACGCACGCACGCACGCACGCACGCACGCACGCACGCACGCACGCACGCACGCACGCACGCACGCACGCACGCACGCACGCACGCACGCACGCACGCACGCACGCACGCACACACACACACACACACACACACACACACACACACACACACACACACACACACACACACACACACACACACACACACACACACACACACACACACACACACACACACACACACACACACACACACACACACACACACACACACACACACCTACTGGCTTCCATGCCCGGTTTTCCGTTTTTTTTTGTGTGTGTGTGTGTGTGGGTCGGTGGGGGTAACCTCTCTCACCCCATCGGGAGATTGTGATTGTTTTGCCTGCTGCGGTCCAGCCCAGGCTAAAACTCAAACAGAATATAAATCCCTCTGTCTTTGCTCTGTCACTGTGTGACACACTCACACCTTCTCTCCACTCTTTACACTCACACACATCATATGTGACATCAACTATCATGGATGTACAGTACAGTACGCTAAGACATTGATACTTACACAGACGCACAAATGCCACACTGATCATTTATGGCATCTATGATTTTGGTGGATGGAAGTAAAAGTATCAATATCCTAGTGTAGAACTAGTCTGTTTCAAGAACAAAATCGGTATTCCCAATTTACTTGAGTAAAAGTACAAAAGTATTGGCATCAAAATGTACTTAAAGTACCAAAAGTAGAAAGTACTCATTATGCAGAAGGTCCCATTTCACAAGTTTTCAAATGTATGAAACGTATAAAAAGCATTTGAAAATAGCAGATCCACAGTACAAGCTCACAAAGCGTCGCATCGCGACACATTGTGAGCTTGTAGCTCGGCTATTTTCAAATGGCTGTAATGTATAGGGCTGAAGTGGTTAATGTATGTTTTGTAATAATAATCACAATTTACAAAGTAATTACTGGGATCTTTTGGGATTTGTGATGTCTGTGTATCCTTAGCACAGTTCTTCATTGGTAGCAAACTCCTGCTCTGTAAAATCCTGAGTGTTGAGTGTGTACAAAATGTAACCAAAGGGATCCTTACATTGGTTCCGTTCATGCAGTCTCTAAGTTACAAACAGATGAATGAATGCCGAGGACTTTATGTTGTGTGATATCTCTGCTAATAAAGAAGCTATGAACATGATAATGATGTTCAATTTCCTGTGTCGAGCTCCTGTTTTGTTGCGTCGGTATAGGCTTTGTCCTCGATGTGGCATTGAAACACCTGGCCTCTTTACAGTGAGCCTCTCAGGCAGAAAAAAAAATGCAAACCAGAAATAATAATAATAATAATCATACTCCTGCTCCACTTGACACCAGTGTGTTTTCAAAGTGATTGAGTTTTCAAGGACTCTCTGTCCTTGAAATGTGAAATGCTCTCCTTGCAGAAGATTGCAGATTTTCATTAGTGATATGAAACAAATACTGAGTCCTTGAAGTTGTCCAGTGCTTACTTTGGTGTGTTGACTAAATATAATCTAGTCGGAGTGTTTATTTCAAGATTTGAGGAGGAGGGAAAAGCCATTCAAAAGAAGATATTATGAGCATTATTGTGCTTATACTACTTCGGTCACAACAGCATCTCATTAACCACTTAAGCACTATATACTGTACTGTATAGTTATGCGAATTAGGGAAAATATCAGATCTACAAGCTCATAACGTGTCGCAATGTGATGTGTGCGAGCTTGTAGAGTTGCTATTTTAAACAAAAAAAAAAATGTATTGAACATTTTTGAATAATTTTGAACAATTATCACATGACATGGCCAAAATAGGGACAACAAAGTGGTGAAAGTGGTTAAACAAACATGTAAAATGTTGCATGTTATGGTGATACTGTTTGTTCTGAGGTACAATACATAATTATGGTGGACCTGTAGCGTAAATCCCTGCCTGTTGCTCATTTCAAATTCTCTTTACCCTTTTGTGTTTCAACACATCTATTACCGTCTGGCCGATGGTTGACGTGCCGTTGACAGGGCTGTCGGTCAGAGTGTGTGGAGTTGCCACAGAGATGGCTCAGGGTTCTCCGTTTCTCCTTCACAAAGCAGCTGACGGGCGTAATGCACCTGGGAGGGAGGCAGCGATGGAAGGAGGCGTAGAGAAGAAAGGAAAAGAAGGGAAGAAGAGAAGATACAAAGTGAGGAGTTATTGAGATAATTTTTCACACAGTGTTGCCCATTATTGGAACACTTACCCTCAGAGATCCCCAGGGCAGTTATACTGTACATGCGCATCACATTTACACATATGTGCGCGTGCATCACATACACACACAAGCCATGGCAAACAGAGGAGTTTCAGGGTCAGGTAGGTGAAACGCAGAGAGAGAGAGAGAGAGAGAGAGAGAGAGAGAGAGAGAGAGAGAGAGAGAGAGAGAGAGAGAGAGAGAGAGAGAGAGAGAGAGAGAGAGAGAGAGAGAGAGAGAGAGAGAGAGAGAGAGAGAGAGAGAGAGAGAGAGAGAGAGAGAGAGAGAGAGAGAGAGAGAGAGAGAGAGAGAGAGATCACAAAGTCCAGCCTGCAGTGTTTTCACTGGAGTTGAGCGAGCGAGAGAGACGTTGAGTGTATGCGGTAATGAGCTTTTTGATTGTTGAATTGTCTGAGTTTGTGGTGCACTCCAAGCTGCATCCTGAAAGAGCTGTCATGAACAATTCAGACTTGAGTCCTGAACGCTAGGCCTAAATGTACTCTGGTGTTTCGCTGTTTGTTGATTTCACTCAGTACAATGGAGCCAATTGAATTGACCCAAGTGTTCGTGTGCGTCATGCTCATGTTTTGTAGTCAAAGCACACACGAAAAAAGTAGAGGTATAGTGAGGACACCAGTCGATTGACTCAGGCCTCTGTGCCAAATGGGGAAATAATAATCATAATCTTGCTTTGCTAAACCATAATGCTTCAATTTAGCGAAAGTTGCAAAGTATAGCCGTAAGGCACTTTGAGCTAAAAGCTACGTAAGGCACAATGACTTCTGATTTCTGCCTGCTCAATCAAGTGTATTATGGTCATTACTATAATGTAAGTGGGGAAACTTATGGAGCCATTTCCTATCAGGCTACCAGGTCATATGCCTGCGATGCCAGCAGAACTTCATCAGCACACAAGGACAGAAAATGCGTGAAAAAGAAAAATTGCAGTGCCTTATTTGCTATGCAGACTGACCGCTGGGCTGCTTTTTAAAGCCTGATTGAGCCTTTTGATTTGGCACCATGCAAGCTCAATCAGATCCAGTTCTCCTGACTATTCTTTAATAGTCTTCAAACTAAACTACCCCCCCCCCCCATCCCCAATATATTACCCTATACACAACATATTGTTTCCACACTGTGTTGCACTCCTGTATTCATTCTTTCAACACCCTGTGGCGAGTAACATAATGTAGTTAGAAATGACAGTCTGTCCTGTTCTGTCCAAATAGTTCAGCAGATTATAGTTTGGATGTCAGTGTTAGTTGGTCGGCCCAACACTTCGGTCCCAAACTTACCTCCATAACTACTGGCTGGATATACATCGTATTTACTGTACACCTGCATATAGGAACACAATGGAAACAAGCCCTCAGGTCTTTTTGTGTTATCCTTTTAGCATTGCTTGCTGAATTGTACTTACTGTACTGTTTGCAATTTGTTAATTATGTATTCAATCAATCAATCAATCAATCAATCAATCAATCAATCAATCAATCATGCTCCCCAGAGAATGAACCATACAGCTTGTGGTGATCCCATAGCCTCTCCACTAGTGCCACCCTTTAGTATAATCTAGTATAATCAGTAGACAATAGGACCTTTGGTGAACTGCTGAGCAAGAACAGCATTTTGCCGTCTCTCGGTGTGGTGTGCTCGAGGGTTGGATACCGAACAAAAAAATTATGTGCAATTATGGTGCAAGTACCTATTCAAATTTTACATTGTTATTCATTTTTAGTCTCACTACTGAGAGTGTGGTTCTGAAACTTTTTCAAGTCAAGGACCCCCAAATTGATATGTATTTGGCCACGGACCCCATTTGAAAAGGTTTTGTGCCAGGGGCCGCCAGAAGAGAAGATTCATGTTTAAAAAAAATTGAAATTATTAAAAAATTCTGATATTTAAAAAAAAAAAATTCAAAAGCGCACATCTGCTATTTTTGAATATCCAACATTATAAATGGATAAAGTGGTTAAAATGATTGTGATGCTATGTTAACTACTTTTGCTGGGGACCCCCTGGAAGGACCCCTGTTTGAGAAACACTGCTCTAATATATTGGCAATATTGGCTGGTTCATAGTACTTTGTTCTGGTCAGACGTAAGCAGCAGGGCTTTTAGGTGCTGCTATCAGGGATTTTAGACTGTTTCTTTTTTTTTTTTTTTACGATTTTGCATCTTCTTCGAAGACCAAGCCTCAGAGGAAAGACTAGCCAGAAGGCAAAAATTATGATATGATTTAAGAGGCTGACCTTATGTCTAAGACTCACCTCGGAGCTCTGAAGGCTTGGACTCAACGGGCCTCTGGCTGAACTTTACACTGAAATTTTAAGTTGTTTTTGCCGAGAAAGGTCATGCCTCTTGGCCTGGAGTATTATAGAAATACTAATTATTATAGATATACTAATTATGGCATGCATTGCAAGTGTGGCTTTCATTTTCAGCACAGTCCTTTGCCCTCCGAACAACTGTAGAACATGCGTTACTTGTTTTGCTGTTCTTATACCGTCTTGTCAGGTGTTGCTTGTTCCCACTTTTCATGTTGGCAAAGCATGGGCACGAGAGAGAGAAAGGAGAGATTGTGCAACAGATAAATCTCCACAGACGCTATGTCTCCTACCCTGGCCTCCCACGGACAGCGGCACAGCAGGCAGGCAGGCAGATATAAAGGGCATTGTTTATGGAGACAGGAGAAAGCACTTAGTGTTCCCTCTACACCTTTTAGCCAGGCTCTTCTGAAAGAGACAGATACTGTGAGTGCGCGCGCGTGTGCGTGTGTGTTGAAGGAGCAGGGACATTGGGAGAGGAGGGTATGTGTGGAAGGTTAATATTGAAGAGGAGGTGGTGATACAAGGGCATCACTGAGATGAGGAAAGAAAGGAGCAATGGACAAAAGGCCAGAGTAGAAAAGAAAGGTGCAATGATACGAAATGAGATAATGATGAAGGGGCAGGAATGAATTGAGTAGGGCCATGACAAAGTTTAACATGGCTTATATCACATGAGGCGACCCAGTGACAGGAACAGTCTGAAGGAACCGGGGAGGGCAGGAAGAGGTGTAGGCATTATTGACTAGAAGAGGTCAGGGAGGAAAGAAGAGAATGGACAGAAAAATGAATTAAAAAAAGTGCGAAACGTCACGAAAGCACTGCCATGGGATTACAGTAGGGTTAGAATAATGAGAAGATAGGAGGGCTGCAGGAGATAAGAGGCTGAGAGGAGCTGAGGGGAGTCGAGGAGGACGGGATTCAGGTGGCATTGGATTTCAGAAGGTCAAATATGTACAGAGGAGGAGATGGGGAGAGGAGCGAAGGTGGTGAGGAGGGGAGACCAAGCCCCCAGAACCTCGGTATAACAGTGAAATTGCGTCGCCTGGTGGTCAAATCTGGGATTGCAGGACTTCCACATTCAAAACACTACTGTGCGGTGCGTACCGTTTGAAACCCTATAGTGCGCCTGCTCGGTGCTCGAGTCTTCCGCATTTGAGGACCAAAATATGGTGCCCGAAGAAAAATGCAAAGTAGGGCGTTCTTCCGGATGCTGGTGAGCAACTTTCATTGAAGTGGATAGGTGTCCGCCCTCTAGATATCTCTGCTGTCGGGCAGGAACCAGCTAACTCCAAAAATATTCATTTTTCAGGAAATGACTAAAACAAAACAAAAAGTGGAGTTAGGAGGTTTTGTTCATCATTGATAAGAACAGCTAAATGGACCTCCAAGCTCACAATGAAGTTGGAGGTCAAAAGGGGGTGGAGCCTGGAGTCAGCAAAACCAGCTAACTCCACCCCCTTTGGTGTACTTCGCTGGTTTAGCAGAAAGTTTGAGGATCCAGTGGAGTTAGCTGGTTTTGTCAGAAGCGCTTTTAAATACTTTTCATTGGTTCAATATTTTTTTAATCAACATAAGACGTAAAGGGTGTTCAATAGCACTGATTTATGGGGGGAAAAAATGCAAAAGCAGAAAAAACTGAGTTAGCTGGTTTCTGCCCCGACAGCAACGATATATTATAACTCTATGGGGAGACTATAGGACGAGATGAGAGAGGAGAGGTGGTGGAGAGAGGAGAGGAGGTTGAAGACTGGCAGCGGTTGTGGAGGAGGTGGGAACAAAGAAAGGGAGGAGAGAGGTGAGGAGGTTGGATACATTTGGAAACCTCCGATCAGAAGATTGATTGTGATGGATGAGAAGACATGATAAAAGGAGGGTGTAAGATAATGTTAGAAGTTGACATGAAGTGTCAGTATTAACCCATTCAATCCAGGAAGGCATCTATGTCATTTTAGATTTTAGCTATAACCATTATTTTATACTTTGGCTATTAAAACATTGTTTTAAAATTTTGTTCCAGGGACCTCCAGAAGCAAAGATTTGAGTTACAAATGTTCACTTTAAAAATATATACATTCAAAGATTTGCACACATTTTCACAATAAAAAAAGCTTGTATATCTGCTTTTTTTGAATAGCCCAAAGAAATCCAAAATGACAGAGATGCTTTCCCGGTTTTAATGGGTTAAAGAGGTTTCGTGGCAGGAGAGGAGGCGTGGAGAGAGTAGAGAGGGATGATGTAAGGTGAGTGTTAGAGGACACGGCAAAAAAGGGATGTTCAAAGTGTGAGAACTAGTGGGTATCGAGGGGAAACTTTTTGCCAGGGGTGGGAGAGCTGAGAGAAAAAGGAGAAGTGCAAAGAAGAGAGGGGAGAGAGGAGGACATGGGAGCGGTGAGGTCAGGAGAAAAGGGAAAAGGGAACACGGTCTGTACGATCTGTTTTATCTTGTGCCGTGGGACCACGGCGCTTGGAAGAACATCTTCAAGTTTTGTCTTTTGAACACTAATGGATTTCTTAGCTCCTCCTCCTGCGTGTTTGTGTGTGAGTGCGCTAGGTCTGTGATTCGCAAAGTGGGGCCCGGGTACCCCCCAGGGGTCCTTGGGGGGTTTGTCCAGGGGTTCCCCAGCACTTTAATCATATTTTATACTCTGGCTAATAAAAAATAGCAGATATACAAGGTCATAACTCGTCACTTCGTGCCGCACTATGAGCTTGTAGATCTGCTATTTTTTTTAATTCTTGTTGTGCAAATATATACAGTATATTTTTAAGCCAACATTTTTGACTCAAATCTTTGCTTCTGGGGGTCCCTGGCAAAAACAAAATTGAGATGGGGGTCCGCGGCCAAATGCATATCATTTTGGGTGTCCTTGACATGAAAAAGTTTGAGAACCACTGTGTTAGGTATAATGTGTGTGCGTGTCCCTTGTGTGAGTGTGTCGGCATGTGTGTGTTTTATACATTCCTGCATCCATTGCGTTTTTTACCTTCCAATTAGGTTAGGTCAAATGCTCCTCTGAGAGCGTTTGACCTAACCTAATCTCCTCCCCTAATCTGCCTGGATGTTAATGGTCCGTCTCCTCTCCTGGCTCCTTCAGCTCTGACATCATTGAGACGGATTCGACGGTGAAAGGCAGACTAACTTTGATGACCCCACAGAATTTAATCCCTATATACTCTTCCTGATGACTTGAGACCTTATTTTCCCAGGCCTCGTTAGTTAGGTGTATGATTTGAATTCTGGAAGGGTGTGGTTTATAAATGCTTTTTGTGTGTGGGTGGATGGATGGGGGGCAGTGGCTGTTTGTGTATAACTATCAGTTATTTTTTATTAAATAACATAGTTCACCAAATAAAATTGACTTTACTTGACCGAATGCTTCCCCCTGCTAATTCTCCTTCTCTTGGGCATTCTCCGCAATCAGTGTGTTTTACCATGTCTCTCTAATTCCTCAGCTCCTTGGCTCAGGATTTCAATAATTCCATGACTTGATGCTTGTGGCTTTGTGGAGGGAGGCTCTTCCCCAGAAAAAAATAACAATATAAAGAAAAGGGGAAAAAGAGACACTTAGGCTACTACAAAGCTGGGAGAAAGCGAGGTGGATGATCTTTGACTCACAGGTGCAGGCAATTGGTTTCTTGGTTTTAATAGGATTACTTTAATATGGAATATGAGATTTGCTTGAAATGTGTTTTGAATGTTTTTGGGTTGCATTTTTGTCTATGTAAGGGCATGGCTTGTCTTTGTGCACATGCACGAGAGTGAGTGTGTTTACAGTGCTAGATAAATGAATTCCTCGCTGTGCTGGACCATTAAAATGCTCTCACACCTCTACTCAGCTTAATTGAATTTCACTCTGGATACGACTTTGCTCACTGAGGGGTGAATTCCAAAGGAATGGATTGCGGCCGCTGATGGCACCATGAATTGCGCTAATGACATCACAGCGCATACACACGTTTTTACAAGTTTTGCAGAGTGCAATTTGCCAATGTTTTGTGTCTGGTTGCAATTAGCCATGTGGCAAAATATAAATGGTGGCTTTGAGAGAGAGAGAGAGAGAGGTGTAGCTTACAACGTTTCGTAACGCAACACTTTTTGAACTTTTTCACTAGTTTGGGTCCCGGGGAGACATCAAATTTATCTTTTGGGTCTCGAGCTAAATAGTTTGTGAACTGATCTAGAGTAGTGTTGGTGAAAAGGGGCTTGGTTCATGACTGAAGGAAAGACTTAATGCTCATCAACTGACACCAACAGGGTGGCCATAGCATATACTGTATGTAGCAAAAGCTTGAAAACGGACAATGTACAGTAGTAATCCAAACGGTAAAGTGCAAATGAACTCAGCCATCTGCAATTTGACACTCTTATGTCAATATTTTACATGCCCGCCCGCCTGACTGTCTGTGCTTATTAATGTTTCATTCAATTTCTCTATTTCTGGAAATTGGACTATTCATGAAATACGTTATTATTAGGCATGTAACGATTCACTCAACTCACGATGCGATTCAAATCACGATACTAGGTTCACAATACGATTTTTCACGATTTTGTAAAGGCATGCTGACACGGCTTCGACTTAGAATTGTCATATTCTTTGTGTAACATCAATAGTGGTACTGGCTGCCAAACCTCAAATGAAAAAAACCCCAAAAAAACGTATGCATTTATAGACCGTCAGGCCATCATAGAACACAGGTGCATCCCATAGGCCCACTGAAAGGCCGTTAGATGCTTGGATGCTGGTGGATCCTGTACACACATGAAATGCAAATAGGAAATGCAAATAAAAGGATAGTCTCCTTCGAAATATCAGCTCACAAGCATGCCTGGCATGATGATGCCTTCATCTAACTACAATCATGCTGCTGCTGTCATGGGTATGACACCTTATATGTGCTTCACTCTCTGAAGATGCAAATAATTTTGACCCTAACTGTGTGCGGCTATTAGCTCTGCCTCTGGGCGCTGGAGTTGCCGAATTGGACTTTTTTACAAGGAGGCTCATTCGCATGGCCTTGCATAGGGGCCAATATTGTGCCAAATGCATGCATATTACCTAATTTAAATAAGTGCAAATAGCACCGGAGCATTGAGACGCTATTTGCTTGGCAGCACAGTTAAGGGTGCATTTCACCCTTTGTGGTTGCTTTGAGAACGGAACAATTTACCTTTGTCTCATTTGTGCAGGTTTAGCAGCCTTATAATCTTCACGTGTGTGTGTGTGTGTGTGTGTGTGTGTGTGTGTGTGTGTGTGTGTGTGTGTGTGTGTGTGTGTGTGTGTGTGTGTGTGTGTGTGTGTGTGTGTGTGTGTGTGTGTGTGTGTGTGTGTGTGTGTGTGTGCGCGTGTAGGTAGCGTGTACTGTATCTCCCTAAAGCAGTTGTATCCACCATCTTGATAAGTACAAGGGAATTCCATGAAGATTTAATTAGAGATCTCTGCTATAGTACATGGCTGACTGCAGGGTGTGTGTGTGTGTTCGTGTGTGCACGCATGCATGCATGTGTTCATGCACAAAGGCCCTTTTGTGTGCACATGTTCATGAGTGCATGTTCATGAGCGTTTCAAACTGTTTCATAGACAATCTATTGATAAAATATGTCTATGGAGGAGGACTGTCCATATTGTTCTTAAGGGCCGTGTCTGTCTGTCTATCTGTCTGTCTGCCTGCGTGACTGTGAACAGCTAATCTCAACTCCCCATATAGGTCGAGGCCATTTCCGCCAACAAGATTTTCCACCCTTTTGTGTTTTCTTCAAAACACACTTTTTGCTACTACAGATTTGTCATATTCCATTCCTTTTGGCTATGATTGACTTCCAATGTCTTTGGCCCTGGGTAGGGAACCTGTGTGGAGATCTGGGGCACTTTTCTAGTTTAGATTAGTTTTTTGTGCATGTTAAGAATGCTATTTAGATAGCATGTTGTTTAGAGGGACACTAGGTTCATTGTTTACTTGGTATCCTAGTTTCTTTTAGGCAATATATTGTTCTCTTTGCACTGTACTTATGTGACTATTTACCTTGTTGTTTGTTGACTAGGGTTCATGCTTACTCTGCTTACTGTGATCTCACAGACGCTCTGCATAAGACTGTCTGCTACAGTTAATGCCTACATGTGAATGCATGAATCAATGCTATCTTTCTCATACCCTCGTAGCTTATGTAGCTTATGCATGAAAAGTAATAAGGAGTCAATAATGGATTTTTGCTCTGGACAGATTCAGTCTCCAGTGATTCATTTCTATTTGTCTGCTCTGATTTTTCAGCTACTGTATGGAGATTTGAACCTCACAAGCACTTATGTCTGATTTATACTTGGTTGCACATTGTGTTGTGCATTGAAAATAGGCGATACACAACACAGACGGCGACACAGGCGAGAAACTAGGTGTAAATAAGGCATTATCATGCACTGTTACCTCTCACTGTCCACCTCCTCCTCTGTGTGTGTATTGGTGCACATGTATTATGTGTGAGCGTGTGTATGTGCATGTTTATCAGTGGTGTAAAGTAACTAAGTACATGTACTCAAGTACTTTTTTAAGTTTAAGTACTACGTTTTGGGATATTTACTTAACTGGAGTATTTCCAAAATTCTACTCCACTATATCTCAGAGGCAAATATTGTACTTTTACTCCACTACAATTATTTGAAAACTTTACTAGTTACTTTGCAGATTTTGATGATTATTACTAAACATACATTAACCACATTCAGCCATATATACTTCGGCTATTTGATAATAGCCGATCTACAAGTTCACAACATGTCGCTTTGTGATGTGTTGTGAGCTTGTAGATCTGCTATTTTCAAAAGATTCTTTATACATTTTTTAAACAAGGGAATTCCATGAAGATTTAATTAGAGATCTCTGCTATAGTACATGGCTGACTGCAGGGTGTGTGTGTGTGTTCGTGTGTGCACGCATGCATGCATGTGTTCATGCACAAAGGCCCTTTTGTGTGCACATGTTCATGAGTGCATGTTCATGAGCGTTTCAAACTGTTTCATAGACAATCTATTGATAAAATATGTCTATGGAGGAGGACTGTCCATATTGTTCTTAAGGGCCGTGTCTGTCTGTCTATCTGTCTGTCTGCCTGCGTGACTGTGAACAGCTAATCTCAACTCCCCATATAGGTCGAGGCCATTTCCGCCAACAAGATTTTCCACCCTTTTGTGTTTTCTTCAAAACACACTTTTTGCTACTACAGATTTGTCATATTCCATTCCTTTTGGCTATGATTGACTTCCAATGTCTTTGGCCCTGGGTAGGGAACCTGTGTGGAGATCTGGGGCACTTTTCTAGTTTAGATTAGTTTTTTGTGCATGTTAAGAATGCTATTTAGATAGCATGTTGTTTAGAGGGACACTAGGTTCATTGTTTACTTGGTATCCTAGTTTCTTTTAGGCAATATATTGTTCTCTTTGCACTGTACTTATGTGACTATTTACCTTGTTGTTTGTTGACTAGGGTTCATGCTTACTCTGCTTACTGTGATCTCACAGACGCTCTGCATAAGACTGTCTGCTACAGTTAATGCCTACATGTGAATGCATGAATCAATGCTATCTTTCTCATACCCTTGTAGCTTATGTAGCTTATGCATGAAAAGTAATAAGGAGGCAATAATGGATTTTTGCTCTGGACAGATTCAGTCTCCAGTGATTCATTTCTATTTGTCTGCTCTGATTTTTCAGCTACTGTATGGAGATTTGAACCTCACAAGCACTTATGTCTGATTTATACTTGGTTGCACATTGTGTTGTGCATTGAAAATAGGCGATACACAACACAGACGGCGACACAGGCGAGAAACTAGGTGTAAATAAGGCATTATCATGCACTGTTACCTCTCACTGTCCACCTCCTCCTCTGTGTGTGTATTGGTGCACATGTATTATGTGTGAGCGTGTGTATGTGCATGTTTATCAGTGGTGTAAAGTAACTAAGTACATGTACTCAAGTACTTTTTTAAGTTTAAGTACTACGTTTTGGGATATTTACTTAACTGGAGTATTTCCAAAATTCTACTCCACTATATCTCAGAGGCAAATATTGTACTTTTACTCCACTACAATTATTTGAAAACTTTACTAGTTACTTTGCAGATTTTGATGATTATTACTAAACATACATTAACCACATTCAGCCATATATACTTCGGCTATTTGAAAATAGCCGATCTACAAGTTCACAACATGTCGCTTTGTGATGTGTTGTGAGCTTGTAGATCTGCTATTTTCAAAAGATTCTTTATACATTTTTTAAACTTGTGAATTGGGACATTATGCATGATGAGTACTTTTACAGCATT
>NC_137608.1:27052132-27074632 GCF_963280865.1 Gymnoscopelus braueri | reverse complement strand
GGCCATAAAAGGCAATTCAAACAAACTGCAACACCTAAGGACTAGGTCTAATTAGGCTACAGGAAATAAATCAGAGGCGGGTATTTGACTTTTGCGAGCTGGAGTTTTGCACCAGCAGAAAGGTCACTGCATCAATGCCTCCAGCCAGGCTGTCAGTCTGCTGCTGACATGGCATGTTGTAGACGCTGTCACTCTGAAGTACTGACACAGGGCAAGTTCTAAGTAACTGTATGCCATTCATTTGTTGAAGCTGACATCTTCAACAACTTCATTTCACAGATTAACGACCTAATCATTTTCTCGTCGCACTTTTCACTTATGAAGGTTAATTAGCACATATTGCTTTTAAAAGCTTGCATTGCTATGGTACCGTAGCAGCTGATTACGACGGTTTAACATTGAGCCTGTCATAACATTGTATAACATTCTAACTCTTCTAGATTTCATTTCACACAGTATTTATCTTTGCCCTGCCTCTAGCCCATTGTTTGGAGTAAGTGAGCATAATTTTTTTTATTTACCTTACGATTTAGACTCAATTTAGGGGGCAACACATTTTTGTAAATATTTCAAAACTAGAGGTTCTCGTGGTGACTCGTGGTTGTTTATGGTTATGTTGTCATAGTGACGTGGCCGTGGTTTGTTTACGTTGTCATAGTGACGTGGCTGCCCTCCCATTAGCCAATTTTAATATGTGTACCTTTTAACATGTGTTCAACATTAACTCTGCTGAAGCACACATGCATGGGACTTCTGCTTCTTGTTTCTCGCACAGGTGATGATGTGATTTGTAGGCTCATGAAGAATAAAATACTGCCAATAGTAATTCAGCAGATTATGAATATTCCAAAGAGTTGGTGGCCTTATTGGTGACATTGGAATCTGTCAGTTTTCAATAGTTTTCAATGTTTAAACACATTTATTTACACCAGTGGGAAACAGTTCAGTCGTGCTAATGAGCCGATGGATCTGGTTGGTGACAGTGCAAATATTGTATTGGCGTCGCCAGAGCAAGTTTGCCCAAATGTTTCTGTTCAAACACCCCAGAATGTTGTGTAAATGTCGTTCTAACACACTGTGGTGACTGGTTTTGCTGCATTTCTTTCCCATAAACTCTGGGGGTGCGTTACCTCTTTTTTAAGCTTGGCTACTGGCTAAAGATACAAAGTTATAAAACAAAAAGTGATGTACTGTAGAGTGACATACTGTACTAACTACTTTGCCACCTGCTTAGTGAGGATCTGTGCTTGAATGGATGTCAATATTTAGTGGTTTCCCAAAATGAACATATCACCTCAACAACAAATGCTTTTCTTATGACGGGCCGGCTGGGAATCAAACCAAGGACATCTGGCACATTTGAGCCTATGGTACACACACTAACCACTCGGCTATCGGGCAACCCCTTTACTTTTTTCTTTAACATCACTTCACTTTTGTATTAGGAAATTGCTTTGTTGATTGGTTAATCAAGGCATCCTGCAGTCTGTTATTTCTTGATAGCAGACTGCTATTCTAAATTACAGAAGTGTTCTGCCTCTGTTTATGTTGCTATGGAGGTGGATGTTTGTAATTACATAAAATTATTTAAAAATCAATACCGCTTCAGGGACAAGCGGTTAAATGCTTTCTGCAGTCTGTTTTTTTCTGAGCAACAGGCCGCTAATACCGCTATATCTTAATCATGCTATATAGTGTTCATGTTGCCATGGATGCAGTTCTAATTGTACAATCGAAAGCGCAATTGAGCTAATAATTAACACATTTTCACGATGTGGTTCTATAGGAGGCTGGCCGTCTAGAAGATGGTCTATTTGTGTGTGTGTGTGTGTGTGTGTTTATAAATCCGGGGCTAATCTTTCAAACACTGGACCGATCAGCTCCACATTTCTTGTGCACGCTGCCAGTAGTCCAAGGAAGTACTGTAAAGTACCTGCACCCAAATTTTTCACATATTTTTCATATTTTGTGAAATATTTGTATTTTGATTCAATAAGTGTCTGAAACCTTGCCAAAATATGGATACATCACAGCTAATACATATAGATGACTGATGTCACATGCTGGACACAGGAAGTCTGGGAGCCACGGCGTTATAAGACACTGTCTTGTTAAAGCAATAAACAAGTAAACTTCAACAGGTTGCATCATCCCTTACTTAACATTGAAAGGGAAATTAATTTGAATCAACTTGTCATTTGGGCCAACCACATGCTCAACCAGGCTGTGGAACCAAATTATGTCATAAAAAAGAATCTTGCAGTGATATAACATTAAGTTACATCATGCTTACACTCTCATGTTGAGTAATGAACATTCCTTGGAGACTTGAGCCATAAGGAAGGATACTTACAGCTTTTTACATTTTCTCCCCAATTTAGTCATAGACAATAATGTCGTTGCTGTCGGACAGAAACCTCTTATCTCCACACTTTTTTTTTTGATTTTCCGTAAATGAATGGCCCTCTTCATCATCCTAATGTACAGCGTCACACATACAAGCTATGAGGTTTCCACCCGACAGAGACAATATTATGTAGTCCCTGTCACTGCCAACCCAACCCGGCATTGGGGAGGGTGTAGAAACAACCACTTTCTTCTGCCGACTCTGTTTTTGTCCGTCTCTTCCTCACTCATTCTCCCCTCTCCTCTCCTCTCCTCCCCTCTCCTCTCCTCTCTAGTGCAGTGGTTTTCAACCTTTTTCATATCAAGGTCCATTATTTATTCGGCATTTAAGCCACGGATCCCACCATTTGATGAGATTTAGACTCTCAGACCCCAAACTTCGAATATTTTGTTATCGTTGGATAAGACTTTGTCCACAATTCCATGCTGTATTGATGTTGGTACCATAGGAGAGATGACAGGCAAACGTTGATCAAAATAGCAATTATTTGATTAAGTAATGCAGATGTTTAACAATAATGTAACTCTCGAGAGTGTAAAATGAAACCAAATGGACCCGTAAGGGTCCATTTGATTTCATTTTATGCTCTCAAAAGTTTTGGTTTGGTTACCAACTCTCCATCATTTAGCTGGGGACCACCTGGAACCCCCTCAAGGACCACTGGTGGTCCCCGGACCACTGGTTGAGAACCACTGCTCTAGACATTAGTCATGATCCTTCTCTCTCATGACCGTGTTTCTTTATTCCACACCATTGCTCCCTCTATCTTCTTCTTTGTTTAGAAGTCCCAGTGACATCCTGGACATTCCCCAGGTACCACATGTCTCCTTCTTTTATTTCTATTTTCTTTAAATCTCTTTACATTCCTTCTATGTTTCTCATGTCCTTCCATCACTCCTTCATTACTGTCATCTGTCAGCCTGTGATAAATGGTCCCACAGAACCTGTTACTGTTAACATGACTGGTTCTGTGTGTGTGTGTGTGTGTGTCTGTGTGTGTGTGTGTGTGTGTGTGTGTGTGTGTGTGTGTGTGTGTGTGTGTGTGTACACATGCACGCACGCACACACGTGGCTATGGTAGATATTCCCCATTATAATGGAGAGAGGTCACAGAAAGCTACACAAGTGGAAGAGTTGCCCTGCTGGTGGATGAGATATTTTCTCTTGCACACACACAGACAGACACACACACATACAGTACCCGACATACACAGGCACGCACACATACACACACACACATACCCCACACACACACACACACACACACACACACACACACACACACACAAACACACACGCACACACACATACACGCGCACACACACTATACATAGACTGTTGTTCCCTTCTGCAGCGCTCAGTGAAAGTGGGTGGGTTACCATGGTAACAGCAGGTGTGCCGTGCTGGTCGCCTTTGTATGGGGGGGGGGGTCAAGTGGTATTTGTGCTGGTGTGTGTGTTTATGAGGGTGTGTGCACAGAGCCGTGTTTTAGATAGAGATAGTGAGAAAGCTGGAGAGAATTTATAAAGACAAAGAGAGTGAGGTACAGAGACGGATCTCTCTCTCTCTCTCTCTCTCTCTCTCTCTCTCTCTGTGCTTGTCTATCAATAAAAAAATCCAGAGGGACAGATGTCAACAAGATATGCGAACTGCAGAACTAGTCTGACGTGATGTCAGCAGGTCAGCAATTTCATATGCCAGAAGCATATGAAACTAGTAGTTTGATGCATATAAACCATATGCAGTACAAAGTGTATACAGTTGTAGAGGAAAATGTGAAAACTTTTTGTGGCTAATACCCACAAAGGAAGTTTGCTTGAATCAAGCCTTTTTGTTTTACCAGGGTAATTTTCAGGACAAAGGAAAAAATAACTAAGTTTGGGCTCCACAGGGGAGTTGTAAATAAACATAAGTGTATTGCTGCCTTCCACAGTTCATTTTGGAAATTGCTCTACTCTAAAACTCTTCCCACAGGCTCAACATGATGTTGTTTACAATCTGAACAGACCGCAAATGATTCCATCTTCTTTTCCAGACCCGCAAGGGTTCATTTGGTTATTCTGTACCCTACAAATACAAATGGATAAAAACCATTTAGCTGTGCAGCAGTGCTACGACAAAGAAAAATTGTTCTGTTATTTGATGTTTACTCAAAGTGTTTATGATGGCAGAACTGTCATGACATGTGAATTCTGTTTACTCACAACTCGCCTGTGGTGCCTACACATATGGTGACTTTGATATACCCTGTTGGACTAAAATGTCTCTAGCAACATGCTAGCAAATTATACCTTGTCATATCAGCTAGCAGCTAAATCTTATAAGCTTGAATTCAACCTGGGTCTCTCCATGTACCCCAGGTACAGTATGTAAGGGGAAATACACTGTACTACACAGCACCTTGCCATTTAAATAGAAGTCCCCGCTCCACTACTGTAACCAGTGGCCCCCTTTACCAAGTTCAGCAAACACAGCATTAGGAAAACTGAAGTTGTATACTCTATGGCCACGCGCACACGCACGTGTGTGCACACACACACACACACACACACACACACACACAGTGCCGCTTTAGACTCCACGGGGGCCCTAAGCATGATACGGGACACATGCACGCGCGCGCAGCGCGCGTGCATGTTTCCCCCACGCGCGATTTTTTTTGGCGGTTCTGGGCGGATTGGGCCCGTTTTTTTCGCGGTTCTGGGCGGATTGGGTCCGTTTTTTTCGCAGTTCTGGGCAGATTGGGTTTAAAAAAAAAAAAATAAAAAATAATTTTTTTAATTTTTTATTTTTTATTTTTTTTGCGGGTAGGCGGGGCCCCACGCAAGGCGGGGCCCTACGCAGCCTGCGTAGTGTGCGTGTAGGGAGAAGCGGCCCTGCACACACACACACACACACACACACACACACACACACACACACACACACACACACACACACACACACACACACACACACACTTCATTGGACAGATACACACAGTGATTGATGAGTTTTCACATAGAGCCATAAAGCAGACAACACAGTTTCACTCACCAATACCAGGGTGTGTGTGTGTGTGTGTGTGTGTGTGTGTGTGTGTGTGTGTGTGTGTGTGTGTGTGTGTGTGTGTGTGTGTGTGTGTGTGTGCGTTGTATGCATGAGTGTGCATGCTGTTTGTACGTGTATTCACCGAAAGAGGCTTTTCTTGCACATGATGTGAAGTTTCAGCTTTACCCAGCTTAATGGCTGCTCAGATGGTAAGCGCTCGGGGGGAGCAGTTGGGGGTTAAATGTGTCTTGTGTGACACGTGTGATCAAAATGAGTGTAGGATATCACAGCAGCGATAAACCTGTCAGAAAACTCTCAATTATAGCCAGATGAAACAAGATGTGAAAAGAACAATGTGTGGAACTGCAGACAGCATCCCTCCGCCAACACAAGTTTTGTGATGGCACTTTTTATTTCATCAGTGATGAAATAAAAAGTGTGCCACACAATTGGGAAGATTGTTGTTGATCCCGAACTTGGCAGCACAGAGAAGCCCGTCTGAGTTACCATTTTATAAGCTGAGCGCTGAGACACAGTGAAGATATTCAATCTGCAATACATTCACTGACTACATCAGTATCAAAGGTATCTGTGCTGCACATTATACGTATAAGTGACCTGACACTAGCAAGTCATACTGTATATTGAGTCATATATCTATCCCATGCTCTCTGTGTTGTTTTCCTACAGTTGCCAGGTTTAGAGAGAGAAACAAGCAACCAGGTTAACGAAAACAACCCCAAAATAAGCAAGCCCTTCAACCCGCGGTGGCGAACTCTAGAGGTTCGGGCGGTCTGAATTTCTGTGACTTTTAAATCTGGAACTGATATTGTGGAACAGTGCTTCCCCAGGAGACATATTTGAAAGCAGTCACTCAAATAACTGGCAGTCAGTTATATGATAAGCCCAACTTTGTGAAAATGTCTCTATGAAATTGACTGCCCTTTACAATTTGAATGCAATGGTGGCGGCTACTGCAGTGCTAATGGGGGATAGAGGCACAGTAAGTGTGTGTGTGTGTGTGTGTGTGTGTGTGTGTGTGTGTGTGTGTGTGTGTGTGTGTGTGTGTGTGTGTGTGTGTGTGTGTGTGTGTGTGTGTGTGTGTGTGTGTGTGTGTGTGTGTGTGTGTGTGTGTGTGTGTGTGTGTGTGTGTGTGTGTGTGTGTCTAATTCCTTAGCAGGCTTATTCCAATTACTGTACTTCAGTTTAGAGGGAGGGTTTTGAAAGTTCTGGAGGGTTTGGACCGTCTGGTTGAGGTGAAATATAATTTAGTGAGCTTGGAGCTGGTCTTCCTTTTTGCTGTCCAGGTCTCACATACTGTAGCATAAACCCTAATCCAATTACTGTTCTTTGTGTGATGGAGATGTTCCCTTATTAGGTTTTTAAGGAGCGCTGCCCTCCTTTGACATCCCATCATCAATTTGAGACAGGCTGTTGAAACGTATTTGGAGTCACCCATCATCTCTGCAAATTCCATTTCTTTGTCCAGAGAGTGTGTGTGGGGGGAGGGAGTGAGAGAGAGAGAGAGACAGACATAATAAATTAAAGTATAGAAGATTACATGGAAAAGAAATGGAGGAGCCAAAGTGCATTGGGCCAGTGAGGGAATACAAGATAAAGCAGTGTTTTTTAAAATGGGGGCTGCCTGGGGACTTGTTTCCATTGTGGTCCCATGTATTCAATTCATCAACATAAAATAACAAAAAACTAGAAAAAGTGCTCCTCGGAGCACAGGTCTCCGCCAGGTCAGGTACGTTATTGTGGCCTCCTGGTGGCGCTATAATAGGCCAATGTGAAAAGGGTGCCATTTATTCTTAGGTCGTTCACGGCAATCGGACACTGCATTCATGATTTGAGGCATTTTGTTCCAAAAATGTGTTTTGCTAAATTAGACCTGCTGGTGGCGCTATAACAGGCCAATGTGAAAAAGGGTGGCATTTCTTCCTTGGCCTAGTGGGAATGTGTTTGTGAAATTTCACGGAAATCGCAAGCTGCGTTCATGATTTGAGGCATTTTGTTTAAAATCCTGCAAATTTTGGAAGCCAACCTTAGCCAGTGAGGATGGAATATGGGAAATCGGACAGATCCGTGTTGATCACATGACTATAGAGATATTGTGTACCGATTTGCATGACGTTTGGATAAAATCTGTAGGAGTAATATTAAAAAATGGGTTTTGCACAAATCGGCCTCCAGGTGGCGCTATAACAGGCCCATGTGAAAAAATTGAGGCAGAGGTTCTGAATTGGCATCCAGGGAGTGTGTGTGCACAGTTTCGCAGCGATCAGGCCAACAGTGCCGGAGATTAGCTGGTAACACACGGACAGGACACACGGACGGACGGACGGACGGACAGACGGACGGACGGACGGAGGGACGGAGGGTAAAACATACTCTCTCGCCATGCCTTTCGGCCTGGCGGAGTGAGCCTAACTTAACATGTCAGGACCAGTGGGGACCGTCTTCTGAAGACAACTCTAAAGTGTCCTGAACTGTGGGTGGGCACATTGACTCCTTTCTCAAGACTCTTTTGGCCGAGTGACATGGCGTACTACATTCTTTTCTATTTATTTTCCTAGACATAAATAAAGATACACTGGAGAGAGAGAGAAAGACATGATACAAACACCATTAAATTGAAAATGCATAGGAGACGTAGAGGTTATGATGTGCAGTACACACACAACTCTAAATGAGAGGCTTTGACCCAGGCACTGAGGGAACGAGGGAGCCGGTTAATGCATTTCAATGTTTATCTCACTGTAAAGTATGTTTTTCCCACCTCACAAATGGGGATCAAGTCCTGTTTATCTGTTTTAGACCACGGCAGGTATATGATAAATAACAGACCTGCATGGTTTATTTGAGTTTTTCTTTCTTCTTCTCTATCTTACACTGCAGAGCATAGCGTGAAGGTCACAATGGCCAGCCCATTCACAAAGTGAACAAATTGTTCTTCTGAATGGCCTCTTTCCTTATCGATATGAGGGAATGTCTGTTATTAACCTTATGTTAGTTATACCATATAAAATAAAGATATACCGTATATCTCCAAATAGTAGCCCGACCGCAAATAGCTGCCCACTACCTAATACCTAAAAGCCTAATTGGAACTGTAACCAAATAATGGCCCGGGGCAGGCCGGTGGAAAAAAGAATAAAAGCCTGCAGCAAATAGCCGCCTGGTTACTTTTAAACGCCGGGGGTCCAAATCGATTTTGCGTATTAAACGCCCGGGTTACTATTTGGTAATATACGGTAGATCTAGTGTGATTTAGCGTTATTTTTGGCAGAATGTCATCTACTAGCATCACAGTGCAAAACCAAATATGTAACCATAATTATCAGCACAAGCAAAATGTTTTTGCTGAAAAAAATATTAGATACAATGCAATCCGATTCAATAAAAATGTAATGCTAATACCGTCTTTTTATTTATTGGACAGATTTGGACAAACATTTTAAGGTACATGTCAACTATTTAAGCAGTTCAAGGGCATGCACATCCGAGGACATTTCGAGTGGATCAAAGAGTAAACAAAAATACAACACATTATCAGCACACCATCATAAATTCTCCCACCGTGTATTTATTGAACCTGATGAAGATGGTTAAGGTCGAAACATTATTCAATAAATACACAGTGGGAGCATTTATGATGATTTGCAGATAGATGAGATGAGATGAGAAATACTTTATTAATCCCCAAGGGGAAATTATGGTGTCACAGCAGCACAGTGTAACAATAAATAAGTAAACAACAGACAAACAAAAACACAACGAAACAGATGGACACAACATAGACCAGGGTCGACAACATGCATTTAGGGAGAGTTCTTAAGCATTGTAGAGTCTGATGGCAGTTGGCATGAATGAGAGTCTGTACCGCTCAGTGTGCATGTTCGGGGGGAGAGTGAGCCTCTGGCTGAAGGTGCTCACCCTATCCTGCAGCTCGCCATAGAGTGGGTGGGAGGGGTTAGCCAGGATGGAATTTAGTTTGTCCCTAATCCTCCTCTCTGCGACCAAAGCTAAAACTAGACAGTAAAACAATAAAAACTCGCTAAAAACACACTAAAAACACGCTAAAACACGGAGCTGCTGGAACAGGCAGCTACCTCACGCAGCGCCAGAGAGCTAGATAGATAGATAGATGTCAACTGTCTATAGTATACCAACAATTGTAAACTATTGCAATAATTTCTTTGTTTGTTCAGTAACAGGGGTCTCCCTGTCTCTCCACCTCTTTAATAGACAGAACATCTCTTCTCTTTCTGGTGGGTTGCAAAATGTCTTGCCAATCAGGAGAGAGTACCCATTTATCAGCTTCATTTTATACTGTTCCAATTTTGTCTGCTCATTTCTTTGTGTCATCACTTATAATTGCACTTGTTTAATCTGTATCTTGTCTGAGTTCTCTATCCTGATTGGATAAAATTGGTATCTCGACCAAGTATTCTGTTAACTAAAGAGCTGGAGAGACATGGAGACTCCTGTTACTGAACAAACATTCTATAGCAATGAGTACTATAAGAATATCTATTTAACCGAAGAAAATCACTTAGTTACCCTACCTTTAAAAAAAAGTAAATGGACCTATATTGCACACCCCTCTATTATAGAAGGCTAGCCGTCTGCAGAGACACGCTGAAAGAAACCGGCAAAATATATTTACAGTGCACTGACTTTTGCCAGTAGAGACTGTAAACTGGCGGCAGGAATAAGGTTAAGGCGAGCATGAAACATGCGCGCCCTTAGCAATGATTTAGTATTGTCTGAGGACACATAATGGCATGCTGCAATGCCTTGCACAATCCATTGACCATTTGACACAAGTTTTGTTTCGCTCCATCTGTAGTTGGGATCCTGTTTTCGTGTTTATTTTTTCCCCATAAAAAACACCAAAAATAATAATCCAAATTCTAGTATGGAAACTGGGTTGCCGGTTTCCTTCTGATGGGCCCCCAAAGGAGGTGAGTGCTGGCATGTGTTTTGAGCGAGGCTGGGTCCCAGAGCGGGGAAACTAAATTGGTCAATTGGGCTCCGGGCTTAAAAAAGACTTAAGAGTCTTTTGACTAATCAATAGCCAGCCAAAGGGACAGACAGACAGATTGGCAGCTAGACGAATAGACGGGCAGATGGATACATGGACAGTGATGAAGGCAGAGGGCTTGGCAGGTGGGTGGAGGGCAACAGGATGGCTAAAAGACACATGCATTCACCAGTCTCTCACATTTTCTCTACCCCACACAGACACACACACACACACACACACACACACACACACACACACACACACACACACACACACACACACACACACACACACACACACACACACACACACACACACACACATTCAGTGAGTCTCTTTCTCACACGTTCTATGAGCATTTACTTTTCCCCTGTTATCTTTCCGTCTGTCACCCCTCTCTCTCTCTCTCTCTCTCTCTCTCTCTCTCTCATGGGGCTCTCTTGAGTGTGTTTGATGTATGTATGACAGCTGTGTTCTCTTCTCTTTAGCTCTCCTGATGAATTGTCCTTCTCTCATACAACTCATTAGCTAATTCACTAATCAATATCAATGAGACCACGCTTCAGTCACACATCCACACGCCCCATTTTCCCTGCACATGCTCATATGGTATGTTTGCGTGTGTGTCTTTTCATATTCATTATTCCTTCCCTCTTTCCTCATGGGTTACTCTCATTAGCATTTTTGCCCCCATATCAAATCAATATCAATAAGACCACCTTTCACGTTTACTTGTCTAACTTGTCTTCATTACTCTACTTCTTGTGTGGATACTCACTCACTCACTCACTCACTCACTCACTCACTCACTCACTCACTTACTCACTCACTCACTCACTCACTCACTCACTCACTCAGTGCTCACTCAGTACTCACTCACTCACTCACTCACTCACTCACTCACGTACTCACTCACTCACTCACTCACTCACTCACTCACTCACGTACTCACTCACTCACTCACTCACTCACTCACTCACGTACTCACTCACTCACTCACTCACTCACTCACTCACTCAAATGCTTAAACATTCGACAATTAAGGTCTTATATTTCTACAATTGCATTGTAGGGGCATCAACAAGAAGTTTAAATTTAAGTCTGATAATAATGATGTACCGTGCATGTTCACATCATATACTTTACATTACATTACTTAAGACTATTTTTCAAATATTTTTCTTTTCACATTTTGGACAAAATAGACAATTTTACATCGAAGTGCCATTACTAAACCCCAGCATCTCTCTGGTAAACCAAGACACACTGTTAGCAGCATAGTATTGTAACATGCTGGTCATGATAAACAAGAAGGTCATCCTGGCCACACCACCAGGATCCTTTTTCAACTACAACTTCAACCTTATTTATGTTTAGTACACAATCTCAATGTTTTGCATTTTCAAACAAAAATAGTCATAGGAGGAGTAGAGAATGGAGAGAGAAACAAGGGAAGCAAAGTCAGGAAACAGGAGAATGTCAAATATGCAGGTGCATGGTCTAATAGTCTGATAATTAGTAATGAATAAATAGTGTCCATTTAACTTTGTTATGATTTACACTGCACCAGCTGGTACCCATGATTATAGCTCTGCTGTGCTCTGCTATTTTTGCTGTGTGCTGCCTGTGCATGCTTTCTACTGTCTCTTTTACCCTGCACACCCACACGCTTATTTCCCTGTTCTAACAGTAATGAGTTCAAGAGTTGTTACATAAAGGCTTTCAATCTGTGAAATTCTGGCGATTAAATTCATACAAGAAACAAAAGATAAATATATATATATATATATATGTGTGTGTTTAATATACATGTGTTTTATATATTTTTTTCACAATGCAAAGAATCATGGGAAATATGCACGTTATAGGGTGATGATACTCTTAAAGTTTTTTGACCAACAGCTTGAATTTCAGCAATATAGTGCAGATGAATAGCATTACACAATTATTGGGCAGCAGTTGAGGTAAATCTTTTAATCCAAGCAGCAGGGATGCAGTGTTAGTAATATTTGATTAATGAACATTAGGGCAATAATCCATGACGATCAAAAGAAATGCAGCTTGTGTTAAAAACAAGGAAACAAGATAGGCAAGGGTAGTTGAGCCAGCTGCTGCAAAATGCACCATGCGTCTGCACAGGATTTGCATATTAGCACAGGATTTAACTTTCTCTTCAGCTTTCTTTTCCTTTTTTGTGCACGCACACACAAACAATGCACACTCGCACTCCCCATATGCCTGACTCTCACACACTCTCTCTTTCTACCCTATCTACTTATATGTTGAGGCTTGTGGACTGTCAAGTGAATCCGTCCTAATAATAGGGCGAATGACAAAGACATCCATGGCAATTAAGGGGTCCATATGTGTCTCATTAACCGGGTTTCACCCTTCCTGTTTGCACGTGTGTGTGTGTGTGTGTGTGTGTGTGTGTGTGCGTGTGCGTGTGCGTGCGCGCGTGTGTGTGTGCACGTGTGTGGGTGCACATCACATGTCGAGTAAAGCTTTAATAGGGAGGACATTGGAACAGTCGACAGGTGTGAAACAAGAGAGACAGGTTGGAGCAATTGTCAACCTCTGAATCCGTGCCACATGAAGTCGGCCTGACATGGAGACCGTGACTACCATCTGCTGCTGTCAGGCTGGCAACTCCATCTGACAGAGTCAGGCTTGCTCTGATCGGACCTCTCTGACCTTTTCCCTGCTACCTGATCTCTCTGATGGAGCCAGGGTTTAAAGCAACAGGGCCACACTCATCTGTGCTCTCTCTCTCTCTCTCTCTCTCTCTCTCTCTCTCTCTCTCTCTCTCTCTCTCTCTCTCTCTCTCTCTCTTCCCCCCATCCCCCCTCCGTCCTTTTGTCAGCTCACTCCATCTTGTACAAATAGGTCGATACATTTGGCCCGCAGTGCCCTCAGTCATGCCCGGTTGTATGAAAACAAAGCCAACATGACATTTATCATGTTTCCATATGTAAAGAGAGCCTTGCATCTCTCTCCGTGGCTGCATGGTGTACTCATCCCCTTGTCTCGAATAACGCCCTTTTCCCCCGCTCTCTCCAGCTTATTCTTTAGCCTATGCTTACGTGGGCCTGGTGACCATGTCTGGCCTTGAATCACAACATGGTACAATACACGCACAGTACAGTAAATAAAATACCCACTCGTGAATATACAGTAGGTCTAATTCAGACAGAATGTCTTTGCAAAACTCTTGAAGGACTCTTAAGATCAAGACACAGTGGTGAAGGTAGGATCCTTTAAGTCTGATCACTGAGTGTTGGAATGAACATGTGTGAATGTGTAAACTTAACACTTGCTCACTGGGAATAATCTCTAACACATACTGTATCTAACACGTCTCTGCTAGGTGACATAATCCTCTGTATTATCTTTAGAGTGTGGTGTATAATACAACCTGCAGGTTCCTATTACAAGCAGAACTGCCCATTATCATGGCCCTGTAGTTCCAAAATCACCTTCCATTCATTGTGTGCTAAATGTAGCCGTCATTCTTTGCTGTTTATCTCTGTGCAAGTTTGAATGGGTGTGCATGTGTTAGAACTGCAACTAATGCTATTTCATAATCGATCAAGCTGCTGATTATGTTTCTAGTTCAATTAAATGTATGCAGTTAATTCAGACCATAAAATGTAAATGTAATAAAGTGCAAAATGATGATGAACGCTCATCTCATTATTTTAACCGAAACAGACACTGTGGAGTTGTTTAATGTGATTAATAACCAGCAGTCAAAAACTTTTCTGTTTTCTGTGTGCCATGCTACAGTATGCCATGATCCTATTTCCTCCTGAATAATGATCATTGGTTATTATTATTGTGTGTGTGTGTGTGTGTGTGTGTGTGTGTGTGTGTGTGTGTGTGTGTGTGTGTGTGTGTGTGTGTGTGTGTGTGTGTGTGTGTGTGTGTGTGTGTGTGTGTGTGTGTGTGTGTGTGTGTGTGTGTGTGTGTGTGTGTCCTGTATATTAACCCTACAGTCTTCCTGCTGGTGCCTGGCTGTCGCCTACAGGCAAAATGTTTTTGTTTCTCAGCTGGCACAAGTTGAGCTGGTTGTCTTTCATCTGTCTGCCCCATGGCAGCTGTGCCCTGTGTCAGCTTTGCTCAGGTTGCCATTTCCCTGGTGGGAGCCGTTTCTTACCCTATCTCTGTCCGCCCTTGCCCTGGGACAGGTTGGCATGGAGGTTGGCATCCTGGCGGAGGCTAAGCTGTCGGTGTCATGTGGAGGTACAGCTTGCCATGTCACTGCCCTGCCACTGCCCTTGCCCAGCGTTGGCTTTGCATAAACAGGGCTTGCCTATGTGTTCTGGCAGGGATAGGGTGTGTATGGCTCTTCCTGCACTACTTGCCCTGCAGCAGGCCTGACACACTGGCCAGACAAATCGCTTCTCTAGACTGGCATCTCTCTGGCAGAGACTCACTGGCTCAGCCTTCCATATGGCCCCTGTCTGTGTGGTTCACATTTCTCTGTTTGTTTCTCCTGCTCGGACACTTAAGATATCGGCTCTTAAGGGGGTTTCGGGCCACACACAGGGATAGCTTGACTAGGGGAATATTATTCTATTTGTTCATATTCTTTCACGGTGGGAGATATTAAAGGCCTTGAACGCTCATACATGTGTTTTCAGTTACTCTGGCTTTGTAATGTACTGTACCGTTTAGCACACCAACAATATTAAACAGCTGAAGAATACTAAAACTACTGAGTCCCACTTGGTCCCCTCCTTTTCCCTCTCTACACGACATTCATTCACTCCCTCACTCAATATTCATCTGCTGTAGTTGGTGCGAGTAGATATTTCTGTAGTTGCAGGGGTACAAGTCACAAAAAGAAAAGATGTCGGTGTGAGCCATTGGTCAAGTTGTGTCTTTGTGTCTCTGGCCTGCCTGGTCCCTGCGTATACCTGACAGGTCAATGGAACACCACTGACACTTCACTGGTGCTACATCAACAACCTGCTGCCTCTGCCTTGTGTGCATGTGGGTTACATCTCTCTCCGTTTCTCTCTCTCCCTTGTTTCCTTCAGCCCCCCCCACCCCCCCCCCACTCCCATCCCTGTCTCTGTAGTGCCCTCAGTGCCAAGCTGTGGCTTGCAGGTTGATACGGTTGGCAGCTTCCTGGCAGCAGTTCAGTGGTTCAATGCTTTTTTTGGTAGTTTTTTGGGGTGTTAGTGTGTGCGTGTGAGTGTGTGTATGTGCGCTTGAGCGTACATGTGTGAGCGAAAGTGTGTCTCTGTGCATCTGTGTCAAGCAGGGTCAGG
The DNA here is from genome assembly GCF_963280865.1 of Gymnoscopelus braueri. NCBI lineage: Eukaryota > Metazoa > Chordata > Actinopteri > Myctophiformes > Myctophidae > Gymnoscopelus > Gymnoscopelus braueri. The sequence goes on along the minus strand of NC_137608.1, from coordinate 27,058,887 downwards.
TACAAAGCTGAGAGTTGATCTACAACGTTGTAGGTTGGCTATTTTTTAATAATACTCTTGTAACTCTCTTGTTTTTTACATTTATGTTGTTGTCTATTTTATGCTGTTTTGCTGCTTTGATTAGCTCTGTTTGTTTTAAATTTGCTTTATAAATAAAAATGCCTCGACTTGACTTTAGCCTTTCCCCTCCACTCTATCTCTTCCATTTGGTCTCTTATCTGTTTATGCCTCCACATTGTCTCTGTTTTTGCTGTGTTTCCTCTGACTTACAGTACCTCTCTGTTTTCCTCTGCTCCACTTGTCCACCCTGCTGTTTGTCATCTCTCTCTCACTCTCTCTTGTTGGGCTTTTTTGTGTGTTTTTTTTTCTTTTAATCTGACACAGACACAGACAATCTCTTTCTCTCTCACTCTCTCACTCTCACACTCTCTCTCTCACACACACACCAGACCGCAGAGACATGCATGCAACCGCACAGGGAGAGTCACTCACAATACTTGTGGCGCAAAACAAGGAAAGGGAGGAGAGGATGAGAGTGCTTTTGTTTATCTCCCTCCCTCTGCTCCAAAATGAAATCCCACATAGACTATATATTGTAACCATGACAACTGTCTCTTTGTTCCTGTGTACGGGATTGTCAGCCACAAGACATCAACCTCCAGCATCAAAGGAGGCCAAAGATGTGTACGTACAGTACATCATTTTGTTCAGGCTTACACACGGCATTGACGCAAACACACACGCTTGCGCACACACTCACACACAGGCACCATGGCAACTGGCTTTGTGGCCACTAACGATGTGCTCACATCACCTTTCACCCCTTATGCTTCACAGAGGTGAAAAGGTGATTTCTACATCCTTCACATTGCGTCTTTTTACATCTCTATGTTACATGGAAACAGTGCCTTTTGTTCGACTTGGCCATGTCCTTGAAGGACAGACGGAGGGAGGTGCGTGTGAATGGAAGACAGCGTGTATGCTGAATAATCCCTCTTTTCAAGTGACAGAGACTCAGTCTGGAAGATGGGATCCCAAGCCCATAGATGGTGGTTGGGAAGTGGGAGCATTGGCAAAATTCCCTAGGCTTGTACCAGTCCAGCTTTTTTCTTACTCCCCGTCTTCACCTCTGTGTGTTCATGTCTTTCTTAGTTTTTTCAAACCAAGCCATTTACGTCTTCTCTATCCATTGCTCAATAAACATTTGGATTGCGACGCACGCACGCACGCACGCACGCACGCACGCACACACACACACACACACACACACACACACACACACACACACACACACACACACACACACACACACACACACACACACACACACACACACACACACACACACACACACACACACACACACACACCATAACAACAGGCAATTGTGGCCAGAGTGAACAGTATGAACAATGAGCCAACATCACCTTCCCTCCTGGGAGAAGCTCTGAGATTTCATAGAAGTCCCTGTCTTGGTTTTCAATTTAGAAAGTATTGAACACATCCACTTCTCCATTCTTCTCACACCACAATACCTTTATATTTATGGTACGTGTAAACCTTTTTTTCTCCTTTTTTTTGTGGTTCTCATCTCTATCCATGGTTACACTTTGTTTCACCTGTCATGTTGTTATCTAGTTCAGGCGACTGCCTCCATGTGGTTCTAGCCACTACATAGGTAATGCCACACTTGTGTGCATTCAGTTTTTAGCAATGAATGTTGGCTTTTTTTATGATTTAGCCATGATAATAAAGGCTTTAGATTGTACTTCCTCACTGACTTTAACCACTGTGGAGTGCCTGGACTGCTAGTTTATCTTGTTTGTTTACCTGTTTTCCAAGGGCACCCTTATCACCCTACACACATTTTGAATATACAGAGCAACCGGTTTTCTTTTTTTTCGTGTGTGTAGAAATCCAGCGTGTATTCACTACTTAAGGCTTCTTTACTTCACAGTAAACCATTTAAAAAAAAGTGATGTAGGCTATATATGATATAAATAATGGATAATTTACTTGATAATGCCAACTATTGATTTCTTATTGAAGTCAGGAGTATTTATGTTTTGTGTTGTGGGCTTGTAGATCGGCTATTTTCTGTGAATAGATTGGTGTAGAGGGAAAAAAGGAGGGGGCCTATAGTACACCTGTGGGGGACTCAATGAAGTATATAGGGTTTAAGTGCTTACGTTTTGTTGCTCTTTAATGACACTGCTGTCCTTAACTGAGAGTAGTATCAGTATCTCTGGTGAATAATGTAAACATTATTGAACAGACAAAGTGAAGTTGACCTTGGGTAGAACCTTGGTTTTCATAGCTACCAGGAAATTATGTTAGTCCAAATATTGGTCCGGAAGTGGTCCTGAGCCAAATCCACAAGTTGAATTGTTACTGGTCAAGTTCAAGCCAATCGGTGTGCAATTGAGCTTTTACGTAGGAGGAATGGCGTGAGGTGAGACATAAAAGAGATAGTGGTCTTTTAGCAGTGACATTTAAAAAAAAAACTTGCTGCTTGTTGATAATCATCATGTAGGCTACACTCTATCCAGCATATTTCCACTTTCCCTAAAGGTCGACTTGCGCCCCCGGAGGCCATGGGCTGGATGTTTATTCTTGTTCATGCCCACGCAGAATGCAAACCAATGTGAATGAGGAGACACTTGTGACAGTTGGTGCAGCGTGTCCTTTGGAGATTTTGAACTTTTTGAGTGGATCACTACTGATGTGTGCCGCATGGGACCGTATAGCGGTTGTCTGCTGACTGTTTATTTGTTGTCTGTTCCAAATTTCCCAAGAGGAAAATGTACAGGGAGTGTATATTTTATTGGCAAGCACTGCACTGCTTCATTTGATCTGCCTCCAGCATAACTAGCTAGTGGTGAACTAAGGTTAACATTGGGTCATCAGCATCTCTGCAGTTGTGAATGACACGCCCACTGCTATCAAGACTTTTTTCTTTTAACCTTTTGTTCTTCTTATTTTACCTACAGTAGGACTCTCCTGTGTTGCTGCTGCTATGACACCCGAGTTCCCCTCCAGGGATCAATAAAAGTTCATCTTATCTTATAATATATGGAAATACATTTTTGGGGAGAACCTCATAGGATCTTTTCTCCTTCCCTCCTGTAAAGTGCCCTTGCTTCACTTTTTGTACGGCAGCTATTTACGAGTATGAATGCTTGACTGCCTTATATATTAGGCAGTGAAACACACTGATGAAAATGGAGTGGGTGCAGGGGAATTCTGTGATGAGACTGAGGTGTGTGTGAACGTGTGCCACTATGCCTATATGCACAGCCCTGTGTGAGTCCTGTTAGTATAGGAGACCAAAAAGGAACATAATACATTTTCACATTTCACACATATACAGACACACACACTGTTAATGGCTATATTGTCACGGGTGAATGGTGACAATATGAATAAAGGAGATAATGGGGGGGATTATCAAAAAGGCTAACATGGAATGCAACACATATCTAAGCTCTGATCGGTATAAAGATCACAAGCCAGTGCTGGAGCTAAGTACCAAAGCATACAGTATGTTTAATAAGTAATCCACATCTTTAGTGCACCTCAGAACTGTGGGATCTGGTCCAAAATGGACCTCGTCATCATTGCTGGGTAGTGGGTACGGCGGTGGGTCTCCAAAAGATGTGAGCGCTAGCCTCTTTTCATGAGCCGTGTTCCCGTGGTGAGGCTATGTGTAATTAATCTGCTCCCCACTTTGAAAACACAGAGAAGAAACCCTGCTCGTGGAGAATGGGCCACCTCAAAGGGGCTTTTTAGCTTGAGACGGGGACATATTTAACGGTCGAGTTTTCCTTCAGTTCCTTTAGTGTTCATTAAAACAGTACATTAAGCAGCGCTAGGCACCTTTTTGGAACCAGTTCTTCACCTGTTCTGCAATGAGCTCCATGTGTAATTACCAGGAGGAAGTGACCAATAATTTCACTGCAGAAGGGCTGGAAAGCCAATTGTAGATGTAATATTATATAGGCTAAGCAATTAAAAGCTGCCTTGTGCTGACGGGCTCAACTTCAACACCTAGCTAGTACTCAACTCCTAATTACTGGGAAGTGTCCCTTTATTGTCCCTCTAGAAGAGATGGGAAAAGCCAGCTATAGATATGGCACAATGTAGCAATCGGCAGTTAAGATGGTGCCTCGCAGCATTAGCTTCATTTAAACATAAAGGACAAGCCTTGTTGTAACAAAACATCTGTACATACATTTTACTCCATGTGTCACGCTCCCTGTAGGGCACACAATGAAGTTTTCTTTTAATCATCTCTGTCTAAGTTTTACCAGAGCCCCCCCCCCCCCCCCCTCTCCACCCTGTACTGTTGCCTGTCTCTGAAAATGGCAGAACAGAGGATGGCGCAACAACTATTCTGGGCCACTTATACCGTTATTACATTCGTGCCTATTGGTACCTTTGGGCTAGTCGTGAACACGCCTCCTCTCTTGTAGCCTTTCCCAAGCCAACAGCAGCATTTATCTCCTGGAGAGGTACAAACAGATGACTCATTTTTAATGATGTTCCCACTATCTAATACCCCTTAAGAGGATGAGTTTACTTCAGACCTAAAGTCACAAAGGAGTCAATTAAAAAAGTTAAAGTGACATGCTGATATTTGCTGATAAAGAAGGTTAATATGCGTACCCCAGCTAAACCATTGGTGTGACCTTTTTTTATCAGCAACTGAGGAAGCCGGTGGGAGTATTGTTGATAACATTAACAGTTCCCCATCACTACGGCAAAAGCCATGGCACTGAATCAATGTAATTATTTTCAAGGCAAAGATTTAGACAGGAAAAATGCTGTTATTCACAAGTCAATTGACAAATTTAGTTTCAGTACTTATTTATAACACCAAGTATTGCAGTGTATACTCAGATATGACTAGCAATTGTACAAAAATGTGTGCCCCTCCCATATCTCTTGTGACGCTACAACTGAGATTCAGCTGCGTATATTCTATTCTATGGAAAACCGTAGAAAATGTATTTGCTATACAGTTTGCTGTACTGCATTTAGACTTTGATTTGGTAGAACGATGCACTAGTAGAGTAGACTCTCTGGTTTCTGCGTCCCTATAGTGCTTTAGTGCTTTAGCAGTGGCATTTACAGATCTGTAAACACACATGGATTGGCACACAGAGCAGGAACCAAAGAGAGAGGCTTGGGGGGATAAAAGCTACAGTAGTAGAAGCGACACACTGTTGGAAGTCGCATACAGTCGCATAGCCCTCTGTGGTTGTGTGTTTGTGTGTGTGTGTGTGTGTGTGTGTGTGTGTGTGTGTGTGCGTGCGCGCAGGTTTTTCAGTGTCAGGAAGCTAAAGTGATTTTACGGGTTCAGAAGCATGTATCCCACCTCACTTAAATGGATTGGTCATCGTGCTACACATGTTTGCCAGTGCAGTGCACATTGTCACTAGTCTCTTTTCCTCATTTCTGTTGGAAAGTATACACTTTCATGGATGCTGCACATCCATAATTGTAAAACACTCAGATAATTCTTAAATGTGATATTGCTAAAATTTTTATGTAGATCAATAATACAAAAATTAATTAATACATCCAGGTCCAAAAGTTGCGAAATAAAATTGCCACTTCTCCCCAAAACATAAATTATTATATAATAATCATTGTAATAATTTTGCCGGGTCCAAAATTATTGCTTTGTTTACATTTGTAAGCCGATGCCCACCATTAACCATATTGCTTCAGTTTTTTTGTGGATTTCCCTTTAGAGACGTTTGGAGGCAGGCGCCATGTTACAATTGTGCCAATGTGGTAACCCATTCGGTAAAAGAAAATATTTTGTAAAAAAATGTTTTTGCCTCTGAGGGCACCAGGCCACCAGCTCCTTTTTTTGTGTAGAAACAGGAACTCGGTTTGGCTCCTCCCCTTTCTTAGTCCACTTCCTCCCGGGGGCTTCTGTGTTTATTCCTACTAAAAACAACACTACATGTTTACGGCAGTGGTGCTGACAGATTCAGCTGTTAGCAGAATCTGTCTTGAGAGATTACAATGGTGCAAACTTCATGAGTGCAGCCTTACTCTGGGAAATAAGGTACCTTATGCTCCAGAGGAGTTGTGATGTAGAGTGGAGTGCAACATCTAGTGTCTGAATGTTGTTTATATTTTATTCATATTTCATTTCACATGCATTGATTCTAAAGTATCAATAAATTGCAATTTGCATAACAAAACACTGATGAGAATTAGACTTAAAAGCGGTGGTGATTTTCACTGCTTGGCTGGTGCTGGTAGATCTTTCCATTCCAAGGGCTGTAGATCTCATGCCTGAAAAGCTTACCCACCCGATGTCAAGTGTTTTCGTTTTTATCACTCTGTGTCTGGAACAGTGAATGTTTCCTGTGGGCATCAAGGACAAACTTGGAGTTGGCTAATTAAAGTTAGAATGTGTAGTATATTCCAACAGCTGCTTCCATTCAAATGCTAAATAGAAGCCCTAAAGTGATAACAACCATAGCAGCGTAACAATAGCAAACTTTGTGTCTCATGAGAAAAGGGGAAAAAAATAAATACAATTAGTTAATAATCTGGTGCCTGATAATAAAATGTACAACTGTAAACATCAGACGTGAATGTATAATTTAATCATCTGTAATTTTTCTTACGTGTAAAATGATTTGTGTTATTATTGTCACAGTGGTAAATGTGAGTGGCATGTTCATTTTAACTCCCACCGTTAATTAGATTTTTTTTTGTTTCTGCCCTATCTT
>NC_137608.1:27022132-27049632 GCF_963280865.1 Gymnoscopelus braueri | reverse complement strand
ACCAAATTGTAACAAAATATTAAAAGTCTCATGCCTGTGAAACTGCCACACAACTGAGTTAATTTGAAAAAGTGTCCACTTTTCTATATGAATCATTTTTAAGATACCTGAATGGATAGGAGAGCAGGACAGCTTGCAACTTCAGTCATCATCAGATGACAGGGCTGTCGATTTTGTGTCATTGTGACCAGCGATAATCAAGCTTAGTTTCTGGTCACAACGACATTTAATTTTCACTTTCAGCCGTAGATAGTACTTTTGTTTTTATGCTTTCTACGTTTGTCATTCTGGCACTGTTGTTGTCATTATTGTTCACCATTTGCACTTTTTCCTTTTTGATTAAGCCCAATACACAATTAATTTGTTTGATTTGAGAATGTTGTACTGTATTTATTATTTGCTTGTCATTTGTTATGATTTGGGCTTTTATCTGGATTATTTATGTTCATTCTGTGTAATGGTTTTATTCATATTTTTTTTGGAGAAAAGGGATGTTTTATTTGTTCATAACTTCTAGTCTTTGTCTTTGTTTTCGACACTAAAATAAGAATTGTGTGGAAAATGGAGCATTTGATATTGTTTATACATTATGTGAAAGATTATACTATGAGTCCTTTACATTTTCAATAGTTTCTTGAGGTAGCAATTCTACACGGTTAGAAACAGCCCTGTTTGGTCTTGTTATTATGAAGAAAGCCCGCTCACAGAGATATGTTGTCCCAAACATAAAAAGACTCATCTTGGTGTATCTGTCCCAGGTGCTGATGGAATGAGTCCACACCCACACTCGCAAATTTATATTTCAAAGCTGAGATGCGCTGAAGTTCGATTAGTTCCATTTTGAGTTGCTCCGGCTCATCTGATGCTGCACTGACTGTGAACAGACTGTGAGCAAAAGGCGAATTCTCTGATCATTTTCAAGCTGACTGAAGAAGATGAAAATTATTCTGAAACTCAATTCCCTCCCCTGATATTTTTATGGCGTGGCTCTGCAAGAGGCTAACCATCTATGACAGGGTGTGTCTGTCTGTCTGTCTGTCTGTCTGTCTGTCTGTCTGTCTGTCTGTCTGTCTGTCTGTCCGGAACTAATCTCGCAAACCACTGGACCGATCACCAAATCAATAGGGCTGTGCTGAAATCTTTCCCAAATTTGGAGCTATACATCATAGATACGGCATACAGACGACTGACGTCATAGATAGCTAATGTCACAGGCTGGTCACATACAAACCGAGATCCATTGGAGCCCCGCCGTTCCCATGTGGATCCCAAGATCCACATGATTTGATTTAACGTATGTCCACCTGATGTACGGTTACCTATTTTGGGCTGTTTCATCTCAGGACACAGCTCAGCTGCCATTAGCATGCATGCTTTAAAAAAAATCCCCCTTTTTGAGTATGGCTTCGATGCAGCAGCTATTTCTTTGGCAAAATTTGAGCTGGCCTTGACAGTCTGTTGCTTCACGAGTCTCTCGACTTTTGATTGACATTGAATGCTGCTGTTTTAGAGCAAGCAGTGGAGAGATTACTTACTGTACAGTAAGCGGGGTCCCTCGCAGTAGGTGTTTACACACAGCGGGTAACCTGCCACCTCCATTGTTTTCTAGGTACACACAACAAGCTGCTGGTGCAGTAGGAACTATCAGCAAGGGGAGAACGAGCAGCTGAATATTTTAGTCCATAAAACAAGAAAGATGTGTGGTGTGCACCAAGAGAAGAAGTGATCCCCTATATCCTATGATGAAACACTTCTATTCCTATCCATGATGACAATCCATAGCTTTCGCAGTCACCAGATCTCAACACAGTTGAACACCTATGGGAGATTACTGACCAACGTGTTAGACAGCGTTGTGTTCCATCTCTCCAGTAGAGTTCCAAAGACTTGTACAATATTTGCCACGGTGCATTAAGACACTTCATGATGGTTTTGCTTTACATTTGTTATCCATCTGTATATACAGTATACATATAATGTGTGCCCACCAGTGATCCTATCCTATGATCCCTCCTCTTAGTAGAAGCTTTATGATTTTTTCAACCATGGATTGTATGACAGAGATACCACAGGCTTTGGTTTCTGCTATGGCTGAAACCCAATCCAGGGAAAGAAAGAGATTAGCCACGTTGTACGGGTGCCATTTTGGCTCTCTACTCTCTAGCAATAATACATGCTGGCTGCAAATGCATACTGTTCGAGTGCCAGTCATTTCACCATGGTGAGTAGCCAAGCATTGTAAAAGCTTGTAGAAGGGTGTATCTCGTTCAGCAGTGGCTGCAGGAGCAGCTGTTGTTGAGCGGCCGCAGCTAACGCGGCTGCAGCTGAAATTAGTAATAACTTAGCGCTATACAGCTACAGTACACTGAAACCTGAGAGCTTGATAACCTGTGTGTGTGTGTGTGTGTGTGTGTGTGTGTGTGTGTGTGTGTGTGTGTGTGTGTGTGTGTGTGTGTGTGTGTGTGTGTGTGTGTGTGTGTGTGTGTGTGTGTGTGTGTGTGTGTGTGTGTGTGTGTGTGTCTCTGTTTGTCTGTCTGTCCTTCACATGTGTTGAGAACTGTTCATTTGATCAACTTCACACTTGGGGTTTGTATTGTTTAAATCCCAAAACAAATACATTGAAAACTGATACATTGTTAGGACCTTGTCAGGCTTGAGGAGGGTAGCACACATTTAGTGTGTACATGCCTGCTTTTATGTGTGTATTCTTGTGTGCATGCATAAACATGCATATGCGTGTGTGTGAGTGTGTTCACTGGCACCCTGTTCATCGAGTCTCGCCGTGAGGACTGGATGAAGATGATCAAATTGGAGTTTAAACAGCACAGTGTTTGCTTCCAGGATTAGGCATGTATCTGTTTTTAGAAGACTCAGCTGTAATAACAGAACAGTCAGAGCCTCTTACAGTCTTGGATTAAGAAACAAAAAAACATATTGGTTGACTATAACGTCCATTGGGCACCGTTAAGGCAGAGTTCTGGATTACATGTGGTATCATTTACATGGATTAGTCTAGCCCAGGATTAGTCTGATTCTGTTTTGGAGATCTATCCACTTGGGGATTTGTTCATCAAGTGTTGTTGACATAAACATGGCAGAGTGTAGCGTCTACTTGGGATGGTTATGCACCCTTAGGAGTAATTAAGACTGCTGTGATCCGCAACATTCTAATGCTTAATTTATGCTTTGTCGTACGATGGTGTCACGCGCCGAAAATACCAGAGCTTCAAGCTCACAATGCTTGTTGCATTGTGAGCACAAGTGCAACTTCGACTGGAGACGGTTATGCAGTGTAAACAATAGCATGGCAGAATGTGATTTTGTTGCCGTGGCAGCTTCCCTTGTAGCTTCTACTCCAGGTGGCTATGCAGCGGTAGAGACACTAACACATGGCAGAGTGGGCTGGCAGAGGGAGAGTAGCGCCCAGGATTACAGCTTAGGCATTGGCACTGGGTGAAAAAAATGGGTTTCAAAATTGTGAGATAAAAAAAAAACACATGGCAGAGTGTAGCTTCTACTCAGGGTGGTTATGTCATGGGAATTTGACACAGATTGTTTATTTTTCTGCTATTAAAGAACATTGTGTTGTACATTATGTTTTCTGTAATGAAGGCCTCTGCTGTTGTTACTGTAGGGAGAAACAGACATACTTAAAGTAATTTAAAACTTTAGATTTAGTGCCTAATCTAAGCTGAATAACTAGCATAGACCCAGTAGAAAACCTCGAATGAACCTTACAGGGGCTTGGCAGGTTCTTTGTATGGCACGGTGCTATACAGTATCAGTATAGCACCTCAACCGTCCCAAAGAACCGCTAAAGAACCAATATTTTAGTGTGTGCAGGCCTGCAGGGCAAACAAACGAGTTTTAATTAGCCACTTCACCCCACTGTTATTGCATCCTTTCTTTTACTCTTCCTCCTACTCATCCATCCATCTAGTTAGACCAGTGGTTCTCAACCAGTGGTCCGGGAGGCGGGGACCACCAGTGGTCCTTGAGGGGGTTCCAGCTGGTCCCCAGCTAAATGATGGAGAGTTGGTAATCAAATGCACCCTTATAGATCTTTAACTATTGAGAGTGTAAAATGAAACCAAATGGACCCTTATGGGTCCATTTGATTTCATTTTACGCTCTCAAGTTTTAAATTATTGTTAAACATCTGCATTACTTAAATAAGTGTTATTTTGATCAGCGTTTACCTGTTTATCTCTCCTATGGTATACCAACATCAATACAGCATGGGATTGTGGACACAATAGTATCCAACGATAACAAAATATCCTAAGTCTTGGGTCTGAGAGTGTAAATCTCGTCAAATGGTGGTTCAGTGGCTCAAATGCCGAATAAATAATGGACCTTGACATGAAAAGGGTTGAAAACCACTGAGTTAGACCGTAGCCAGTTATTCACACGAATCAGCATGTCCATCAGTCAAACAATGACTCATTCATTGGAGGGCGGCCATAGCTGAGTGGTTAGTGAGCCCGCCTAGGGAGCCAGAGGCCCTGGTTGCCCCAGGTACGATTCCAGGCCACGCCAGCATATGTGTCGATGAAATGAAATTTGTCCCTGAGCAAGACTCTTAACCCCTAATTGCTCACAGGCCCTCATTGGAAACAAGCCCGCAAGGACTTTCATGAACGTCCTGTTAAAAGGAATTATCCTTATCCTTATCCATACATTCAATCACTACTGACGTCAGTCAGTCAGTTATTTAGTTTGTCAGAGACAAACAGACTGACAGATAGTCCCTCATTCATACTTTGAATGAGGGACAGTCAGTCAGTCGGTCAGTCAGTCAGTCAGTCAGTCAGTCAGGCAGAGGGCTTTCTGCCTTGCAGCCAGCCTGCTGCAGAGCATCAAAAGGCTGAAGCCTCATGCCGGGTGCCTGGTGTGAATCCTCTACGAGCAGAGTAATACGATTAGAGTAGACTGTGTGATATTTCCATCGGTTAGCACCCCGCAACCAGATGGGAAACATGTTATGAATATGAGACGCTGCTTAAAGGGGGGGGCTGGTTGGATTGGTCAGATTTCCACAGGAACGTAAGCTCATTTCTATTTTTTGCATTCCCAACTGTGCATGTGACCCAGATTATGGCTGTCCATGTTTGGCCAATCTATAAAAATAAAATAAAAGAACACACACACACATATCTCCGGCACTGTTGGCCCGATCGGCATGAAACAGTGCACACATATTCCCTGGAGGCCAGAGCAGAACCTCTGCCCCAAATGTTTCACATCGGCCTGTTATAGCGCCACCAGGAGGGCGATTTTTGCTAAACACATTATTTTATATGACTTATTATCCAAACATCACAGCAATCGGTACACATTATCTCTATAGTCATGTGATCAAGACGGATGACATCGGATCACATCCGACTAGACCCAGGAAGAAATGCCACCCTACATTTTTCAAATCGACCTCATGGTGGTACTATAACAGGCCGATTCACGTTTTGGTTTGGTCGGTACAAAAAATGTGGCTTTGAATTAGCGTGTTTCGAATGAATGAATCTACGTGCTTTCAGCACAAACAACAACAACAATACTACCGGATGTAGCGATCTCAGAGTGTGACACGGAATGAATAACTTGGCTCTTCCGGTGATTCTTTCACAATAAGGGTTGCAACAAATACACACAATATGGAATGAAATAATAATATGCGTTTCTTAAACTGTAAATTAGTACGTTCCTTTTTTAACCGTTTTAACTATTTATGAAATGACATGAAAATGAAATAAATCACAACATACTGTAGGTCATGCAATCAAATAATGTTTCCCTTGGATTCGTTGGATCATTACGCAACTCCCCAAATAAGCCATGCTCATTTCCCAAGGACAGGAGGAGTTGGGATTCAAACCGCCAACCCACAGATCCTTGGACGACCCGCTCTACCTCCTGAGCCACAGCCGCCCCAAGCACAAGCACTGCTGGACCGATGCAAAAAATACCACACATCATGAATGCAGCACTCGATTGTTGGGAAACTTTGCACCCACATTCCCACAAAGCCAAGGAAGAACCTCCATCCCAAATTCTCATGGTGGCAATACAACAGCCCACTTCACGTTTTGGCTTATAATTCTTGAACCATAGGTCGTACAATCAACATCTTTTTCCCCTGGATTCCTTGGATCATGACGCAACTTATAGGCCCTGTTTGTGCCAGATAAACATTTCTGCCATAGTGTGTTTTTTTGCTATTACTCCTACAGATTTTGTCCAAGACTTACACAAATCGGTACACATTATCTCTGTGGTCATGTGATCAAGATGTATGAGTCAGATTTATGACTGCCTTCCAAAGTTTGCGGGCCCTGGGTAGGCAACCCGGCCGGCCTGGCGGAGACCTGTGCTTTTCTAGTTTACACAAGTGAAATGCAACAGCATTCAATTGCGAGCTATAATATATACAGCTCTGTAAAAAAATTACCTCCCTGTAGCTCAACTACCCACTAAAAGATGTGAGTGAGAGAGAAAGAGGGAGATTACCAAAACACAGAGAAAGAGGGAGGTTGAAGAGGTCGTGGGAGCATATGGGAGAAGTAAGGGGGATTGTGAAGATGAAAGATGAAACAAAGGGAATGGAGGTTTGTTATTCTTATCTTGTTGTTCACTGTGGGGCCTTTTCTTTGTTATCTTCTGAGGTCCTGACAGGCAGGAAACAACACATTCTGGTGTCAAAGGTTCTGACTTGCTTCGCAGATATTGTTACCCAAATTATTTATGACTGGCAGGAGAGGTGGCAGCGGTGGCAGGTAATTCTGTCTCTCCCCTGTCAGACAGATAATGGGTGTTTGGATCCCTGTTAGTTGTCAATATTTCCTGGAAAGGAGACACTGCAGAGAGAGAGACATACAAGACGGAGTGAGAGTGTAGAAAAGAAAACAAGCTATCAGTAACCACAACATGGCCTGCTGTAATGTAACACTGTTTGTGTATTTGTGGGCCTCTGCGGTTTAACACCATTGTGGTATCCCATAGTGCGGAGTGAGCAAATGTCAACACTGCTCGTGTTAATTCATACAATAATTTGTGTGAGTAGTGAGAAGAGGTGAAAATTTCTGTTGGCTCAGCAGCCAGCCATTTCTTTGGTGTAATCTGCTTCTAAATGTCACTTTGGCCATTAATAAGGACTCTTGACGTTTATGGCAACCCCAGGCACTATTAATTGATCACTGCACTAGATCTGATTTAACTGTCCTTTGTGCTACCGTTAGTGCCGAGTGTTTTTTATTTTCTTTTTTCTTTTCCAGGTTTGGTTTTTGATGGTAATTTTGTGTTTGACTGCTGCCAATTCAGACTTTTTATTATTTAGAATGTCATCAGAAAAGGTGTTTTAAAAATATATAATGAACCGTTTAACATAGAGGGAAAAAAAATGGTATTGCACTTAGTGTTTTCATGTTTTAAATGCAGCCTTTTAACCATCAGGTCCTTATCAATCATTCATGTAAAAGTGAAACTGATTTTAGTGTGTAAATATAAAAATCTGCTTTAGTCATAGCCTCATTAAGTCAGCTGATCATGTAAAGTCTGTCTTACATGATCTTGTAATAACATTACAAGATCATCCCCTTGCTTCTTCTTTCATGGCAAGTCCAAATAAAAATAAACTAACCACAAAATTGAGTTAAAATGATACTAGTTTTAAAACGAAAGCATACATTTTCTGTCAAACAAGTGATACATTACAATGGAGGGTAAAAAGTTACTTAAAGGAGGAGTTCACCCAAAAAATGACTTATTTTCTATCAATTGCACACCCCATGAAGCCTTGCATTCCTGGATACATTTTTGTTTTTGTGGCATTCCTAAGCCAAGAATTTGATGACCGGGTGTATTTCCGGTAGGAGACACAAATAATCTGCTTTGTGTCTCCTACCGGATACATTAGCCGGTAGGAAACGGGAATCAAATTATTAGCTTAGGAATGCGACAAAAAGCCTTGAATCCATGGATTCAAGGCTTCATGGGGTCTGCAATTGATAGAAAATAAGTCATTTTTTGGGTGAACTACTCCTTTAAAGGTCAGGTCTATAATGCATTATAATCTATTTATAGTGCATTATTGTAAGGCATTATAAGGCATTATGCCTCTTATAAATGTTTATAATCATGTATTACAACTTATAACAACGTTTCTAACGTATTCAGTTCTGGTCATAATACATTATAAGCTCAGTGGAATAGCACAACTACTTAAACTTAGCATTTATAACAAGTGTTATGAAGCATTATAAGTGCATTATGATGCATTATAGACCCGACCTTTAAGTTAAGTGTTACCTGGTTATAATGTAACTGAGTTGTAATGCATTATGACCAGCACTTATCAATTATATTATTATAAGTTATAATCTTCATAAACCTTGTTGTAAGTGGTTATGCATAATTATGAACATTTTAACAAGAGTTATAATGCCTTATACTGTAAGTGCATTATAATGCATTATAAATGTGGTTATAACGCACTATAGAACCAACCTTAATATAAAGTCTCACCCAATGGCGATTAGTTGCCTGCCTCCAGCGCAAACAAAGGGGAGTTATTTTTTCACCTTGAACTCCAGTTATTGAAATGCAATGAATTCTGGGACAGGAGCCTGGCCAGAGATTAGTGAGCACAAAAGACCCTTTGTTACGCTTAATTACAATTATTGTTCTAAAACAGTAGGGAGAGCAGCTGTTCATGTTTTTAAAATTCCAGACTGATGAAGGAACTGATGAGTGCCATCAGCTTGCTATCTGGCTTGTTCGATATGAAAATAAATGCCTCAGTAGCTGAATTAAGGGGGGAATCTAAATGTACTGTCCTAAATATAGAGCCTACATGCCAGAATAATCAGAATATTTTGTCATTGGCAGGTATGAGGAATTTGTTTCAATAATCTTTCCTGATCATTTCATGTCTTTGACTACCAATGCGGATCCATTTTTGTCACTCACACACACACACACACACACACACACACGCTTGCTCACTCGCTCGCTCGCTCACTCACTCACTCACTCACTCACTCACTCACTCATTTGCAATTGCTCATTTGAATAATTTGAATACGTTCTTATAATCAGCCTCTTATAAATATTCAGCTTCTTCCCCACAGATTAGCATGCAGCAACAATTACCGTTATGACAAATTATGGGGGGGCAATGGTATGAAAATATTACTTAAGCTGAATGTCATAGTCAGTGCTAAATATGTTAGTCATGTTTTTTTCTGTCTTGGTCTTCAGTTTTTAGGTTTTATTTTTTAGATAAAACCTAGCTGCCCATAGAGCAACCAATTTTTATGGTGTGACACTGAAGGGGATGTGAGTCTTTGTGATTCTGGGACTAATCTCGCAAACCACAGGACCAACCGGCGTCAAATTTGTTATGCACGCTGCTATGACATGCCAAGAATAGACTCTAGGGTTCGTGTGGTATAGACTAGAGCACTAGCAGTGGAGGGACACTTGTAGTAGTGGTACCATCGTGGCTATAGTGCTTTGTTTGCAGTGGTGGAAAGTAACTAAGTACATTTACTCAAGTACTGTACCTTTTGAGGTATTTTTTACTTTACTTGAGTATTTCCAATTTTCAATACTTTTACTTCTGACAAATATTGTACTTTTACTCCACTACAATGATTTCAAAACTTTAGTTACTTTGCAGATTTTGATTATTATTACACTTCGGCCCTATATACATTTCGGCCATTTGAAAATAGCCGATCTACAAGCTCACAATGCGTCGATTTTTATGCATTTCATACATTTGAAAACTTGTGAAACGGAATATTCTGGTATATCTTTCTGGTACTTCAAGTACATTTTGATGCCAATACCTTTGTACTTTTACACAAGTAAATTTCGAATTCCGGACTTTTACTTGTAACAGAGTATTTCTACATTACAGTATTGATACTTTTACTCAAGTAAAAAAGGAGAGTACTTTTTCCACCACTGAATGGTGGAGGGACACTCGCCCCCTATCGTCAATCCTCAAGACCATCCTCGCCTCGCCTCCTTCATCACTGTCTGGTGTGACTCTGCCTCTGCCTGCTCCAAGGGCAAACTGCTACAGGTCAGCTGCTCAACAGAATGGGTCATCAGCTGCAAATTGCCCTCCCACAGGGCCCTGCACCACCCCCGGACCCCCGGGCCAGGGACATCATCATCATCAGGGTTGTATTTGCTGTTGGCCGGGGCATTGGGCTGGGCTGGGGTGGGGTGGGGTTGGTGGGGTGTCCAATGCCTCTGCTTTTGATATCCCCCTCTGGTCATACATTTTTAGCGCCAGTGGGGATATGTTTTATCCCTGTACTAGTGGTCAGACTGCAATAAATTCACACACTTCCTTTTGAGAAATGTGGACTTTATGATAAAGACACACAGAGATACTGTGTGTGTGTGTGTGTGCGTCTTTCTAAACAGTTGTCAGTGAGAGCTGCTCTCTCTGTAGTGTCGATCTGTTTTTTTCTTTTTCTTTCTTTTTGGCATGAGGCTTACTCAAAGCTTAACGACGATACCACAGCAGCTCTCCCTATTTCCAATGAAAACCACTGCTGCTTTTCCACGATTTTGAACACTTGCCAGCTGTTTCTGGACGCAGTCGTTTAAGGACACTCTCCTGGTGAGATTGCTTGAATTTACACGTTTGATCTGCTTGAATTTACACGTTTGATTCGTCGTGTGAGCACAACACGTACTGTATCGCAGGCTACGATCGCACACACATCCACATGTATGTCATTCACCAGCCAAAAATAAATCTGCTCGCCATTGGCAGGTGTTCATTGATCCAGACCTTCTACTCTTCCATAGTAGCATAATGCATAAAGTACAATTGTACATTTGTATATAGCTTCTGAGTTAAATTAACACTGAGGATTAGGACGGACTAAGACTACAGTCAAGACTCTAATACGGATTTGACTGGGTAGATGTGAGACTAGTGATTACTATAGTAAAGACTTCAAGCACTAAAGCTTTATAATGGCAGCTTTTCTCCAAGTGAATGTCTAGTGATTTATCAGAGAGGAAATGAAACACAGAACTCTCTTAGAAAGCAACCTCTTACGACCCCTAACCCTAACCCTCCCCCCCCCCCACACACACACACACACACACACACACACACACACACACACACACACACACACACACACACGCCTCATCCACAAATACGCCACCCACAATCACCTGGACTGACAGCTTGATGCCGAAATCATTTTCAGAGAGACTTTACTTGCATGGGGTCTCTCTCTCGTTCTCCCTCTCTCTCGTTCTCCACCCCCACCCCCCCACCCCACCACACTGACATTATAAGGGCCAACATGAGAGATCAGGTCCCTGAACAGTTGTTTGGGGGCCGAGCGAGTCCTTTATGACCTCCGTCATAAATGTTTCCGAGGCCGGAGAGGGCAGTTGAACTTTAAAAGATTAAAGGAAATATGAAAGGGAGGGGTTGTGTTGGCATGATTTAATGGAGAGGCAGGCGAGGGAAGGGGAGCGGTATAAGGATAGGAGAAAGGAGCTGAAGTGGGCGAAGAGACTGATTTGAAAGAGAATAATATGTATAGGGATAGACTGGGAGCGATTGCACCGTCTAGAAGGAAACCTACAGTGTACTGCATGTGAGGGAGTGAGAGCGAGAGGGATAGAGATAGAGAGGTGGAGAGGTCATTTCTCCCTCCGAGCGCATCCATTTCACAGTGTTTTCCTCCAGTCTCCCAACAGACATCACCCTTCTTCCTCCTCCATGCCATTATCCGTCCATGCCTCTGTCCCCCCATTATAAATGTGGCGTCAAGAGCCGAGAGACAGCGAGATCCCAAACCGACGCGACGCTGCCGCGACAGCGTCGCGACCGGTACCGACCCGGCGGACGGGTCGGTACCGGTCGCGACCGGGTCGACGGACTACCGACAGAACCGACCTTTAACCGACGCACCGACGCTTTCACCGACGTTGCCAAAGAAGCGTCGCGACCGGGTCGACGGAGTCCCGACCCACCAACGCAGTACCGACGCAGTACCGACAGTACCGACGCAGTACCGACGCAGTACCGACCACCGACCTTTAAGCAACCTCCTACCGACCCAACGACCGTGGACTGTTGCGGAGTTTTTTTTTTTTTTTTGCACATTGAAGTTGAGATTTCATTAAGCCAGATCTTTGTCAATTTTACTTCAATTCTTATCATTTTAATGTTTATATGATCTTTAAAGGTTATATTTTAATTTGGTATCAGTCATGTTTTTTTTGTAATTTATTAAGATTTATTTCCTTATTTTCTCATGGCACCAAGTCAATTTCCGATCAATCTACCATATATGCAGTCTTCTGGCACAGCTTTCCCCCCCCCCCCCCCACCTGCGTCCCCCCCCCCACCCACCGGGACCGCCCCCCCGGACCCCCCCTCGGCCCAAGGTGTCACTCATATGATGTGGTTTGCACTGTCTTGCACCAGTCCTGTTGTAAACTGCGCTCCACTGCATCAAACCAAATTCCTAACATGTCTACATGTCATGGCAATAAAGTCTTCTGATTCTGATTCTGATAATAATGTTTTAATTTGCGCATTGACACTTTTTTTTTCTTTTTTTCTGTAATTTATGTCCACACGCTTAGTTACGCACGTAACATAATCTATCTATCTATCTATCTATCTATCTATCTATCTATCTATCTATCTATCTATCTATCTATCTATCTATCTGTCTGTCTGTCAATTAATCTATCATCAATCACAAGGGTTTTCAGCCCAAGGACCCCCTAGCTGAGAGAGTGATGAAGCAGGGACCCCTGTACATTGTATATATTTTTTCATCCACCGATAGCTCTCTGATCTACATGCTCACAACGCGCTTGCGCTTCGAGGCGATGGAGCTTGTAGATTGGCTTGTAGATCGATCTGTCTGTCTGTCTGTCTGTCTGTCTGTCTGTCTGTCTGTCTGTCTGTCTGTCTGTCGGTCTGTGTTGACAAGCTTCATTTCAACACCCGCACACTTCAGCACCTTGGACAGAGTTACTGGGTTGAGAGTAGAAGAAAAGGCGAAGAAAAAATAAATTATGAAAAATGACGGCGCGATACGATGGAGCTGGTAGATCTGTCTGTCTGTCTGTCTGTCTGCCTGCCTGTCTGCCTGTCTGTCTGCCTGCCTGCCTGCCTGCCTGCCTGCCAGAAGTCCTCGGCAGTAACACACACACACACACACACACACACACACACACACACACACACACACACACACACACACACACACACACACACACAAACGCACACGCACACATAATAAATTAGATTAAAATCCCTAAATCTATCTATCTATCTATCTATCTATCTATCTATCTATCTATCTATCTATCTATCTATCTATCTATCTATCTATCTATCTATCTATCTATCTACAGTTTAGCTGTTAATTCTTGCACGATCTTCAAACGGCTGCCCATTGAATACCGTAGGTGTCCTGAGGTATATGAAAAAAATAACAAATCAGGCGTGGACTTTGGGAGCTGTCTGTGTGATCAACAAACGAAACAGATCTTCAAGCTTCAATGCTCATGGGAGAGACGCGTTGTTAGCTTGTAAATCTGTGATGTTACGTCCATAAATTAAGCTTGGGACGTATGATTGGTCAATAAACCTCGTAGGTGGGGCTGAACATATCTGATCTATAAACTCACAACTCATTGCATCCACACGTGTTGTGAGCTTGGAGTTCTGTTTTCACGTGCATAAATTAGGAATTCATTCATTTCATTGGTCAAATGCGACAGACAGACAGACAGACAGACAGACAGACAGACAGACAGACAGACAGACCCAGGCCGTGGGAGGCACTCGATCACACTAACCGATGCGCATTCTTCATTATAATATAAGAATAACAATTATAATAATCCTACACTTCGCAGATATAAATTATGATATTATGAACCATGCAATAACCACTTCAGACCTATTTTATACCTACGCTATTTGAAAATAGCAGATCTACAAGCTCACAATACCTCAGCTTGTAGATCTGCTATTTGTTGAACAACGTGATGTTAATCACTGCGTCGGGAGCTTACATTGGGGGCTGTCATTATTGCTGGACTGATATTATTTATGGGGGTTTAAAGATTTAAAGATAGACAGACAGACACACAGACACGCCTTTTTTATAGGCTAGGTTTATTTCATTTTTCATTTTTGAAACCGCTCCATTGGCAGCGCAAAGGTGGAGGTTGGGGGTCCCTAATGAAACCCCCAAAAAGTTTAGACTACAATGGGCTATATATGTACAGTAGACGTTGTGTATTATTATGTTATGTGCGTAATTACGCAATCTACTGTACATATATAGCCCATTGTAGTCTAACCTTTTTGGGGGTTTTGTTAGGGACCCCCAACCTCCACCTTTGCGCTGCCAATGGAGCGGTTTCAGAAATGAAAAATGAAATAAACCTAGCCTAAAAAAAAGGCGTGTCTGTGTGTCTGTCTGTCTATCGTTAAATCTGTAAGCTCATAACAACAGTTAATGTGAGCTGGATCTGCTATTTTCAAATAGCTTATGTATATAATAGGTCTGAAGTGGTTACTGTACGGTTCATAATATAATAATTTATATCTGTGAAGTGTAGGTTTATTATACTTTTTATTATTGTAATTAAGAAAGCGCATTGGTTACGCTACCACGGCCATGGTCTGTCTGTCTGTCTGTCTGTCTGTCTGTCTGTCTGTCTGTCTGTCTGGAAGTTACGTAAGTTACGTAATTGTCGTCTCTGCTGATGTATTAATTGGATACAGCGCATAGGTGGGCACTAGGGACATCTTGGCCCCAGGGAGAGCCTGTGAGATTCTATTCATTATTAACATCGATTATTAACAACATTTTTGTAAATGTAAGCATATAGAGCAAATATGGAAGAAATGGTCATCAATCCGATTCAAAACCTTTTTATTGAACAAAACAGAACACACTGGTATTTGTGAGGGAACGTACATACTGGTAACATCAGTGGCCATGAGGTCAGCACTTCATTTTTTAGAAAATTGAATTGTTTGATGTACGCTCTAAATAGGGAGACTGTGCAAATCAGGTAGAACTTCATCCAGGACTGTCACGGTATGTAGCGTAACTCATGTTTTATGGCTAAACTCGTTCATGGCTAGGCTTTGTCTATTAATTAATACATTCTGTGTTCTGATTATATCAGTCAATGAAATTGCATATTAAAGAAAATAAGGCCCACAGTCCATGTAGTTTGCAGGTCCAGTAAAGAAGCTGCATGGATAAATAAAAATAAATAAAAAATGTATAGAAATGTATTACATTTGGCAGATGCACGAGCTCACACATGCAACGCATTGGGACCTTGTAGATTGGATTGATTCCAATGAAAATTATTTGGATTATTTTTTTTATTTTTTATTATTATATATTTTTCTTTCACTTCAGAGCCCTGTTTTCACAAAAATAAAAATATGCTACAATTACATTTTATATGTTATTCTAAAGTCACCAATTTTGCCACAGATGTGTGAGATAAATTTTTCCTCCCAAAAAAAAAAAAAAAAATTGTATTAAGGTCAGACTTTAATGGACATTAAAACTCTTGGAGCTCTTCATTCTTCAGTGGCCTCTTCATCAGTGGAGGCCATTTTTGTGGATTTCAGGTAGAATAATAGTCTCCCATGTTCTTTTGGCCGCTCAAACTTTCAGCATCTTTGCATTATTAATGTATCTGCTTCTCTCCTAAAAAATGAAAAATAAAATATTCAATATCGTCACTTTCCATTTAATTAAAACATGCCTTCATTTTAACCGAAGGTATTTTGGGGTACAAATTATTAACACACCACATACCCATTTCATGATGTTGGATCTTCACTCAATGTCAGCAGGTTCCTGAAAATATAAATATAAATACAGCCTAAGTGAAATGCATCATTTATACTTGCAAGTTTAATTGTTGCCCTTTTTTTAACGGTCAGCCGTAGCAGAAAAAAAATCTTTAAAATGTAATAATTCACACAAATACCTCTGCTGTTGATGCATCTTGTGCTCCCATTTCTTTTGGCTCTTACCTTTGTTAAAACAAATAATTAATGTATTTTAGTTAGCATCTACCTACTACGTTATCTGACATCAAATATGTATGATTTGTAAACATCATTCCACAATTATACATAATACCTTATACTATGTTGTACAGGGTGGTTATGTTGTTAATGTATTCTAAATATTACATGTAATTATACGCTTACATTGTATTGTGTCTGAAGGTGACTACATTATTTTAAATAGGAACTGAAATTTCGTTGAGCACATCTGTTTCTCCACACCCATCTCATTTGGCTATTTCAATGTTATCAAAGAAATGTTACTATAATGCTAAAATGTTCCTAGAAAAATAAATCGGTCGACATATTTGTGGTTTCCTCAAAGACAGTTTTAACAATGACCCCAAATTTTATCTTACTTTATTTAATTTGTTAGGAGAACTTTTTCAGCCTGATATCGGTTCGTGTCCATCTTCTTCATTAACCACATGATGGTAACCTGTGAAAGATTTCATTATGTCACTGTGCATATTATTTAAATGTCTTAAAGTTAAAAAATAAATTAAAAAAAATAAGATATCAACTGTCTATTTGGGACAGTCAAAAATTAATACATGTCATGGTTTTAGGTAATAAAATTCACTACTTTCATTCATAAAAGCTTAATTACATTTGTATATTCTTAAATTGTAACCATATAAATGTAAAGCTTATTAATTGCTCTCCTTTTGATTGAAGTCACCGGCCTCATGTATTTTTGTGTTCAGTAATAAATCAAATAAAACATATTTGGAAAAACATTTTGTTATACAGTACTATATATGTCTGTGTGATGGGACACATTCTTTAACTCACCTCTGGCATCATAACTTCCTTGAGAAACTGTGTCTTTTCTTTTAGATTCTTTGACAGATTATGTTTTATGTTGTCATAATCGGAAATTTTGGTCATTTCTGTCAAGAACTCTCTACTCTAAAAATTAAACATCAACATAACAATTACTATACCTTTTCAATTATGTTATTAATTTAGAGCACATTTAAATTTATTTTAATAATAATTCTTCATATTCTCCATATCAATATGTAGTTTTACATTGACAGTACGAATAGAATTTTTAATAATTTTCATTTTAATCTACAATGATAATTTTTCTATGTTTAATCAAAAAACTGTTCAAATTTTAACACCCACTTTACCTTATTGCGTGACATTACTAGAGACTGGTGTACATTGTACACAGCTGATATGTCTGTATGTACGCTCTTGTTTGTGAACAGATAGTGTCTGTTTGAGAATGTCTTCCCTTTCAGAATATTTTTCTCCAATTTCTGTTAAAAAAAACAAAAACAAAAAATATGGATTCATAAGTTTTTAACAATAAAAAATTAAAATAGTGAAGTTGTTGTAATCCAAAATGTTCAATATATATATAGAGTTTTATATAATAATACCTTTATGACAGCTTCACCCAGGTCTTTGAGATCGAATGGCGAAATTAGGTTCCTGAAACGTTGAGACGTTTTAATGTATTAACGTTGATAACTTATTGTATGTAACATAAATATGAAATGTGTAGCTATGTACAGTTGTTTAGAACTTCAAGTCAATTACATTGATATTTACATACTTAATTCCTAAACACTTTATAAATTAACGATGATTTGAATTAAAATAGATTTTAATGCGTCATTGTCTCATGTCATATACTTACAATTTGACTGTACAACCACATTTAAATGGTCGTGCTTTTGTAAGGTTTCTTTTTCCTTCCAAACCGGCACATGCGTAATGGAGCCACCCCTGGCAGTGAACACATTCTGCACCTTCTTCCTTTAAATTTGGGTTAGTAAGCTGAAAAACGCAAGCATGCAGAGCCTCTGCCAAGCAAACTTTTTTAGCTACTGTTTGTGTTGGGATGGTTCCTCTGGTCTGCATCTTACTTTCTTTTGCAGAAGAGACAGGTTCTTCCGTTGCAGTGGTTTGTCTGGTCTGGCTCTGTTCTTCTTCTGCAGAAGAGACATACGGGGGTTCATCCAATACAGCCGTTCGGGTATCGCTCTCTCTATCTTCTGCAGAAGAGATAGACACGCGTTCTTCAGCGGCGGTTCCGGCCTCTAACTGTACTTCTTCTCTAGAAGAGACAGCCATGCAATCTTCCATTTCACCCCTTTCTCCGGCGGCGCTGTGTCTTCCTTGTGCATGAGAGACAGACTGCCCTTCTTCATTTTCAGCATCTTCTCCCGTTATTTCTCGTTCAGCTCTGGTGGACTATTTTTAGGGAGGGAATAACAGTGGGGCAATAAAGTTATTTCAATTATCCAAAGTAATGTGATATTTCAATCATTATTAATATGTGTCAAACCTGTCTCATCAGGCCTTCCAACTCTTGACTTCCATATAACATCGCAGAACCATGGAATCTCCTCAAAATTTCCAAATGGTTTCCAAATAGATTTTCATTTGGGACGATTATATCTTCCACCTCGTGTAAAGCTGCCTTTAGAATACAAAATACAGTCAACTTACAAAATGTATTAATAAAGTTATGATGAGTGCCTGTAGTTAGTTGTGAAAACGTTATACCTGGCAGACAAAAACTCCACAGTTCCACGAGTCCGTCTGTTTCCATTGTGTTGGGTATGCAATGTTCCAATCTTTGCAATCTCCAAGGTTTCTGAAAGCGCTCCTGAAAAAAAATAATATATAGAATGAGAAGTAGTTCCACTCAATCTTAATAGTGTTAGATGTTTGTGGGGGGAAAACTTGCAGGATGCCTGCGTTTTACGTGTGTGTGGTTTCCCTAAATTTTAAGTTGATTGAAAAGTGTATAGGCCTACACCAAAATTCTTCTTTGCCAGTTATTCATTGGATATGACTGCAAGGAATCGTACACTCTGAATTCTTTCTTTATAAAGTCCAAGACCTAAAGGATAAAAAATAATTATTACGATATCAATTAATATGTTCAGATATTTACATTATATCAGTTATCATCCATGCAATTAGAAAATGTATTACCAATCAGGCTATGTGTACACTATACAGTTATCCCTAATCATTAACTGTACCTTTATTATGAAAATATTTAGTACATAGTGGATAACACTTAAAAAATTGGATTTTTAATTTTCATTGCCTTGTCTTTCCTGTCATACTTGGTATACCTTAAAAGTGCACGATTTTTCTTACCCAAAGAATGAAGTGGTTTCCACCTTCAATGTCATCTTCTTGTGAGACAACAAATGGCAGGAAGTATCTGTCTGCAGCCTGAGGGTAAAATATTTAGCAATTAATTCAAATGTCGGCTTTAAAAAATGAATCTAGTGTTTACACCAAAAAATACCAACCCTTAGCTGGTGTGTATTTCTCTCGCTGACAGATTGATATGCAGTGTAATCACGTTTCCACATAATCCAATATATGTCTGGCACAGCCTTGAACTGCCATGTGAAAAAAAAGTAGTTATGAATATTTAATATTTTCCAAAATTTCTTAGGGTCCATTATTTTCACAAATATAGGGCAGAACTACAAATCATTACAATATTACCTGTACTTTGGCCTGGACAATTTGTGCCACCCTGAAGTTCACAGCCTGCATAAAAAAAAAAAGAATACATATCACAGCACATTTACAAAAATATATTGTGCACACAGAACAACAAAAAGTGTAATTTATATAAGTGCATTTTTAATC
The DNA here is from genome assembly GCF_963280865.1 of Gymnoscopelus braueri. NCBI lineage: Eukaryota > Metazoa > Chordata > Actinopteri > Myctophiformes > Myctophidae > Gymnoscopelus > Gymnoscopelus braueri. The sequence continues at coordinate 27,029,873 of NC_137608.1, read as the reverse complement.
ATTAACCTTAGTATTTAAATTATGTAATCACTCACATCCGAAGTCAGCCAAGTAGTAATGTCATGGCTCACTGGCTCTTCCATCAGCGCCGGCGGACACATTGTTTGGAGGTCCAATGCGGACAGACTGAGATCCCCCAGAAAGTGATGTATGTAATTCAGTTCTGGTCCCCTGCTCTCATGTCTTTTTTCACTTCCAAACTTCAGATTTGAAGCAAATTTCAAAATGTCCTATCAAAGACACAGTAGAGAATAAGAAGACAGATTGAAACATAGTTGTTATGTTCACCCTTTAGGTTGTTAATTAACGTACCTTATCTTTGGGTGTAATTAGGTAGTGTCTCGCTTGGAAGCTGGACACTGGACGTTGTTCTTGGACAACGTGTTCTCTCACTGTAGTCGAATGTGCAGCGTCAGCGCTGTTATCTGGACTACGAGATGTTTTCCTTTTCTGTCCTATAAAGTGGAATACAATCAGTACTCACATATTTAATAAAATAATATATTAAATCAATATTCATTTTATGGTGTTATGACATTATATACTTTAAGTTAATCTAAATTGTATTTCATGTATGACTATATACATTTTTTTTTACATTGATCAAAATAATTTCAGCTTTACAACTTTATCAAATTGTACTGCTTAACAAAATTATTTATAATGTCAAACTAACCTTTACTTATTTGGACCAGAGTGCCCATGGGACCAACGGACAGGTTGTGTAGGCAGTTTCTTTGCATCTCTTCCATAAATTTCTCATTTATTTTGTTGTTTCGCATTTCAATTTGAACTCTGATTGAGTGTTTGAAAGAAGATTCTTTCATTTCACAGTACGAATAAAGAACAGAGTGTAACTGTCTGTTTAATTGCTCTGCAACTGACGAGTTAATCATTTTCCTTAACTCTGGACATCGATTCAAACTACGGAGTAGTTCAGATAGCCTTTTCTGATTTTTCTGGTGAAAACGATCATAACCACATATTCTTTGTGCCGTTTTTGTGATGGGGTGGCTGATATTGTATCGATCATCGTCCCTGTGTGGTACAGTTTGTTCTATTTTTGATTGAAGATTTGACAGCCATTCAGGCTTGCAAAACAGATCGTCATTGACAGCTCTGTTAATGTTTTCCTGTGTGTCATCAAAAAATCGGCCGTCGAACGGCTGCACAGGACAGAACAAGACAGGAGAGGAGAGGAGAGGAGTGGAGAGGAGAGGAGAGGAGAAATTAATATGTTGTTATTAATATTACTTTACTGTGCATTTAATGTGCAGATATCAGGTATGTTGGCCATAATGCTTACCGAGAAGAACTTTTGTCCTGTACGATTATTAATATGCCTTGACACTTGTCCGGCGACATCACAGATAAACACAGTTGGGAATCTTTTGAAGCTCAGAAGTCCATCAACATGATCCCTGGCTGACTCGTTCCAGAAAAGAAAATTGAGGTAGTATACAACTCCGTGTTGGCATGAGAAATGCAAAATTCCACCTGTTAAAATAAAAATAAGTCCATTACACAATAAGTTTAACTGATAACTTCATTAAAATAACTATAGTTAATAATTAATCTAACAAAAGTCACCCTCACCTCCGGTTTTTTGCAAAGACATAAATAGCTTTGGATACACAGTTTTGAAATTACACAATTCATTTAGTCGGTTGATGATGTCAGTTTTGGAACCCTCATCCGTGACACCAAGATACAGACAGGCCTCCTTTAGACTTTGAGTGGTAGTCTGTTGAATACATCATTATCACATTATTGTAATGTTAACTCCTGATACACAATAAACCATTGTACAACTCCGACACACTTTCAAACTTAATACCGTTTTATCCTCCAGCAATTTCAGAATGGATTCCTCGTCCATGCTGTCTACAGTAACTTTTTGGTCAATGCGTCTTTTTTTTAATCCTTTCATGGCTTCTGTTTTGGGCAGATGATCAGCACACCGGACGTTAGGGCCCATCCACGGAGCCAGTGTTGAATACTGACTTTTAGTTTTGTAGGGATTTCTCTTTGAACTTGCTGGAAGAGAGGAAAGATAATACCAATATATCTTTTTATTAATACATTAAAATCTCTCTCGCTATATATAGATATATTTACATATACATATATATAATATTTCTTTTTTAGACATGTATTACTCACCAGTGATGAAACCCTCAGCAATTTGTTCCTTATCCAAAGTTGTCAAATTCTGCACCACGTCAATATCAAAGTCATCTTCAGTCATCGATTCCAAGTGTGGCCGTTTGAAAATACCCACTGCATGTGAAATAAACAAAGGAGATAGGTATATTGAGTTAGTTTGTACATTGTGTTAAATGATCTCTGTCAAGTAAACATTTGAATGTGCAGATATAATGATTACCTGGAAGATCAAATGCCATTTTCCAATTGGCGTCAGATATGATAATTGGAGGATAATTTCCACATCTTAAGCAGCTGTACTCGAAGGTAAAATCCATTAATGATATAAAATGCCTGAATGCCAACCGAATGGTTGTGTGGTGGAAGTTGTTGTCATTATACATCTGAAGTGCCTCCAAACATCTCCCCACTGCTGTGTCATTCTGCTTAAAAATAAAAATGTTAAACAAATATTAAGTCACATTTAAATCAAATACAAGATTGGTCTGATTTTTACCATGTATAATCATATTACAGGCAGCACACATGACAGTCAATAAGTTGTTAGATTTACAAATTTGATATTTCTATCTAAGCTAACATGGTTCACATGTAATTACTATGTTTTAAATTACGATTACAGGCAGATTAAAATATAAGAAAATAATACCAAATACAAATTAACTTTAAAAAGTACTTACCGCCATAAATGACAACAAAAAGCACATAAATGGCAGTGTTACGAAAACACGGTCATTGAAATTATGAAAGCCTGAAGTGTATTCCTGGAAACGTACATGATGTTTACATGTTGGGCAAGTCTTGGCACAGACAGGGATTCCTGAAAATTAAAAAAAAAAAAAAAAAAAGGGTTACAATAACAAACTTTATCGATATTATTAGCTTTTTGAAATTAAAATATTAATAATGAAAGATGACCATGTGTTACACTTGCCTTTTTTTATGTAATGCATTCCGTACACAGTTCCCTGTGTGACTCTTTTTGAATCTGACAGTTGTGGACGTGGGTCCTCATCCTTGCAATATGGACATAGAGTTTCAAGTGGAGAAAAACTATCGGGAATCTGAATGTCAGATTCTTTGCATCGTAACTTCATTGGCAGATCGCGAATGACAGGAATCCTTTTATGAGAATACAAGTATTCAGTCAACACACGAATTTGGCTCTCTGTTTCCGCATATGAATCAAGTGGTTGATCTGTAAGGATCAATTCAGTTTCCAAATCATCGATTACCTCATGATCTTCATACGCATTGTCTAGCAGTGATGGCTTAGTTTGATATAGCATCCACATTGATAACATTCTGTGAACGCAACGGATTTTTGTTTTATGGCAAGGGCAATGCCATTTCCCATCTGTACTATTGAAGCTGACTATTGTACGGCCAAATTTGCACCAGTTGTCTACTGTCTGTGTGTAAACAGAAAAGAATATCCAAGTTTTGGAGTAACCCATGTCGCCATAAACTATAGGGAAAACAATGCATTTTATGCCATTATTTTCAGCATGATCAAGAACCTCTACGCATTTGGCATGCCACTCCTGAGAAATTAATCCGCTGTTTAGCATAGTCTCAAGAATGGTTCTTCTGAGTATTTCAGGTTCTTCATATTGTATTGCAGTTCTTTGTAAATGTTGACACAGAACTCCTGGATTGTTGGAGGACTCTGTAATTTTCATTAATTCCTGGCAATCGCTATTTTCACAATCACAGCCTAAACGTGATTTTCTAACATGTATTGGAAGCAAAGTCCCTTGACTATGTAGTGGTGTGACATAGAGTCCCACTTGTGGGTCAACGCACTGCATGGGTGTGCTCAATACACCATGCATCTCCATTTTGTGTTTTCTGAGGTTTGAAGGAGTGGAATAAGTTCTCGCACAATGATCACATTTGTGAGAACTTTCTGATTTCTCATCAACAATGTCATCGTTGTCACTTTCACTGTGACCTCTGCCTCCCTGTACGTCATGTTGTGGATCTATGAAAAAAAAAAGCCCATGTTAATAGACTTGTTATAGTTACACTATGTATTATGTAATGGAAGCGAGATCATTACTTATTTAATTAACAGAATTTTTACTTTGACCCTGTGTTAAAGTGTGAAACAATTACATTTATGCAAATTTTTAAATTATGACTTATTGGACTGTCTGAAAATGCTATTAATGTTGCTTCTACATACCTTTCCTGTTCACAGTAATACCTGTAAATTAAAGAAGAGGATTTCATTCAGTTCAATTTTATACTACACTATAGTATAACTTATACAATAGACCCTTAGCTAAACCCCACACCAAAAACAATTGTCCAATGCCAGCTTAACAACCGTTGTTAGCCTGGCATAGGTCTGGCAAGCTTTCGTCACCTATTTCGACCACACACACACACAATCATTTGCAACACAATAGCAAGAATAGGAATACCACAATAACGAAATGGTGACTATGAACCACGTAGTCAAACCCGTTGGAGAGTGAATTTCCCAAGCTGAAATCTGCACTTAAAGGAGAATTACTAGAATTTCAGATGTTTGCTTTGACGTTTCGCTAATTACTGACCAACATACAAAGGGCCGTTGGTTTTTTCAAGAGAAGCCCCTGTTGTCCATTGTGGAGACCCCTTCCCCTAGCATAATGGAGTAATGTGTATAAATGCCAATCGCCTATTTTAGCATCTTCAAAAAAAATTAAATGCTTTCCACCAATCCTCATTTTTCAGTGTACTGACACTCAAACATGCACTGAATGTCCCTTATGAGCTGCCGTTCATGCAGAACGACGTGCAGCTTGTCCTCTGTGTTGCCATATTCTGTGAGATAAATAAGCAACCAGCTCCATGTGGTTCTGCATGAACTGCAGCTCATAAGGGACAATTGTTGCATGTTTGAGTGTCAGTACACTACATAATGATGATTATTGTAAAAACAAAATGAGGTGCTAAAAAAGGCTAAAAAGATTTTCATTTATACACATTACTCCATTATGCCAGGGGTAGGGGTCTCCACAATGGACAACAGGGGCTTCTCTTGAAAAAACCAACGGCCCTTTGTATGTTGGTCATTAATTAGCGACACATCAAAGCAAACATCTGAAATTATAGGAATTCTCCTTTAAACTGCAAGGATGCATGGCTGTGTTGTTGAACACATACACTGTACTTCCGGAAAGTAGTGGTGTAAATAATAGGCTACTAATCAACGTAATCATAAGAAATTTCAGAATCACAGCGATGCCTTTTGGGATTTGGGATTCCGCACGTTCAAGCATATTAATTCATTTGTTCGTCTATTTATCAACTGCTACTGCAGTATTACCCTGCGGTACATGAAAAATCCGTTAGAGTCAAGGATAAATTTCCAACTAGTATTTACTTTCTCCATTTACGGTCCTTATATCTATATAAACGTTCCAATTTCAAATATTAAGTGCTTAGCCCATGTCCACGGATGTTACAATTATGCACGGAACTCTCAAAGGTACCCTTACATTATGTGTAGTTCAATAAAAAGATTTTTAATCAAAACAGTGGCCATTATCTCAGCATGCAATACACCTACCAACCAATAGGGTCGCTCAGTTGAAAGCATGTTGTGAAAATGGACACCGATCTGATTAAAATGCTTTTTATTGAACAATACGGATGATACGGTTACTTCTGACAGCCCGTACATAAATGTAACATCCTTGCCAATGGTATAAGCACTTCATATTTGAAATATGAACGTTATTGTCGATATACGGGCCATAAATGGAGAAATTACAAACACCAGGTTCAACTTAATCCATGACGGTCGTGACAGTCGACCGTCGTGCAACCATGGCTATTACTCACTCTAACATTCTTCCATGTTTTTTGTTTATTGAAATAATGTCATGCACATGTGTCCAGTGCATAGCCTATGCAGGCCTTGTTGACTAGATTTGGAAGAGATTTGGAAGCTTTTGCTCCAGAAATGAACAATTATTTTTAAGGGTAAAACCCATCATTTCACATGCAAGTCAAAGGGTGGGAAGCTGAGTTTGCCAGGCGCTGGCAGGCCTGGGTGTGACTATCTTTGCACCACCAGTCACAGAGTGGCGCGGGTAGGGCTTAGCGAAGGGTCCATTGCATAAAGTTTTGTGTTATGATGAAAGGCCTGCTGTTAAACATTGACTTACCATGATTTTTGTCCATGTGATTTTGAAATCCAATGAACCTTGAAAAATGATTAAATGAACATTTTTCACAGTGGTAATGGGCACGTTGCAGATTTTTCTTTGAAGCTTCGCAAAAGCACGCCAGGGCAAATTTGTCTGTAAAACATGATGATAATGTGTTAATTAGATATTAATTGATAATACATGTATAACACACACACACAAACACACACACACACACACACACACACACACACACACACACACACACACACACACACACACAGCACACACACACACACACACACACACACACAATTGTCTTAATGATCATTTTCAATTTTACTCACTTATTCCATCATGTGAGTAATGAGCTGCATTAAAAAAATGTTTTTTTAAAATATGAAACTCGTCCTGTGGGCTATGACCGGAAGAACTTGGGTCGTCTCTGCAAAAGACGCAGTTTTGATCCTTCTTGTACACTTTCTTCAAATCGTCTTTATCCAGAAAGACACACCGTGGGGCCGGATCTAAAATAACACATTTTTAACGACAGTTTAATGACAGAAGTAACGTGCACTGTATGTGTTAGCATTCAAATTTAAAATATGTATTTAATATTACAGTAGTTATTGTCTCTGATTGAAAGAAATCAGACTTTGGGGTGCGCTGCATGAAACCAGCGCATCCCGAATCAACATTTCTAGAAATGATTGCATTAAACAATCAACAGTGCATCCATAATGATAATAAACACATAATTGGTCTCAATATGTTAAACACATCAACATAGGGAAATCGTCTGCCATTTTACATTTTAACAACTTAGACCATTCTCTGTTTTATTTTTATCTGAAAATATATATGATGTAGCTCATATCGCGCAAACGGGTGACGTGCTACAAGCTTGTAGATCTGCTATTTTTTCTTTTCTTTTTTTTTTTTTTTAAAGCCAACATTTTTTAATACAATTATTTATTCAGGGGATTCTACAAATGTCTTCTTCATCTCAACATATATATATATTTTTGTAAACTTCTGTTGGTATTACATCAGTGGTTAGAATTTAATGTCATATCAAGGACCCCCCATAATAATATGTTACAGGGACCCCCAAAATAGAAGATTTGATTTAAACACTAAATAGATAACAAGTAAAAAGCCGATCTACATGGTCATAGAACGGCGCACTATGAGCTTCTAGATCTTCTATTTTTGAATAGGCAACCAACGTAGAAAGTAATGTTTTAAAACTGGTTGTAGTGGTTACACTGTTGCGTTTTTGGTCTTAATGGCTTAAAGGGCAAGATCACTTTGGTAGAGGTTTGGGTTGTGTATTTACCTTGCCATGATGTAACTCAAAAGGTGGGCAAGAAATAAAAAATAATTGCTCCATTGATTAGCAATTGATAATTAAAAATATGCTCCTCATT
>NC_137608.1:27012132-27019632 GCF_963280865.1 Gymnoscopelus braueri | reverse complement strand
ACGTTACTGTAACTAAGTACTTTTTTCGAGTATCGGTACTTTACTGAGTACTTACTTTTTCTGAATACTTTTTACTTTTATCCATTACATTTTAACAAAACTACTAGTACTTTCTACTAGATACATTTTCAAAACAGGCTCGTTACTTTTGTTTTAGTGCTAAATATTAATGTTTCGCGGCAGATCACAGGAAATGAAGCGCTTGCCAGGTACAACGTCAGTAGATCTGGCCTATAATATGCTCTGGCCAGAGTAAGTCACAAACACCGGTGTTTAACATATCCTAATGTGCAAAAATAGTGCAAATGTGTACTTCCTGTAACAAGACTAAAACATGAAAATAGTGTTCACTATTAATATTACCAGATGCTCTTATTTAAAAATCATTTTTCCTCGTTTTTACAGGAAGTGTGTTGTGTTGCTGCCACCATGACGCTGATCTGTAAAACTCGGGGCAAATGTAAACAAAAACTCACGTGGATTATAAACGCAGATTTGGGCCTAAATTCATATTAACGACATGAAACCATGCTCATGTGATTTAAACACGTTGGAAGTGCTTTCTTTTTGAACCTCGGAAGCATTAGGTGAGTGGTTATATTAATGTATAAACAGCATAAAAATTATGTTTATGTTAACCCAGAATAATAAAATAAAAAAGAATTAAAATGATTAGCCTACACTAAAAATAGACTTTATGCATGATATCCAATAACATTTTCATGACTATTTATCACCAAAGTCTTATTCACCTAATTCCTATAAAAACTTTCTGAAGGGTAAACCAAATGATATTATTTAATATTTAGAAGTCATGTTTCATCATCCAGTTAAACATTTGACCCTTCTCTGAAACTCTAAAAATACTAAATGAGTGATCATATTTAACCCCAGATACTATTATATTTGCACCTAAAGTCTTATATACCTATTTTACAGTTTTTTAAAGGATCTTACATTTTACTATTTCTCATCCTAAGTCTACTTTAGAAAAAGTTGCAACCTAATAATTGGACTCATTTATATTAGCTAATTTACATTTGGATAAATGCTTAAGCCTGGTGACCTTTGGTTTTTCACAGTCAGGGAAAATTACTGCAACTCAACTATATTTTATCTTACTTATCTTATCTATTTCCTTAAAAACTTTAGCAACTGTCTTGCTTGTCTGGGTAATCAGTAAAAGAGAGGAACTCATGAATTATGCTATTTACATTGGTGACCACCCTCTGTTGTCTTTATCAAAGTAGTTCATTCTTTGGAGTTTAATCAGGTGATGTACTCATCACACCTTTTAATGTAAATTTGAGAACTGATTAGTCTTTTGTTAGGCAAACTCAGTCTCTTTTTGCTGGGACAGTGGACTTTGAGTGAGACATCAATTTCTTTAACCTAGTTGCTTATTATTAAACCAATGTGTTATAACAAAATAATCGGGTAGTAATATTCTCATTTGTAATAACTACTTTTACTCCTGGATATACCACAAGATGAAGCAGGGACTCCCCTAGCTGAGAGAGATGAAGCAGGGACCCCTTAGCTGAGAGAGAGATGAAGCAGGGGTCCAGGGACCCCCCTTTAGCTGAGAGAGAGATGAAGCAGGGACCCCTTAGCTGAGAGAGAGAGATGAAGTAGGGACCCCCCTGAGAGAGAGATGAAGCAGGGACCCCTTAGCTGAGAGAGATGAAGCAGGGACCCCCAGTACATATTTTATAAAATTGTGTAGCAGATTAAACATTTTCATAGATAGTTTAGGCTGTCATCAGTGTTGTGTAAATTCATGGGTCCCCTAGGGGTCCCGGACACCCTGTTGAAGACCCCTGGTCTAAAGTAAAGTCTATATGATTATAACATGCATATCATTCGATAATTAAGGTGTAATATTTCTACAATTGCTACAAATTCCTACAAAACCTGAATATCTAGTCATTTTGGCGCATAAACTAGAAGTTGAAGGATACATTAAGTCTGATAATGATGTACCGTGCATGTTCACATGTTAACATTTTGGACAAAATAGCCAGTTTTACATCGAGGTGGCCAGATGTCCCTATAGTGCCCACCTGTATCCTGTAGTATAGCTGAATAGGATGGGGAAGGAATACGCTCAGTTAAAATTAGTCATAATGGTGGTAGCCAGAAGCAAATATTTTATCTGGTGGTACGCAGTGTAAACAGGTTGAGAACCACTTATTGTTTTCAAGAGTTCGGTCGACTGCTTGTGTGATTCGTCACATCACAGTTTGGAAAACAATCCTGGGCCAGTTTTAACGTGTGTTTGCTAGAGATCTTTGAAGTTTAATAGCCTTAATAGACACACACACAGACTGCTGATATAAAACATCAAATACCGAAACTTGATAATTGATTCTCACTTTAACATTTACAAAGAAGAGAAAATACATGAAGCAATATTGTAGAATCTACTACAATAAAGTTGAAACACACAGTATTTTAATAGCTTGTTTTAAAAGCAACGGTCCAATATTAAAATTAACAAATAGTTGTTGCATTTTTTGGGTTGCTCCGAACATTACTATTACTTTTAGTAGTTACAGAATATTAATTTCATTTCCGATTTTTCACATAGACTAAAAATGATTTGTTAACGTTAAAATGTGTCGATAGGGGGTCAAAACTTAACCAGGTGGGCGGGATTAAGAGGGCGTGAACTAGGGACAGCAAACTAACGTTCAGAAACACATAAATACTCATTAGCCCACAGTAATTACACATTATCCCGAAGACAGCCTCTGGGACCTCTGGTGTTTCTTTCTCTTAGAAATGAGGTAAGAATTATATTTTCTTTTGTTTGTTTTTAGTTTAAATTTTCATAGTCTATAGAAAATAGCCTATCGACAAGCTCATAAGAGCTTGCATGGGCACGCATTGTATTTTATAGGCTTTGTATTGTTATTTTTTAAACTTGAAGTGATGTAGAGACCAATACTGTTTTAATTTACTCTTTACAATCTTAAAGGTATATTTCACTTTCAATTTTTTTTTTGTTATTTTATCGTCTACTCAGGCTTTTGTGAGCCCCCCCAGACAGTTTTTAAGTTGCTTGATTCAATATTTAGATATTAGATATTCATTTTATCAGACACGCACCCTTCCTATACAAACCCATTGTTACTTCAAACTCCATTTTTAACATGTTAGATTCATCAAAAACACCCGTCCTTGGTTCTGGTGACTCATACCGCCCCCCTAATACGCGAGGGGACCGTGTTTTTTCAATTACATTTTTCATTTATTTTTAATATTTCTTTGAGAAAAACAAAAAAATAAAATACATTTAAAAAAAAAAGAAAAGAAAAGAAAAAAAAACTCGGAAAAACACGGCCCCCTCACGCATTAGGAGGACAGGGTGAGTCACCAGAACCAAGGACGGGTGTTTTTGATGAATCTAACATGGTTAAAATGGAGTTTGAAGCATGGGTTTGTATAAGAAGCGGGCATGTCTGATAAAATGAATATCAAACATCAAAATACTGAATCGAGCAACTTTTGACAAACTGTCTGGGGGGCTCACAGAAGCTTGAGTAGATGGTAAAATCACCAAAAGTTTTTTTGAAAGTGAAATATCACTTTAATTACAGACTTTTCCTTGTAATAGAGTATGCTGTATGGGTAAAATATTAACCCCCCCCCCCTCTCTCTCTCTCTCTCTCTCTCTCTCTCTCTCTCTCTCCCTCTCCCTCCCCCTTTATCACCCTCCCCCCTCTCTCTCTCTATATCTTTATCGCTGTCTTTATCTGTCTCGCACCCCCCCCCCCCCTCTGTGTCTCTCTCTCGCTCTCTCTCTCACTCTCTTTATGTTTCTCACTTTACCTCAGTTGTAGCTCATTCTGAAGTATTGCGTTTGTCGGGCAGTAGGACACGAGCATTGTCAGCTTGTAGATAAAAAGTCTACACCAAATAAGAGGTAAGTTCTAAATTTTAAAAATGTAATTGTGGGCACAAGAAATACATAGCCTAACACATTTTTTAGTCAAACGCGGTAATGTCCGCTCTGCATTAGTTAGCGACGCAAGGCGCGTTATTACTCTCGTAATTTTCATGTATTGTACATCCCAAAATACATTTTATTAACCATGTTATGGTGCTGTAATGACTTTATATTTGCGCAACGTAATAGTGCCAGAATTTTTAGAGAGAAATAAGCAACCAGGTCAATGAAAACAAGCCTAAAAATTTAAGTGACTATTAGGCTATATGAGCATTTTAAACCTATATGCATCGGCTATTTGAAAATAGACGATTTGGAAATAGCCGATCTACAAGCTCACAACAAAATAGTAATAACTAATAAAAAGCAACTACCAATATTAGCAAGCAACTTCACAGAAAACAAGGTCGCTTATAATTAGTATACATGGCAACACTAGTTAGAAACAGATCTGCTATGAAAATAGCAGATCTACAAGCTCACAACGCGTCGCCGCATAGTGAGCTTGTAGATCTCATAATTTCTATTTAGATTGAATACTTTATTTAGAAAAGACATTAATGAAACCAAATGGACCCATTCGGATATTTTTTTCATGTAAGCCAGTAGTGAAAAGGGCAAACTTGCAGTTATGCATTAACAACTCAAGCCCTGTTTCAAACAGCGAAATTAAAAGACAAGTTGTGAGATAATTACTATACATGGCAACACCAGTATGTGAAAAAAAATCTATTATGATGATAATTATTTAATATGCCTATATTTTACAACACAGATCCTGTATGGGGGTCCCTGGCACTAAATAGAGCTGACTGAAAGGTGTCAATGGGGGATTGATTAGAGGGGTGGCTAGGCTGAATAAATTACCCATTGTTCACGCCCATTACCTGGAGCTCAGAGGTGCTCGAAGTGAAAATTCTTTAAAAGTTATTATCTCAGTTTACACTATTATAGATAACCAGTTTCAATTGAGCACATCTTCTTCAAATATGTTCCGATTTCAATGAATGATACATCATATGAAAGCTTATATTCTGTACTTTAATAATATCTAAAAATGTCAACTTGCGGCATAAAGCATGATAAAATGACCAAAATGTCATTTGAAAGTGAAATATCACTTTCATTAATTGCAGTTCCCGATTCATTTATTTTCTTTAAAAAAAAATAGAGAAGTTAATAAAATAATTTCTTACATAACTTAATCAGGATGGGTTGAACAAAGTTGTTATTTTCACTTTAATCTGTCATAGTATCAAAAACCGCTTACACAGAGGAAAGTCATTAATTTCCTAATTAATAATTAGTTAATACTAAAGAGTAATTTGAGCACTTATTTTCATGCCTGTAGTGAGCAATAACATTGAAAGTTTGATTAATTATTAACCGCAGAATAAAATGTAAAAAACTCAAAAAAGGAAAAGGCAAAACTGTTAATTATTTTTTTGGTTGGTGTTGTGGGTATTGATAAGGTTTTTTAAATGTAGATTACACCCAAAAAAAACTAAACATGTGTTTCTTATTTTTTCTAGGAAAGGATGAACCTCGTATCACTGTGTCTGATGTTGGCATGCATCTGGAATCCACTGGGGCTAGCTAATGCATTAGCCATGTTCGAACGAGGACCGGACGCCGGCATTGTGTTAAAGGAGCACTTCACCCCTGGAAGAAGTTTTCGGTCTTTTAATGAAGTTTAGGAGTCAAGAAACAAGATCCTGGGGTTTTTTTGTGAATAATCTGTGTTTTTAGATATCTAGTAATCTTCGCAATATTCGTGACGTTATTTGCATCATGAGAGATTGGTCTCATTCCTTTCCGCACTACATGTCTCGGCGTGTCTCAGTCAGACCATCTCAAAAGACAGCCCCAATGGGGTGTCCGTAACACTTTGTTCAACCTTCTTTCGCCACTCGGCCACTCCCATTAGCTGCGGCCAGCGGCCCTTGTAGAGTGAGGCATTACTTTACCTGAGTTATCTTCTGATAGTTGTACTTGAATGTTGACATGAAATAATAATCCTGTGTAGTGTTTCATAAGCGCAAGCTTGAAAAAAAAAATACAGCGTGGAGTAGCAGCGCTGGTAAACAAACACCGTCACGAAAGGCTAGGATCATAATACCAAGGATGTGACAGTGATGTCAATACTATGCGACACGGAAGTGAAACTGCATGAAGATACTTATATGTCCCAGTGATATGACATCACTAACGAATCCTTGGACATAATATGTAACTAGATGAACGTTTGCGAGGACAGCCAGTGTTGCCAGATATTGTGAGAGAAATAAGCAGCCAGGTCTATGAAAACAAGCCCAAAAGAAAAATAACTATGCCAAGAGCACTTTACCTAGACATGGGATATTATATATTTGAAAATTGCTGATCTACAAGCTCACAACGCTTCGCAACCCATTGTGAGCTTGTAGATCTGCTATTTACAAAAAAATCTTGAGGGGGAAAAAGTCCAAAATGTGGATTTTTTGCAAAATATTTTTATTTGCTTTTCAAAATGTGGAATATTTTTGACACATATTTGTTAGGGGCTCCCTGCCACAAATTATAATTTCAGATGGGGGTCTGTGGAAAAATACATGAACATGTTTGAGAACCACTGGTTTAAACAGCAATCAAAACATTTGGAAACAAGCCCAAATATCAACTACATTTTAGAAAGAAGCCGCTTATAATAAGCAGACATGGCGACACTGGCATGCTGTTTGGATGTTAGGGATGTTATTGTTGGAGATCACACCCACATGGAACCTCCCCTGCCACAAGGCACCAAAGCATTCTGGGAGTTGAAGTTATAGGCAGTGATACGCTGTGGTCCCCCTGTGGTCCCCCCTGTGGTCACCCCTGGAACTTCTTCCAGGGGTGAAGTGCTCCTTTAAGGCCTCAAGCAGGCATCTTGATTACAGATTGCAAAACAATTACACAGAAAGTGTACATCAAATTCGAACCTGCAGAGCTGTATCGTAAACACATGACTACTGCTAAAATTAATCCCAATCTGATTCATGAATTTACAAGCTGGACAGAGACCGCTATTGGCCATGCAGAGGCTGATATAACATATATGTTAAAACAGCTCGAAAAATTCACACTAACACGTGATGATTTGACTGGGTACAGCATCCACTCACGAACCCGATCAGGTTATGCAGCACGTGAAAAGAGGTTTGCCGGAATTTTACTCGGAGTAGCAGCGGCAGTAGGGTCACTTTTCAGTCTGGGGGCTAGTGCGGCGAATGCTGTCAGCATAAACACTTTAAAGAAACACGTGGGAGAAATTCAAAGAGATCTTCCAATTCTCAGACAGCAGGTTAATCTACAATCTTCCAAACTCCAATTGATCGGTACTACAGTTAAAGACGTTGTGGCAATTGTTAATACACAGTCCGATCTCCTTGAAAAAACAATGAGGAACTTGAAATCACTATCGTCAGTGATCGGAGAAAACATTGCCTACGCTCAAATTGTACACATGTTAATGGCAGATATGTTAAGAGAGATCAGTTCGTCAATAGACACCGTAGCGATGGGAAGAA
>NC_137608.1:26997132-27007132 GCF_963280865.1 Gymnoscopelus braueri | reverse complement strand
GATCAGAATATTTTGCGCATGAGACAGAGAGCAGTTGAGATTTCATTCGCCACATCTCTGGCATTTGTACTTGAATTCTAATAATTTTAATGTTTCTATGATCTGACAAGTTTATATTTTGATTTGCTATCATTCAAGTTTTTTATTATTTAATTTCTGTCTTTATCTAAAGATATCAATCAGATTTTTGCCGCGTGCGTAATTACGCACGTAACATAATAATACACAACGTCTACTGTACATATATAGCCCATTGTAGTCTAACCTTTTTGGGGGTTTCATTAGGGACCCCCAACCTCCACCTTTGCGCTGCCAATGGAGCGGTTTCAAAAATGAAATATGAAATAAACCTAGCCTATAAAAAAGGCGTGTCTGTGTGTCTGTCTGTCTATCTTTAAATCTTTAAACCCCCATAAATAATATCAGTCCAGCAATAATGACAGCCCCCAATGTAAGCTCCCGACGCAGTGATTAACATCACGTTGTTCAAAAAATAGCAGATCTACAAGCTCAGTTATTGTGAGCTTGTAGATCTGCTATTTTCAAATAGCGTAGGTATAAAATAGGTCTGAAGTGGTTATTGTATGGTTCATAATATCATAATTTATATCTGCAAAGTGTAGGATTATTATAATTGTTATTCTTATATTATAATGAAGAATGCGCATCGGTTAGTGTGATCGAGTGCCTCCCACGGCCTGGGTCTGTCTGTCTGTCTGTCTGTCTGTCTGTCTGTCTGTCTGTCTGTCTGTCGCATTTGACCAATGAAATGAATGAATTCCTAATTTATGCACGTGAAAACAGAACTCCAAGCTCACAACACGTGTGGATGCAATGAGTTGTGAGTTTATAGATCAGATATGTTCAGCCCCACCTACGAGGTTTATTGACCAATCATACGTCCCAAGCTTAATTTATGGACCTAACATCACAGATTTACAAGCTAACAACGCGTCTCTCCCATGAGCATTGAAGCTTGAAGATCTGTTTCGTTTGTTGATCACACAGACAGCTCCCAAAGTCCACGCCTGATTTGTTATTTTTTTCATATACCTCAGGACACCTACGGTATTCAATGGGCAGCCGTTTGAAGATCGTGCAAGAATTAACAGCTAAACTGCAGATAGATAGATAGATATATAGATAGATAGATAGATAGATAGATAGATAGATAGATAGATAGATAGATTTAGGGATTTTAATCTAATTTATTATGTGTGCGTGTGCGTTTGTGTGTGTGTGTGTGTGTGTGTGTGTGTGTGTTACTGCCGAGGACTTCTGGCAGGCAGGCAGGCAGGCAGGCAGGCAGGCAGGCAGGCAGGCAGACAGACAGACAGACAGGCAGACAGACAGGCAGACAGACAGATCTACCAGCTCCATCGTATCGCGCCGTCATTTTTCATAATTTATTTTTTCTTCGCCTTTTCTTCTACTCTCAACCCAGTAACTCTGTCCAAGGTGCTGAAGTGTGCGGGTGTTGAAATGAAGCTTGTCAACACAGACAGACAGACAGACAGACAGACAGACAGACAGACAGACAGACAGACAGATCGATCTACAAGCCAATCTACAAGCTCCATCGCCTCGAAGCGCAAGCGCGTTGTGAGCATGTAGATCAGAGAGCTATCGGTGGATGAAAAAATATATACAATGTACAGGGGTCCCTGCTTCATCACTCTCTCAGCTAGGGGGTCCTTGGGCTGAAAACCCTTGTGATTGATGATAGATTAATTGACAGACAGACAGATAGATAGATAGATAGATAGATAGATAGATAGATAGATAGATAGATAGATAGATAGATAGATTATGTTACGTGCGTAACTAAGCGTGTGGACATAAATTACAGAAAAAAAGAAAAAAAAAGTGTCAATGCGCAAATTAAAACATTATTATCAGAATCAGAATCAGAATCAGAAGACTTTATTGCCATGACATGTAGACATGTTAGGAATTTGGTTTGATGCAGTGGAGCGCGGTTTACAACAGGACTGGTGCAAGACAGGACAAGACAGTGCAAACCACATCATATGAGTGACACCTTGGGCCGAGGGGGGGTCCGGGGGGGCGGTCCCGGTGGGTGGGTGGTTGGGCAGGTGGGGGGGGGAAAAGCTGTGCCAGAAGACTGCATATATGGTAGATTGATCGGAAATTGACTTGGTGCCATGAGAAAATAAGGCAATAAATCTTAATAAATTACAAAAAAATCATGACTGATACCAAATTAAAATATATCCTTTAAAGATCATATAAACATTAAAATGATAAGAATTGAAGTAAAATTGACAAAGATCTGGCTTAATGAAATCTCAACTTCAATGTGCAAAAAAAAAAAAAAACTCCACCACAGTCCACGGATGGCGGGTCGGTAGGAGGTTGCTTAAAGGTCGGTGGTCGTCGGTACTGCGTCGGTACCGTCGACCCGGTCGCGACGCTTCGGTAGGAGGTTGCTTAAAGGTCGGTGGTCGTCGGTACTGCGTCGGTACCGTCGACCCGGTCGCGACGCTTCCGTGGCAACGTTGGTGAAAGCGTCGGTGCGTCGGTTAAAGGTCGGTTCTGTCGGTAGTCCGTCGACCCGGTAGCGACCGGTACCGACCCGTCCGCCGGGTCGGTACCGGTCGCGACGCTGTCATGGCAGCGTCGCGTCGGTTTGGGATCTCGCTCTTACTGCAAGAGCCTCCACTCACACACCGTGCACACACTCGCACGCACACAGACACATATACTGTAGGACAGTGGAAAAGCTCTCCAGAGCACTACTCAGGCAGCCAGGGATCTCTAAGTACTGCATGCTGACTGCAGGAATGATGGCATCTGCCACGGGTATCGACATTATTAATATTGCTGTCGATTGCTATTGTAAAATTATGTGCATCTGATTCCAGACAAACGATTGGTGGGCTTGTATATCACACACCATCTCAGCATCTGATCTCTTGCACTATAAACTTTAACCACTTAAACCCTATATTGACCGGGGTGGCCAAGGGGTCAATCCATGGCACCCTCCTTTTTTCTCTCAATGCCACATCTCTTTGCTGAAAATAGCCGATATAAGCTCAGAACGCTTTGTGACATCTGACATGACGCTTTGTGAGCTTGTAAATCGGCTATGTTTACCTACAGTATTATGACATGCCCAGAATAGGGATTCTAGGGTTCTATTTTATTTTTTTGTTGTGTCTTCTGTTATGTTGTTTAATTTGGTCTCTCCTCCTTTTTTTAAATAATGATCCATCTCCTAACCTCCCATACATTTATAGTCTAATTAACATTATGCATGAGTGCGTGCGTGTGCGTGCGTGCGTGTGTGCGCGTGTGCGCGTGTGCGCGTGTGTGTGTGTGTGTGTGTGTGTGTGTGTGTGTGTGTGTGTGTGTGTGTGTGTGTGTGCGCGCGCGCACGCGCAGGCCTACAGAAACACAACTAATGAGAGCTTTAACCTTGCTGGATGAGTATAAATGGACTTTCCTGGGAGAAAGGAAATTGTCAGTGGGTGTTTGTGTGTTTATTTAGATTAGTGTGCAGACCCGTTTTTTGTTCTGTGTGTTTGTGTGTGTGTGTTCCCAAAACCTATATTAACTGCTGTCTTCCTCCAAGTCCATACACAGCTAGCTTTATGTGTGAGTGTGTGTGGATGAGTGTCTAGGTGTGTGCATGAGTGTCTAGGTGTGTGTGTGCATGAATGACTGTGTGTGTGCTTGTGCACATGTGGCTATATGCATGTGTGTGGCTGCATATGTGTGGCTCTGTAGACCTGATAAATGAATTGTAGCAGAGTTCATTCAGATGCCTCTTGAATAAAACATCACCACGTGTGTGTGTGTGTGTGTGTGTGTGTGTGTGTGTGTGTGTGTGTGTGTGTGTGTGTGGGTGCGTGCGTGTGTGAACATTTGTATTATGTTTGCTTTGTACCTTAACTCAGGGGTTTCCCAACTTTTCTATGCCAAGGACTTGCAAATAGCCATAGCCTCAGGCTGCGCCTCCCCTATTGTGAAATGGCTTCAAAAGGAAAATATAAATAGATATGTAAAAGCTCACAACACATCTCATTGCTTGTAGGTATGCTTTTTTTTAAAGTACATTTTTTTGGAAAACTTTTTTTCACTTTCTTCTCCTTTCCAATTGGTCCTCCCGGTGCACCCATGGCCTCCACTTTGAAAAACACTGCCTTAACTCATGGACTGTGATTCAGAGTTGAGATAAGTCTGATTTTCATAAAACAACCGTGTGTACTAGCATTCAGATTTTAGACCGAGCACTTCCAAGGCTTCTGTTGCAATCGTGACCTCTGTATTTCAATGCAGAAAACAGCAATTTTACCCTCCGAATTAAACAATGCTTAAACATTCTCCACCATAATTATACCATAATTAGTCATCACATTCTCAATTAACACATTGTTACCCTTGCTCCCATTTTATTCCCAATTATGCCAATTGGTTATAATAATATCTTCACTTCTGTAGAGCTTCACATACCAGAGACACCCCACTGCATGCAGCTGTCAAATAGAATCTGATTAACCATAATCACACGGCATCCATTTGGCTCTCATGTCATTCTCAGGAGGCGCTTGTTTGATTGTCAACCCTACACTTAAGTCAGAAATAATGGATGGATTGCTATGGAATGTGCTGTGCACTTTCATGCTTTGTGGAGGATGAACCCTGATATGTGTTACCCCATGGCCTTTCTTCTAGCATCATTTTTAACCCAACTAGTGAGACCGTATATAGGGCTATAAGGATGGCAATGTTGGTTAGGTCAAACCACTTTTGGAGCAGCAGGTCCTCTAAGCAGTGGTTCCACATACTTTTTTTTTTTGGGGGGGGGGGGGGAGAGAAAAAGACCATTACTGCATCAAAGGACATTAACAAAGTATACCATAAAAACTGGTCAAGCATTGGCCAAATTGTCAAATAATTTATGAAAATAGCCGATCTGCGTTGTGAGGCGCTGTGAGCTTGTAGATCAGCTTTTTTCACAATATTTATCTGTGGAACCGTTAAGGCATTACATTTAGTGGAACTAAATGTAATGCCTTAACTCCTACAATTTCAAGTGCTTGTCAGAGTGGGGGGTCCCCAGTTCAAATATGATTATTTTGGGGGGTCCCCAGTTCAAATGTGATTATTTTGGGGGTCCCCAGTTCAAATATGATTATTTGGGGGGGTTGCGTTCTGAAAAGGTTGAGAACCACTGCTCTAAGGGCTGCTAACAGGGCTAAGAGACTCATACCTGATCAGCATGATAGAAAACAAAAACTACTGCATCTGTATGCGTCCGCCATCAGTTGGCATTTACATCTGTGTCTGTCCAGACTCATATACGTATGTAGTCAATGAAGGCTTTTTTGGGGAATTTAATTAACATATTTTGTGAGACTACAGTGACCTACTTCTAATCAGTTTAAATCAGTGGCTTATTTGTAAACTATTAGGTGCCAAAGCTCATATGTGCCCGATTTCTTTGGTCTTTTTTTCATAAATATATGATTTAACCATATACTTGCCCCAGAAGGGCCAACTAATGCATTTATTATTCAGAGCATTCATATAAGCATGTAGCAATAAAATAATGCTTAATATTATTATTGTTATTTAAGGTCCTTACACACCGGGGCGATTTTTTTTCATGCGAATAATACGTTTTTTTAAAAAACCTTATAAAGTCAATGCAAGCTTCCACATCAGTTTCGCGGAGCGAAAAAAGCGTCTTTTAATTATTCGGAACAAGTCCGAATTTTGCGTATATTCGCATATTCGCCGGTGTGTAACCGCCTTAATGAACGATAATGTCCAAAAATAGGGGAGAACGGTAGAACCAGCTCTCTCTCTCTCCCTCTCTCTCTCGTCAACTGTACCTTCACTTAGTTTCTTTTCTGTCTGTGTATAGGATTGCTACAGAGGGGAAAATTTACTCCAGTGCTCTTAGCATAGAAAATAGAAATGCCTGCCTACTGCCTACAGTATGAGAGTATGAGTTGATTGAGGTCCCCCAGGTAGCTGCTGGACAGCGCCAGTTTCATATTGTGCTTGTGCATATGAAGCAATGAGCAATTTAAACCCTATAATTTGTATGCTAGCCCCCTCCTGTTTTCACTCTAAACATCTACAATCTACAATATTAAATCAGCCGATGCTAGCCCCCTCCTGTTTTCACTCTATATAGCTACAATCTACAATATTAAATCAGCCGATCTACAAGTTGGCAATGTGTTGTGATCGACTGTTTTCACCCAATGTTAGCCCCAGAATAGGAATGCTATAGTGTTCAAGTGGTTTAAGTGCTAATCAGCAGTATATCCTGTCAAATACCATCAGGAATTCCAACTCTGGTGACAGAGTTGGCACCCACTGTTTCCTAGTGCTGCACTTTACCATCGGATGAATGCAAGGATGACCAACGCCCCCTGTGCTAACTATTGGGTTTGATGATTTGAAGAGCATTATAATGATGTTAGCCATATGCCACTGCCAATAAGCAGAAATTAGCCCTCTGAAGCACTTGGGGGAAATGACACGGAATGTCTGAGGCAGCATTTTCCTCATTGTCATCATTAAAGGCGAAGAGCCCAGCGGATCACTTAAGATCATCACGACAGTAATGATTAGCGGTGACCTTGTCCTCCAGGACAACACTGGACCAAAATAATGCAGGTGGGACCATAGTCTGTACTGGATTCCACAGTTCTGTCTCTGTCTGTCTTTTGCAGCCTTATGGTAAACCCAGATGAGGTGTATATTTAAAAAAAAATCTAAGACCTTTTTCTGAGCACATCAAAGGGCTTTTCTAACCTTCAACCTCTGCTGCATAATAATAATGTGGTAGAGGACTGCTGTGTGTGCGTGCACGCAAGTGTGTCCGTCTGTGCGTGCGTGCATGTGTACATGTATGCACATCTAGACAGGAGGTGGAAGGTTGAGTGGGGCAGTGCTCACTAGCGCACTGTTGAGGTCCTCCGGGGGTTCCAGGGGGTTCCAGGGGGTCCCCAGCGAAACTTTTACATTTGGTTCCATGTGTGTACACTATCAGAGTTAAAAAAAAAAAGAACGTCAAATGGGGGTCCTTGAAAGTAAAAAGGTTGAGAATCCCTGCGGTCTTGATCCAAGCGCTCTTTCTAACTCTTAATGCAGACTTTGATATTCACTCTACTCTATCTGACACTTATTAACGTGCACGTGGACATGCACACAGTGGCGTAACGCAGCACTTGCGACCCCTCCGTTACGCCACTGCATGCACACACTCATAAACTCTCTGGCTGGTATGCACTGGTCAATCACAGCTTTTCCCTGCTAGTTATCTGTGTGTTTCGTACAGGTAACCCAACATATTTTATTCATGTTTGTGTCTCAACATAATGTGCATGATTAGAGTTTCATCTTCACTCCATAAATCAGAGGAAGTCTGTATTAAGCATGTTTTCTTTCAAGCTGCCATGTCGCAGCACCAACATAAAAAACAGCCAATTAGTCAGTATTAAAGACTAATAGCAATGATATATGGAGTTGTCAGCCCTGTGTGTGTGTGTGTGTGTGTGTGTGTGTGTGTGTGTGTGTGTGTGTGTGTGTGTGTGTGTGTGTGTGTGTGTGTGTGTGTGTGTGTGTGTGTGTGTGTGTGTGTGTGTGTGTGTGTGTGTGAGAGCGAGAGAGCAAGAGAGGTAAGGTTTTCCTATATCCTGCGTCTTTTTGTTTTATTATGAAAAATATGGACTGATTCTGGATCAGTACTATGGAGGATCCTCAAAAGAACATTTGAATGGGTGATCGTGCATTCCCCAGCAGATAAAAACTGTACCGGTCATGGCTTGCGCTACTGAAACACACATCACCACAAAATCAATCACAAGGAAAGATTCTGTTTCAAACAAGGACTCTGGCAGAACTCCTGCACCCCTGCACTTCCGCCCAACTATTAAAACATGCTATGGGAAATGCTGGGTGTGGTGCCATCTACATTAGCTACCACTGACAGGGCTAAGAAATACATCTTGGTGGACTATTAGTAGAGTTTTAAATAATGATCAGTTTTCATTATAGATATTTATTCTAAGGTAACTAACTCTTGGATAGAAACTGAATCATGCCAGTGTGTGGCAATTCATGCTATGCCAGAGACCCTCTACACCCATATATCACACATATCCTCAGCTAGTTAGCCTGGGAATGGGATCGATTGATTACAATTACCGCTGGCAACGCTTGGCTGATCAATCACCTCCCGGTGGTCATTACTCAAAGACATCGGCACCGGTCGATGGTCGCCTGATAGATGGGAGGGCCCGTGCTTAATCTCAAACGGCGCTCGGACCACGATGCTGAGGGAATAAAAGGATCTACACAGTAGCAATCCTAAGTGCAGTTCAGCCCTTTTTGTAAATATTGTCAGCTCTACACCATGTGCAGGTGATGTTTCATAACCACCAGATTACGCATTTAGCATCAGCATCAGCATCATGTGTTGGTATCTTTCTTTGAACATATAGCGATGTGTTGGAATCTTTCCCTATCTGTATGTCCTTCGTACACAGCAAAATCCTGAGTCCATGTGGGTTAATTTGTACGGCATGCTGAAAGAGGTGGCTGTCTATATTTGTTTGTCTGTCTGTCTGTCTGTCTGTTTGCCTAATCTCGCAAATCGCTGGAGCGATCAGTGCTAGATTTCTGAAATATTTTCTTTGACTTTTTTCAAACACATAATGGAAGTCCAAACGGACTTGGATTGCCCAGATTTGGGCAAAGATGATGTCATTTGCAGTACTCTTAAAGAGCCATGCTGTCTATAAGGAATTGAATGAGGGCTGAAGTTAAATAAACACTTACTATGTAGTTCGATGGACAATCGCATGGAGCCACATCATGGCTACCGACCACTCTCACTGCCATTCTGACTGACTGACTGACTCACATCTGATCTCATTTGCTCCTTTTCCACCAGATGGCTTTGAACCACCTGCCCTCATTTCCTATGCACTGGACTAATGTATCGACAAACACAGGAGGGCTGTCGGGGGGGGAAAAAGAGGAGAAAAAAAGTCAACTTATTGATTTTTTTCCTTTGTAGCTGTGTTATCGTTGTCTGGTTTGTCGGCTTTATTTTTTCAAGTCGCTGACTTTGTGAGCGGCAGCAATAATGAGAAATGTAAACAGTGATTGAGGGAGAGGCATATTGCCCAGGTCGTCCGAACAGGGGATACCAAACAGTAACACAAGCACAACAGAGGCAAACTTGAATAATCATGGCTGTCGGGCAGGAACCTGTATTATTTACGTTAGCGTATAGATCTGCTATGAAAACACAAATATGTCACCCCTATAATGCCCAAAACAGGGACACCAGGTTGAAAGTTGTTTAAAAAGTGAAAATATTTAACCAATGAAAAGTATTAAAAAGAGCTTTAGAACACAGCTTATTTTTTTCCCTTCTTCTTGAAAAGTATCACGTTTGGACATAAAGTACAAGCTTTCCACCCGACAGTGACAATATACTAGTGCAGCGTACAGACTCTCTCTTAGCTGCCATTGCCTGGCGGGAAATTATGAGCTCTGAGAGGGCGGCCATTACATCATAAACAATGGCTGGGGTAGAAACAGAGAGAGACACAGAGACTAGCTGGATTCTGCGATGGACAGCCACACAGCAGTCTTCCATCAGGTGTCTAAAACTGCTGAGGAGAAAATGAGGACTATCAATTTCACATGAAGAGAAGAATGGATTAAACTACGGAGAGGGGGATAAGAGAGGAGAACAAGTGGATGGGGTGAGAGAGAGAGAGGGAGAGAGAGATTGATGCAGGCCAATCTATAGGCTGCTAGTGTGTAGGGTCCCAGGCCATTATTGATGCGAGGCTAAACATTGATCTAAACGCCATAAATAAACACCTCTGCACATTATTTATGCAAGCAGACTCAGCTAAGAGGTAGAGGACAAGGAGCTGTGCCCTTGGAGGTGTCATTTACCTCAACCGAGTTGGGAATCTCAAATTATTTTGAATAA
>NC_137608.1:26939632-26992132 GCF_963280865.1 Gymnoscopelus braueri | reverse complement strand
CAAACCAGATCACACAAAGTGTACCTTGTAGGATCAACAACTTAAACGACTACAGATATATACTGTATATCCATATAGTTTGCGTGAACACACGTGTGATGCATCATAAACCAATGGTCAGGTTCTACAGTAAAATGGCTTTCCTTAGCAGTATAATTGGTAGGCTTATGTTGTCTTTGCACACAGTAAAATCAGTTAATTTATCCATTTGCAACTCTGAGAGTTGGAATCAAATGGATCCTTACGGGGTCCTTTTGGGTCTGTTTGTACCGTAGCGGAGTTAAATGAACACTGAGGATTTTAGCGTCTATCAGGTAATTAAGTGTGTGGCGGGAGGGGATAGAAGCACACAACAGCAGGTCAATGGTAATTCCTATTTTGCCTCCTAGGCCCACTGAACCAATTAACCCCAGCTTGTTTGGATTATTGACCTTGGGTTAAAGCGCTGCCCTTAGGATATTCTTACTCATCATAAGATACATGTCTGTAATAAAATGATGCTGTTGTTGCCTGCTCTTGACTGAAAATTAAGCCATTGATCCTTTGGGCCATGGGTTTAGGTCCTTGTAAGCTGTGGTCACAGCTCATTAACCCTGGCAGTTTTTAGCTCTAACTCTTCGGCCCTGTCTTCACGAGGTTAAAGGGCAACGTGATGAGGTACACTGTAAACTCATCATTTATTTAACTAGGGTTTACAATGGAGTAGCTTTGATATTGAGTCCTAAACCTGAGAGTTTCCCTTTTATTCTGACACAAATTACCCCCATTAATAATCTCAACTGCAAAGTTTGAGGCTGGTATGTGAAAAAATATATATATGAATTGTCTTATTATATATATATATATATATATATATATATTTTTTTTTTAAGTGTGTTGCTTTGTGGAGATTATCTTGTTGAACAAAACATCATAAGCCTTTGTTTGCTGCAGAGCTTATTTGCGTAATTTATCCAAAACCCAATGCAAACACACAGACAGATACACACACACACACACACACACACACACACACACTCGCGCACATATATTTGTAGCTGTTAGATATCATTAGCGGTGACTAAGATTAGATGAGATGAGGTTTTGTTGTGTACAGAGTTCTAACGGCTTCATAATGAACCAAAGTAAACACAAGCATGTTCATGTAAAATAAATGTTACAAAAATGTGAGTAGTTAAACTTGTTCAGCCCAGGCTACAAACGAGTATAGGCCTACCTGTCAGACCAGGGGTGGGTAGAGTGTTGTAATTATGTACAGACATGCTTGTTGCATGACCTTCAACTTACGCAATGATCCCCGCAATTAGAGCAGACTAGTTGTAGTATTAATGGCAGATGTAGCTAAGTAAAACATAGAGTACTGGTTCAAAAATATACTTGAGTAAAGAGTAGTACAGTTTAAAAGAAGGAACGTAAAAAGTACTCGTGCCTTAAAATAACACTTTTATTTTACTCATGTGAACGCATCCACCATGTGAGAAAACAAGGAAATTCCTATTTGACGTGGGAAAGAATGCCATAGAGAACCTCACAGTGGTCCACTGATCTCGACAACTCGCTCCTTATGAATTGTGACACAGTGGAAAATGAAGCACAACTTAGCTGAAATGAGCAAAACATTGCGTGTCACTTCTGCTCCGTATCACAGGAAGTGCATCATTACGCTTTCACCGATGAAAGGGCAGCTGCCCTGGAGGCCTTTGTTATCTCCTCACATTTCAAGTCTTGCGTGATGTAAGTTTGGTTTGGGGCCCCATTTTACATAATTTCAAATTAACTCTGAAGAGGACAGAGGCCTTAAAATAGCAGTGGAAACTATTATTTCCACACTGTGTCACATTAGATTTATAATGCTTGATTCTTTGAAATATCCCCCAAACTGAGTTTCCTTAAAAGGCCATTAAGAGTTTATGGCAGGATGTGCAGAAATATACAACTTATGCTGTTAGTTGTCACTGTGTGCATGTGCTGCATCTTCAGGGCTTGGTGGTGCCTTTTGCTTCTCCCAAGTAATACCATATACCATAGTAACCAAGTAATACCATATTTGTACATTAAAGTTTTGAAATGGAAAACTGAAAAATACACCAGAACAGGTGAAGTTTGTTCGGTTCGGCTGGCTACAGACTACAATATGACGTCATTCAGAGCCTCGGGTGGGCGGTCTTTGAACTAATTTCGGTTATTCTGCGCCTCTGAGATGTTTTGACTAGCTACTGTGATTGGTCAGAAGTTGGTCAGACGTTCAAGATGGGCGTGATATATTTAGTCTTGCTTCTGCATTCAGCCTAGCATCCTTAGCGTCAGCAGTGAAGCGAGTGAAAAGCAGTGATAGTTTGGAAGGGAGACGTTGCCTTTACTATTCTCACGAGTCAACTTCCAGGAGGTACAAACACCTCTGAAATCTTGCTCTCTAGTGACCATTCATAAACACAACCACTAAATCACTAGAAAGGGCAATTTCGCTATACCACATAAAAAAATGTTCTCAGAAAAACCTTTTCATGTCAAGGACCCACACAATTATATGTATTTGGCCGCGGACCCTCATTTAAAAATATGTGGTTCCAGGGACCCCCAGAAGCAAAGATTTGAGTAAAAAAATTTCGCTTTAAAAATATGTATATTCAAAGATTTGCTAAAATGTTCAAGATTTTCAAAAATAGCAGATCTACAAGCTCATAGTGTGGCACGAAGTGACGCACTATGAGCTTGTATATCTGCTATTTTTGAACAGCTAAAATCTAAAATGACACATATGCTTTCCCGGTTTTAATGGGTTAAAACCATCGGTTCCAGCAGTGCTGGCTATAGACGAATCCACAGAGCGCTCCCCTGGCGCAATCATGAACCTGCGGTGTCAGAATGCACACCGCACGCAGCAGGAGTCTGACACTGCAGCACTCTGTGGATTCGTTTATAGTGTTACACTGCTTGGCTCGAGCGACGACCAACAGCGCGAGCTGTGGTGGGCGGGGTCTGGAAGTGTTCTGTGGCAGTATGAATTGGCATTTGACTGTCAGACGTTCTGGTGGAGTATGCAGCTATACCTTAAGTATTCTCCACTCTGTCAAGCTGAAAACAGAAAGTTGCTGCTGCTAAATTCAACTTCAGTACAGTATTTACTCCCTAAGCTATAGGGCAGAAGTATGGTAGGCCATAGATTGGTTGAAGAAATAGCTGAGGGAATTCTTAAATCTACACTGACATCTCCTTTCCAGCACACACTTGTAACAAATGGATGCCCACATAGCACGCACGCACGCGCACACGCACACGCGCGCACACACACACACACACACACACACACACACACACACACACACACACACACACACACACACACACACACACACACACACACACACACACACACACATGTTTGCTGGGTGTTTTTGTGTGGATTGTCTGTCTCAGTTCAATCTTGCGTTTAGTCAGACAATCAGCCATCCACTCTGTCAATCAGCCAACCAAGCCTTGACAGACAGTCACTCAATCAAACAGTTAAGTTTCTTAACCCAACAGCCATCCGATTCACTAGCCCGCCAATAACTAGACAGTAAACCAATCTCTCCGCCTGTCAACTGAATATAGGCTACGAGGTATAACAATTGAGAGCCCAGTCGGCCAGCTAGCCAACCAGATTAAGTTCTCTGTCTGACGTCATCGTATCAGTATTTTCATGTAGTAAATTAAGCTCATTAATAGTGGTTAGATAGGATGGTATTGAGCGCTGCTAACATGGCTGTCTATTACTCCTTATTAAGATTTATTGCACACAGCTAACGAGAGAAAGAGAGAGAGAGAGAGAGAGAGGGGAAGTGATTTAGGTCAATTTTTACACTCTCACATGTGAAATACACCTGGCACAAACGTGACACTTTGGAAAACTGGTGATTTAAAGCAATTTGCCTTAACTGAAAAAGACCTTTTCATGTGTGCTTTCAGCTGTGTGTGTGTGTCATATTATCTATTATTTTTAAATTTGTTGTTTACGTTCACTGAGTGTTTCACCGTTTTTGTTCACACATGACAGATCCTGCCCAGAACACAAACGGCAAAGCTTACACCGAACCAAAACAAAGGCTTGCTGTAACACTGAAGTAACAAAACATATGCATTAGGGCAACTGTCCAACTGTGTTGAATGTATTGATGTCATCTCTGCCTCATACAGTAAACTTGGCAAGAATCAAACTTAAAATGTACATAGTTAACTTGTGTGGGTTCATACAAGGCTGTTGAAATGTTGGCTGTACCCCAGCCCTCCCTTCCTTCGTTCCATCTCAGACCCAACTAAAAACCTGTAATGGAGTGTCCCTCTTTCCACTTTGTAAGTACAGATATCTAAACCAAGCATAATCTCTCATCAGGTCTTCATCAGGTCTGATACATTACATGAAGAGGGCGTGTTATATACAACACGAGAGGAATGTCACAATCAGCGGCAGCTGTAGTAGTGATTAACCACCGTCACACCCACCAGATCTACAAGCTCAGGCTGAGTAGTATAGAGCCATGCTGAGAGCTTATAGATCTGGGAAAGAAAAAAAGGGGCAGTAAAGCTGACTATCATGAAAAAAAGAGAACAATTCTCCAATTAAAGGGGATCTCATATGCTCATATTCTCATTAACAATAAACACACATGTGTACAGTTAACACATTGTGTGCCAAAAACGGTCCGGACCGTTTTTGAGAATCCAAACGAGAAGTGACGAAAACGGTCCGGACCGCTTTTGACCCAATTAATTTTTATACGTGGGGCCCACGTGGGGCGCTCTAACGAAACTTTGGGATCATCCAAGGAGTTTCTGAGAAGGAGAGGCCGGATGTGGATCCATGTCAAAAATCCTTCCGGTCGGCCTTTCCAATGTTAGCTCCTTGACTAAAAGCTTAATATCTCCATTTATTTTTAACGTGGTGGAAGCGAGCCGTTTTCGATCGGCGATCACTCTGCAATGGAGGATCGCGTTAGAAATATTATTGTTCCAGGCGTTAGTCAGGACCCTCCGCCGTCTCGCACGCACGCTTTGTTTACATGCACTTCCGCGTCGGGGCTTCTACAGCACGAAACGTATCAACGTAAGTGGATGGAAGAATAGCAGGCACTGAACGTATAATATTTTAATAAACCTCTGGCACCCAATGTGTTAACAACATAATAGAGAATGTATAAATAAAGGAGGTGGGCATAGATATTTAATATCAAGAAGAGCAACTCCAGCAATATACTTACATGTATAAACTCACATACACTTTAACTATAATGTAGCTATACAGCATCTCAGCCTTTCAAGTAAACTATGCTACAGCTCCATGAAATGAGAGCTATAGTAGCAGAATCTGATGCCAGCGAGTAGTTCACAAAAACTGTTCAGTTTGTGTGGAAGCCTGGAACTTCATCATTTTAGGGTCAAGGCGAATTGGCCTTTGGTGTAATTTTTTTGGGGGGGCAGAGTCTACACATTCTACACTGTAGACAGAAATAGTACCCTCTTATAGTGAGCATTAGTGAGGAGGACCCATGGAGAGGTGTTGAAAAAACAAATATACCTTTAAAACAAATGAGTACATCTCTCTTCTCTTGGCACATATGGTGGTGATGAAGGGTCCTGGATGAGAGCAAGCAGACTGTCCTCCACTGCCATTGCAGCTCTCTTCCTCGTTTCTGCACCTGTGCGTGGCAGCGTTCTACTGTCACAGTCGAGGGCCTTGACTGTTGTGCAACAATGCTTGGACTTCCATCTCCAGAAACTGACCAATGCTGTGTCAGATGTGGGGGGATTGCTTAGGCTGAATGTGAAGGCCCCTCTCCTTGATGATCCACTTCTTCATCCATCTATTTACTATTTCTCCATCCATCTCTCAGTCTCTAGGTATATCAGTAACTCTGGGAGACTCCAAACTGCTTCTTGATTATAAGTTATTTACTGCATTAGCATTGTGAAAACAAACACATTTGATGTATTGGTTGAAGTGTAAAATATGTAAACAGCATAGAGTAAATGCATATACATTTATTATTTATAACTCTACAACCTTCTGGGCTGTACTGTACAGTATATGGTTGTAACAGGAAACAAAATTATTTGGAAATATTTCCATTCAATGATTGTGCCTCCTGCAGATCCAGGTCTTTTTGTTTTTGTTGCAGACGAAAGCAACTCTTAAATTGTTCCAGCAACGTTTGCAGTCATCAACAGCTGCAAGAAAATGAGTTCACATATTTTTAATAAATCTAAAAGAAATAATGAATGGCACGTTCATAAACCCCTTCTTTTCAGTAGGTTCCTTGCCACACATTCACGTGATATCAATTCCCTTCGCCTATTCGCATGTACAAGGCGGGATGTCACTGTGGCTATAGAGAATATCTCAGGAGGCCATACCCAGGACAAGAAACTATCCAAGAAATCCAATGCATATTCAACTATGGTTTGTCAAGGGCGAGGACGGTTCTAGTTTGTGCTGGACGGTGGGAAGGGTGCGGTACAACATGGATCTACGTATATGTCCGCATCCCATGTTGATGCAATTGTGATGACATCATGCATACTGCATAACTACCCGTCAAACCTGACACACAACTAGAGCTACACGGATGGAACACAAGAAGCAAGGATGCAGCTGCAATGTTGTCAGATACATGGGAGGAAACAGATGTTCCTGTCAAGCCATGATGTATTTCAACTCTGCAGAAAGAAGCGTCTCTTGGCAGGACTAGATTATATACTGTACGTAGTGAAATCCTCAGTGTTAATTTAACTCTGAGCGTGTACAAATGGATACATACTGTAAACACTGAGAATTTTACTCTGTATACTTTAGGCAGAGATGCAATACAAAAGGGAATAGTTAGAGAGGTGCTATTGTTATTGTTACAGAGATACTGTTCAATAATGTTGCTGGCTGGGATGATTATTTCTGAAAGGAAAATAATCATAAATGCCTTGGTAGTATTGCGGGAAAAAATGTTTTCCCATCATGTCTCTCTATGCTAGAAAATCACAGAAAATTTTAATATTACTAAGATTTCGCAGTTAGGTTTTCTGTGAATGTGGTGAGTGTTAGGCCAAAAGAGAACAAAGTATGAAGAAAATTATGCTTCCTTTCCAGAAGCTTTTTCCTTTAATACTACATCCGTTTTGAGGTTGTCCTTGGTCAGCCGGTTAGCTGGGTCATACTACAGCACCGGGGGGTTTTCAACTAACGATCAACTTCACCTCATCCATGTTTATGACTACAGAATGTAGCTGTGACCAGACAGACCCGACCCTGACAATCGAGGCTGAGGACCCCCACCCCAAACACATTTGCATCCCATTTCCACCTAGTTGATCAGCTTCACTGCATGCATATTGAGTTTTGCTAAGAGATAATGCAGTTGGCAATGCAGAATTTGGATATGCAGGCTATATTGTCTACTTAAACCCTATTACACTTTGTTGACCAGGGTCCCCCAGGGGTCTATGTACCTGGCTCTCTATAGCCAATCTAGCTCACAAAATATCCCATTGCAAGCTTGTACATCAGCTATATTCGCTAAATGTGATGGGATAAGGACATATTTATTTTAATATTGTGTTTAATATATATTTTTTTTTTACAAAAACGAATTAGACCAGCTGTGTAAAAGTATAGAGATGAGCATTGTGATGCCTGCACGGGTGCTTGCTACATTTATGGTTATGTCGCGCAGCATCCGTGCCTGGTATATTTAGGCTGTCAGAGTTAAATTAAAACAAAGGATTTGACTGTGAAGGGCAACACTCTGGAGTGGAGAGACAGATGGATGTCTGGAGGTCAGAGTGTTTTCTCTGAGCATTGTTATCATAAATTGGAATGATTTTGAAGTGGTGATGTACACACACACACACACACACACACACACACACACACACACACACACATGAAAAAAAAACATGCCATGCCGCTAGCAATAGCCTTTTCATCCATCACTGGCATTATACAAAGATCCATCATAACCCACACACTGTCTGTACTAATGTTACACACACACACGCACACGCCTATGCACACACACACATGCACGCACACAGCTACAGTATATCATGGGTGAAGCTCAGACAATACAAAGTGATACATGATACATACTATCTCAGAGTTTTTATCCCAGAGTCTGTAGGATGAAAGCAACGTCAGTAGAATCAGTTTTTCTTGCATATTAGTCTGTCATTCCAACAACAAGAAATATATACTTTATATTCTTTCCTCTTATTATAATGTTACTATTGGTATAATGTGCACTAAGTGATTTCTTCTTTTCTACCTCCCACACTCACATCATGGTCCACTGTACTTTAATCGTATTTTCTGCATTCTTAGGTGTAACACTTAGTTTTCTGCAAAACTATTTCTGTGATCACGGAATCATAGATTTATTGCTGGCCTGGCCTCTGTAGCTGTCGCTCTTAAAGTTTACAAACTCAAAAGATTTCGGAAAGTCTGCGCTGCTCACAGTCGATTCTGCCAAAGAATCATGCGTCAGAGCAAGCCAATGGTTGTATTACACGTCACAACAACACTGGTGCATTGGATTAGAATTAGGAAAATTGTGGCCTAGTTATGGCTTCAGCCCACTTCAGACAGTGATTATTTTGTACTTGACTCATCACCCACCACATTGGCTATAGTAACTTGACAGAACCACAGTTAATTTTCACCCGCAGTTGTTGGATTAGCAGGTGTTAATTTCATGTCCTGCCTGCAACAAAGCAGTCCATACAACAACTGTCTGATAACTTGTGAGCTGAATATAGAACAGAATATTGTAACATAAAGGTTAATTTATTTTTAAGATTTATATAGCAATTAACCTTCAGTTATTTCCTGGTATAGGATGTGTTCTCCAAAGGCAATAATGTGATGGTGTTATTTTTAACGTCTGGATGCTGTGCCCAGTGGAAATCAAACCCACATTACCAGCTGCATCTTACAAATGTAGCCATGCTCATGTGCATACACAATATCTCTGTTTCTCTCTCTCTCTCTCTCTCTCTCTCTCTCTCTCTCTCTCTCTCTCTCTCTCTGTGTGTGTGTGTGTGTGTGTGTGTGTGTGTGTGTGTGTGTGTGTGTGTGTGTGTGTGTGTGTGTGTGTGTGTGTGTGTGTGTGTGTGTGTGTGTGTGTGTGTGTGTGTGTGTGTGTGTGTGTGTGTGTGTGTGTGTGTGTGTGTGTGTCATCAATATTGCTTAATTGAATTTTGGACAACAAAGACAGCCCTTCAGTGTGTATTAACTCCCTTAAATAGAGATATGTAAATATCGGTGGTATGTTCACACAAAATAATGATGTGTGAAGTGCATCTCCAGCTTTACATAACTGCAAAACCTACATCCCATTCCCTGCCAACAGGTCCAGGCAGCATCGTGGCGTTAAAGCCAAAATCGGGCAGCTTACAAGGAGCACGTGGTCTGTATACAAACTGGCTCCAAAAGAGCCTTTTATTTATATGCACACCTGTCGCAGTAAATCAGCAGAACTCATGATAGAATACTTTCTCTGCTGTATATTTCCCCCCAGTATTGAATGACTTGATTGAAAACAAAGGCACAGTGGTCTGACATTAAGCCGAGTTTGATCGAGACTTCATGATAAGTCAAACCAATGTGCAGCAGTAGCTTTAAGACTTTACTTACTGTCAGCACCGGTGCGAGTAAAGTACAGTCACTCGTCAAGTGACTCATTATGAAATGTGATTGCAGCTGGAATGAAGTATTGCCAAAACGCTTAGTGTTTATAATCCGACTAAAAGGGCTTGAAAGTAGGATGTGTCTATGGGTGTTTGAGAGAGAGAGAGAGAGAGAGAGAGAGAGAGAGAGAAATTTTGTGTGTGTGTTGAAAAAGATTAAATGTTTATGTTTTCGTAATCTGTTTATTTTGACTGGCAGGCACTGAATTATGCGGTTATTGTCAGAGTTAGTTTTTAAAGACTTCATTTCACTTTCTCAGGGTGACAGGCACGCACACACGCACACGCTGGATATCATGTCCAGAGGGCTACACATATACTACTCCGTTCAATGCAATGTTTGCCTCTTGTGGGCCTGTCGCTCCAACTAGCACATCTTTACCATAAATGCATGGCTGATGCATGCAGGACTCAGCCCCTTACACTGCATACTGTATCCTTATGAGCTCCTGGGAGGTATATGGTGCAGTGATCAGTAGTAATGGGAGGGACTTCCTTTCCTCACTTTTTCTTACCGATCTAAGAATGATATTCTATCTAACTTGTCCATAGCCGCCATTTCCACCCAACATCCATCCAGGCTATGGGACTGCAACCACAAAGTCATCCCATAGTCTGCGAGGACACAAAACCGCTAATAAACAGCTTAAATTTGGGGGACAATTGGCTCTGTCACTCTCTCCATATGTCAATGGTCAATGCCTGTGTGCAAGTTCAGATAATTTGGTCAACCCACTGAGGAGGAAACGCGGTTCAAGACCAGTGATGGAAGAAGTACTCTCATTTTTTTTACTTGAGTAAAAGTATCAATAACACAATATAGAAATACATGTCTGGTATTGCAAATTTCCTTGAGTAAAAGTACAAAAGTATTGGCATCAAAATATACTTAAAGTACCAAAAGTAAAAGTACTCATTATGCAGAATGTCCCATTTCAAGTTTTCAAAATGTATAAAAATCTTTTGAAAATAGCAGATCTACAAGTTCACAACGCATCGCGATGCAATGCGTTGTGAGCTTGTAGATCGACTATTTTCAATTAGCCAAAATATATATACAGCTTAAGTGGTTAATGTATGTTTGATAATACAAATCTAAATCTAAAAAGTAACTAGTAACTATAAAGTGTTCAATTAATTGTAGTGGAGTAAAAGTACTATGTGAAAATACTCCACTAAGGTAAAAATACCTCAAAATTAGTTACTTTACACCACTGTTCCAGACTCTCTTCATATGCAGACAGAGGTTTCTTAATTTTATAGTAGGATAGCTCTACTGAATAAGGCTAGACTAGCATTTTGTGTGTGGAATAACAGCCCTATCTCTCTCACATACACTTGTACACACACACACACACACACACACACACACACACACACACACACACACGCGCGTACGTGTGCACACATGCGTGCGCGCAATCCAATAAATTCTTATCTGGTTCTCAGTGGCTGCACACAGTAAAACCTTTGTTGTGCTGAAACACCATGTTTCATATCAGATGTGTATCATGGCTAGATCGACTATTATCTCATAAGCGCGCGTGTGTGTGTGTGTGTGTGTGTGTGTGTGTGTGTGTGTGTGTGTGTGTGTGTGTGTGTGTGTGTGTGTGTGTGTGTGTGTGTGTGTGTGTGTGTGTGTGTGTGTGTGTGTGTGTGTGTGTGTGTGTGTGTGTGTGTGTGTGTGTGTGCGCGCGCGCATGAGCACACAAAAGTAGTCAAACTCTGCCCTAATGCTTATCTACTCAATCTGACTGCCTTTTGCAGAGGCAGAAACACACACACAGACTTGTCTTACTATATTTGTGGGGACGACAGAAGCGCTGCCATTTTTACTTAACCTGCTGGCCCAACCCATCCTTATAAAAGATTAGATAAATCTTAATTGATCCCCAGAGGGAAACTCAGCTGTCATTGCAGCAACAGCAGTCACAATCAAACACAGGAAGAGTAAGAATCAAGAATCAAACCAAGATAAACATGAATAAAAAGTAAAATACTGAGTAGCTAACCCTATATTTTTACACTGGATCTCTGAATGAGTGTATATACAGTATGTACAGTCTATCAATACATACTGTATGAATGTACAGTGAATGTATGAATTAATATTATGTACGTATACATAATAAAAAGTATTATACAGGTGGAGATATGCAAAGTCTATTAACACTGAGTATATGAATATGATGTACAGTAGAACATATAGAACATAAAAAATAATGAAAAATGCACAACTATAGTAACTTTGCTATCAGACTGGTAGAACATTTGCAGCAGCCTTTTGCACACGTTAAACTACAGTACCTGAGCCTCCTAGGAAGAACAGCTTGCTCTGTCCCTTCCTCTAGAGTAGACTCTACAGGAAGACCTCTACAGTCGAGGGCCACAGTGTTAGCAGTCAGCTATTTAAACGACATAGCTTATATTTCATCAAAATATGAACTGTCAACCGTTGTTCAGTTTGTAGTGCCAAACCAAGCCTCGAACTGGATGATTCAATACAAGTACGTGTATTGTTACGCAGAATCTGGATAATCCAATGAGTATCCACAGAGAACATGCAAACAGAAACACAAAACGCACGTCTGCATTTTATTTACTTGTGCTTTGGGTGGGAAACGGGTTAAATTATCTTTAATCCACCTTTTAACTCCTTTACAAACACAAACATGCACGCACAGCCAATTAAACCCCCTATACACCTGCATAAAAATCCCTCAATGTTGGCTCAGCCATTGTTTTCCTATGAGCAGAGTGCACTGCTTCCGTCTGCGGTGCACGGCTCTCAAAGGTCTTGTCACGTGTACACAGTGGTGGAAAAAGTACTCAAAGGTTTTACTTAAGTAAAAGTTGTAGTGGAGTAAAAGTATAGTATTTGCATCTGAGATGTAGTGGAGTAGAAGTAAAAGTATTGAAAATTGGAAATACTCCAGTAAAGTAAAAGTACAATTTTTTTTTTTTTACTTAAGTACAGTACTGGAGTAAATGTACTTGTAGTTACTTTACACCATTGTCTGCGATGCACAGCTCTCAAAGGTCTTGTCACGTGTACAAGGCTTCAGCACCATGGGTGTGCATTTATTAATGCATGCAAATCACAAAGCACATCTGTTAAACAATCTGTGTGTGTGTGTGTGTGTGTGTGTGTGTGTGTGTGTGTGTGTGTGTGTGTGTGTGTGTGTGTGTGTGTGTGTGTGTGTGTGTGTGTGTGTGTGTGTGTGTGTGTGTGTGTGTGTGTGTGTGTGTGTGTGAGCTTTGTCTTTCTCTTTCCGTGCGCATAAGCACAAATTTAGCTTGTTCATTTTCTGCACTGCCCCATTCAAGGGTGAAATACCAAGACCATCTCTCTCTCTCTCTCTCCCTCTCTCTGCCTGTCTGTCTGTCTTTTCTCTCTTTCCCTTCAGGCAGTAAAAGAAAGTAAAAGCCATTACTCAGACATGGCTCTGAAATAGGACACTCTAGCCATTCTTATATCTAGTATCAAAGGGGGCTTGTGGGTATTGGATACCAAACATATCCATCAGAAATAACACAATAGAACAATTACAACAAAACAGCAAGAATAATGGACTTACCAGAAATAAAGAAATTATGTTAATTGAAAAGCTGTGTGTGTGTGTGTGTGTGTGTGTGTGTGCGTGTGCGTGAGTGAATGCGTGAATGCCCTTAGGCTGTGAGAGAGGCAGACTTACCTTTTCCTCTCTGCACTGATACATCTCACCCCCCTCACACACACACGCGCGCGCGCGCGCACACACATTCGTTCACTCGCGCTCCTGTATGCAGTTTTCTCGCTCCAATAGCCGCAGGCGTTTTCAGAAGGCCTTTTGAAGGGAGTGAGGACAGACCAGCGTGTCTGATGTCAGGTCTGTCTGGGGCTGTTACTGCTGGAAAATGCTTAAGAGAGGACCAATTTTGTGTGTGTGTGTGTGTGAGAGCACCCAGTGTGCACATGTTAGACCGCCAGGCAATTGGTGCATCCAGTGTTCGCCTGGCATTTAGAAAAGGACCTCTTTAAAATGCTTCAATAGAACCGGAATAAACATGAGTAAACACGCACACACACACCTTGTTTATATAAAAACACAGATTCAACTTTTAGCCTTTTTATTCAATTGATCAGTGGAGTGAGATAATATAGAGAGAGAGGAGACCGTGGGAGGAATGTATGAGAGAACAACGGAGAGGTAGAGAAGGAGAGAAAATACAGGTTTCTGCCTACAGTATGTTGCTTAGTGCGATTGATAGCTTTGATCATATTTACCCATTTACACATATTGTATACCAAGCAGATTCTATACATTTTCACATATATAAGGACATGAAGTATCTTCTACTGCGGCCACGCAAGTCAGGAACGAAGCAAGTTTGGAATGCATGCCCGCCCATTGTACCCGTTGTCAGACGTATGTCTGTGTCCCTTTTATGGCCATATGTGGAGATTTCTGTATCTGTGACATCAGGGTACTTCATACTGTATGTGGGGATTTGCTGATTTATTGATATTTTTGGGAGATCCGACTGACTTTCCACCCTGCGCATCACTTCGCGCACCAGAATAGTCTCCATGTATGGTTACCTCTGTGAGCTTGTGATATCATAGAGCCTCTTTCATCCATGCAATAACCCGGCCAATGCTTTGTACCGAACCTCGGTGATCACCGAAACTCAGTGATCGTTGCGCCTCAATGGTCAGTGCAATAACCCCGGCAACACCAGACAAGCTGATAACACTATAAACACACACACACACACACACACACACACACACACACACACACACACACACACACACACACACACACACACACACACACACACACACACACACACACACACACACACACACACACACACACGCTAAGCTAAGCTAAGCTAAGCTAAACCGCTAAGCTGACGGGACTCCTCTGGGTCCCCGTACCGTCTCGGCTCCCGGGGCTGTAGGAGGACGCCCCGGCGGCCAGGGTCTTTTTTCTACTCAAGGCCAGGGCCGGACGGGGCCTTGTACTGTCTGTAACACATATACACCATCCCTCTCTCGCTGAGCGCGATCTGATTTGACATCACACACAACCATGCCTTTTTCACTCTCTCTTGACACAGTTGTGGGAACCTGTAGAAAGTAGGTCGCAATGAGTGTGCATGTTTGTTTGATTCCATTATGGATGCCTGCGATTATAAATATATCCCTTGGTCTGCAAGGGGAACAGCTCAGACGTAGATGTAAGCCTCAGGGGGATTTAGGGCGGATTTATACAGGCAAAAAATATATATTTTATTTCTTTTATCTTTCTTTTCTTTACCCTCTGCAGGACTGGTCCAATTTTCTTGTGGCTCCTCTGAACAGGGGGATTGGACGTTTCATTGTTTAGATTACACTACTGTAAGGTTAGGAACCATTTGTTTCTTGAATCGAAGAGGTCTTTAATTCCAAGATACACACGATACAGCACAATTTCAGCCTACATATTGTATTACACTGTACAATGTATGTGTACCTGTACAGATATGTGCAGTCTCCGATTGTATACACGGCACAGTTTTAAAGGCTTGAAAATACTAAAGAAATATTAAAATGAAATAAATTGACATTAATATAATTTTACAGTGTACTGTATACATAATAAGTTGCAGTGGGTTGATTGATGGCCCAGACTTGTTTTAGTGTCCACAAGTGATGTACTATTTAGTAGGGTTGAAATGGCATAAATGAGCTATAAGTGGCATAACGCTTAGCTAGTGAAGCAACATTTTTTTTAAATCAATTTACAATTCCAGTACAGTTTAGGTTAGATTAGATTCAATCTGTGAGCCCATTCGGTTAGAAAGAAATAAAAGCACAACCTCTTTTTTCATGTAAAACAGGAACTTGGGTTCGGCTCCACCCCTTTTCAGTCCTCTCCTTCCGGGTGCTCCTGTGTACATTCCTACTAACATCATATGTTTAAGGCAGTATCGCCGACAGATTCTGCTATTAGCATAATACGTCTTGAGTGATAAGATTAGATTATCCACAAGGGGAAATTATTTCGATTTACCTATCGTCTTGTCTGTATAGAGTCTATACAGACAAGACGATAGGTAAATACACCACAGTTAAGTCAGCAGAGTTTACAATTGCAAATCCCTATACTGAAGAAAATGTTTCTCCTGATCACTACAGCATGCAGCTTAGTCTGACTTAGGTTGTTTACTTCATGTGCTGCTGTTTTCAATCTTTCATGTGTAGGAATAATACATTATAGCATATAATTTAGATGAAAGCGATTTAGACTAAATCACATTTATAATGTATTGCCCCTACGTCTCTCCCAAACTTGGTGTTTTCAGAGATAATAATCAAATACCAACAGCACGATTTATATCAGTTTTTCTTTTCTTTTCTTATCGTGATAAATGTCAAGTAAAATAATAGAGTTCAGTGATACCAACTGCCCCCAAAACAAATCTGGGAAAGCAAATAGTTTATCTCAATCAGACAAGGAATTCCCTATACAATATTGACTATACAGTATACAGTAGTCACAGTGTTACAGTTAAGTGTAGATAATTATAAAATGAAACGCACGCACGCACGCACGCACGCACGCACGCACGCACGCACGCACGCACGCACGCACGCACGCACGCACGCACGCACACACAGCTGCATTGCCAGGCCAAAAGCAGGCTTTTTCCTAGTCAGGTACACTGATCACAATACAGGTGAGAAATGACATTTATTTCACTTATTACAATGTTATTATTATGTATCTACTGTATATTTTTCATTTTATTATTTTAAAATGTATTAGTATGCCTTTAAATGCATTTCTATGCCTTATACAAAGCATTTTTAATTGCCTTTGTGAATGAAATGTGCTGTACCATGAATTTATTTACATTGGGCTCTTTGTTACTGTATACCCTATATAGTGTTTGTATTTGTTGACGACATATTATTGTGTTAATTTTTTATGCTATGTTGATGAATTGAATACATAGGACCACACTGGAAACATGTCCCCGGGACTTTTTTGTGCTATCCTTTGTACCACCCCCCATTTACATTTCATTACATTCATTGTACACTCATACACTCATTGTAATGTAATGTAATGTAATGTAATGTAATGTAATGTAATGCAATGTTTACATTTCGATCAAAAAACATATTTACCCATGACTCCTCTTCAGAATGGCTGGATTAGAGCTTTTCTGTATACACGAACGGCACTATTGCATCACATTCCCATCACATTATTGTATAGATCTCTCATGCACATATTATAATACTGTCATGGCTGTAGTCTTTGTGATATGCCCTGCTATTTCATTACACAAGTCCTCATGCCAAAACCCTGAGGTGGATTTGGATTGAATTCACGATTCCAATCTCATCTCGATACTGTCACACGCATGTACTGTAGCAGGAAATCCCGAATGATGCAGGCATCAGCACTAA
The DNA here is from genome assembly GCF_963280865.1 of Gymnoscopelus braueri. Taxonomy (NCBI): domain Eukaryota; kingdom Metazoa; phylum Chordata; class Actinopteri; order Myctophiformes; family Myctophidae; genus Gymnoscopelus; species Gymnoscopelus braueri. The sequence continues at coordinate 26,974,974 of NC_137608.1, read as the reverse complement.
TACACAATCTGCTTGTCCAATATAAGATAATGAATACTAAGATCATCTCACAGAAAACGACGTCTCTTTTAGATCTCTGTTTCCTCCTCCTCCTCCTTGCTCTCCTTCATTCTATTCCTCTCTTTCTCTGCCGACGTAAAGCAGGGCCACGCTATTATCTGTCAGGAGCTCGTTTTCTGGTTCCCACACTCCTCTCTGCCACTGTGGCTGATCAGCATGTGATGGGATAGGCAGTGTCAGAGCGCTAATCCTAATGATCTGTCTAGTGAGCGAGAGAACAAGAGAGGGAGATGGAGAGGAAACGGGAGGGAGAGATAAATAAATAAGCATGGTTTGCCCAGGGTCTGGCGAAAGGCAGCAGGAGAATGAAGAAAGGAAGAGAGAGGGGGGAGGAGAGAGTTACTGAGAGAAACTGGACTGAGTGTCTGAGTAAGGTGGATTGTCATCGTAAGCTGTAGAATCAGCCCGCCGCTGTCACTCACCATGCCCTCGTTAACCCTAGAAAGCTGGCCGTCTTTCTTGCTCTAACGCTTGCTTGGTTGCTCGCTCCCCCCCCCTCTCTCTCTCTCTGGATCTCTGTACATTGCCTTTGCATTTGGACTATATTAACCTGAGCTATCACAGCTCTTATTTCTGTCTCAAAGGACCATCTGGCATGTTTATACGAATATAGCCTACTAGAGACACTGCTGACCATTTTCCAAAGCATACCGTTTGATTTTCAAGTCGTTTGTTTGATTTTCAAGGAAGCCAATATTTCCATTGGTTTGAGTACGATGTTAAAATCAACTTGCAGGGACTTGAAACTTGCTTGAGATAGGTAATCCAACACAATAAACTTCACTGCATGGTTATCTTTCGTTAAACATTACGTCTTCTTAGCCACGCAGCATGTACTTAGCTATTCAGGTAAGCTCGATAATGTTTTTATAACTTTATAACTAAATGTAAACAAAGCAAAGCCATAAAATAAAGCCATTAATGGGAAAATGTGTTTACCTTGGTTGCAATATACATGTATGGCTGAAGCTGTGACATGTACAGCATTGACAACGGTTCATTAATTCTCGATAATGCAGTAACATTTAATTCAGTCAATCAGCCAGAGAACACTGAGAGAACTGGACAAGAGACCAAGAGTGGAACACATTTCAATGAGGAAAAAAAGAGCTCATTCTTTTTGTGAGGGATTTAATAAAAATCTGTTAAATGGGATTGGATTTTTACGCTCGCGCACACACACACGTCTCTCACACACACACACACACACACACACACACACACACACACACACACACACAAAGACACCACTGTTGCACAGACTGTCTCCAATAACAGTCTTTATTAATCTATGCTGTCAGTAAGTCAGCTCTAGCCACGGGATCCTCTCCAAACCATTCACAGCCTAGAATTGAATCTGTCTCCCTTCCCCTCTCCTCTCTCTCAATCTCTCCTTCGCCCTCTCTCCTTTCTCCTCTACTTGACAGTGCTTTCTCACTCATTGTGTCCATTTTTTCTTTTCTTCTCACCCCATCCAGAACAATTCCAATCTCTCTCTCTCTCTCTCTCTCTCTCTCTCTCTCTCTCTCTCTCTCTCTCTCGCTCTCTCTCTCTCTCCGTCGTCTGAGACGAGTGATTTGAGCCCTCAGATCAGGGAGTATTTACTCCAAGCATCACTGTGGATATCACAAAGGGGCCTGCCAATCAAACAGGGTTCAAAGATGTTTTGGTCGACACGTCTGCATCCATCAGCATGTTGTTAAAGTAGTCTAAAACCCTGGAGGGGCTCGGTCAAATTGTTATATAACTTGTATATTAAAAAAGCGAGAGGGAGAGAAACAGATACTGAACAGAAAATAATGGTGAAAAAAATGAAATAAGAGCAAACATGTTGACATTAAGTGTTTCTAACAATAGAGTATTATGACTCAAAATCTATGTATATCCAACATAATAGACGTTGTCCAATAATACACATGGAATCAGATTATTGCTGTCTGAAATAAATCAATTTGCGCTTTAAAGAATTGCATACAAGTTACCATGAAATATTAACATTATAGCCTGTCTTTGTTGATTGGCCTCATGTGAGGTTTTATTCATAGCCTGGGGTTGCTGATACAGTAGCTTTAACAACTTAATGTTTCTTCCTAAAGTGCACTTTAAATTACAGCTTGCAAATGAAAGCAACAGTTCAATATTAACATAAACATAAACATGAAACACCCTACTGACTTTGTACCTACTTTATCATTATTCATATCATTATTCATATCATCATTATGTGACTTTGACGTTCTTTGTATTGTTTCTTTCACAACATTGGTGGTCTATTTGACTATGTGACTAATGCAGACATGCAAACATGACTAATGTATCAATACGAAATCTACACAACCCACACAGAACAAAGGGTTATATCCAACTCAAAGGCAAGTGTTAAAGCTGCATGAATGGATCAATAGCATTATGCTGGCAGATCACGATAGTAGAGTGTCAGCTGATTCCTCCCAAGCCCTCCTCTATTAGTTGAACTTGATAATACTGTATATGAATGTATGAAATATATTTTTCAGCCAATCCCTTAGTCACACCAACATTGTTGTTCTTGTGAAGTAGTTTTGTCCTAATTGGTAGAGTTAATCAATTCCTATTGTTTTTAACAATTGCAAGTTAAAATCACGCCAAGCTCATTCCATTTATCTAGGCGAAAGACAGGACAGTTGAAACAGCTTTCCACTGCAACAGTGCATGTTGATGTGAAAAAAGTACCTTTTTATACACGCAACGATGCAAACAACCCCAAAATATTTTCATCACATGCAGGGTGTTAGTGCTATTTGTTTAAGTACCCTACTGGAGCGCAAATATGCATTCGCACATGTGGGCATGTGCACAATTAACTTGTGGCTCCTATTGAAAGTCATGTAACCACTGTTCCTATAGTGGCAAGTTTACATACATTAGTCAGCTATAATTGACCACATGTCAGTCTAACATCAAATGTTAGACTGACTGTATGAATAGTTCCCAATTTGTGTTGCATCCATGTTTCCTGACCTGATCATATGACTTATTATCAAGTGGCACTTCCTGGCGGGAAACTTGTGTTCTGTTTGGCACAAGACAGCTGCTTTTTACTAGTTATGTATTGCTTTTTATTAACAATAATGTGTGTTTTCAATCTCAGCAAGCATTGGCTGTTTTAAAATAAATGGTAAATGGAAATTAAAATTAAAACAAAAGGAAATCACGTCACCTTGGGACACTTGTCGCAGGGAAAGCTGACAGCTTTTTTCCCCCCTCCAATATATCTGATGGGAAATGAAAAGTTTGAATCTATCTCTGTGATGTTCAAGACATCAAAGAATCAAATATTATATCAGATTTTCAGATGTCTTGATCATCACAGAGATAGATTGAACCAGACATATTAAAGCAACCACATTTGGACTTTTTGGGCACAAATGTTATTTGTGGTTAATAGGAGATTTGAGATTTTCAAGTGCACCCTGATCCAGAAAAGCTTGGGAACCTGTGGCATAATACTGTCTTAATATAAAGTAACTCAATGTGTGGCTATACAGTGGGGAATGGAATGAATAATTGAAAGCAGAGATGGTACATGAAGTGAACTGAGGGAGAAAGAGATAGATACTTAACAGAATGAAGAGAGAGAAAAGACAGTAGACCTATTGATCCCCCTCCCTCCATGTCCCAGCCAGGGGAGGTGTGTCTTGCATACTTAATCCAGTGTGACTGTGTGTGTTCGGGGCAGCCACAGAGAATGTTGGGTAATGGCTGGCGACTGAGATGAATAGCTAGCTCATGGAGTAATGTGTCTCTCTAAATGAGCCTCTGGCTATATGCAAATGTTTCATTGTTCTCTGTGATTTTAGAAATCCATCTTGGAATGAGTTTGAGGCCATTTCCTGTTTGTTAATGCGAATGGTCTGGCAAGTTCTGCTCTTTTGGCATCAGTGTAATAAACACACAAACATATACAACAGTAAAATCCTGAGTGTTAAATGAACTCTTATTTCCAGGTCTTAGTCTGTAATTAAGTAATAACGCCACCATCTTATGAGACATAATTAGACAGAGGCTGCATGCACTTTGGACATCTCGCCTTTCAATGTCAGTGGTTTCTTCAGTTTCATTCATCTATATCACACACAGTTCTGAAGGGAGTTTTGTAATCTAAAGTTGTCAGTAATCAGCAGAATGTGGGTGATACATGTATCAAATGTGATGTTAAAAAACGTTTCTATAGTAAAGAAAATGACTATAGAAACAATATAGATGTTATGGAAAGGCATGTGAATAACATAGCGGTATAGAGATTAATCATATACTGTATCACAGTTGCGCAACATTAAATAAACAATGAATGATACCCTAACTTTGATGTCTTCCATCAAATGCCTGCTGCATTGTTGTTGTTGTTGCTGCTACTGCAGTATCGCTCTTTCATAAGTAACATCTCAAACTTGACTGTCACTCTTTGATCAAAGCTCTGTAGTTCCTTGGTAAAAAAGTTCCTAAAATGTCTTGAACTTTTTGGATAAAAAGGCTCTTAAATGAGACTTATAAGTTCATAGTTCATAGTTGGCGCTGTCAAGATAAAAGCGTTGACTACATTGAAATGTAAAGCAATTTATCTTTGAAAGAACGACTCAACTTCCAGTTTACCAATCCTATCACCAGAACAGAACGAAGATTACTTCACAAATAAGAGGGAAGTGAGTTGGCTGTATTGTAATGTTATTAATGATGCCAGGCCGGTTGACGGTGCAACAATAGTTCATGACATGAAGGGATAGGCACAAATAATACTTTATGTGCTTCCATAGAAATCATAATTCGGGTACTTACTATGGCTCATCAGCCGACGGCGCAGTGTGTTTTTCACACTCCCTCTGCACACACTGTGTGCTCAAAATACCCTATACACATAATCATACACCGGGACGATGGAAACATTTTTTAATGCAACTTAGAAGGCAAAACCTACAGTATTTGTGTGACTAATTTCATGGTAGACCTCTGTGTTTGGTGAGGATTGGAGAAATGGAGCGCCTGTGGCCCTAAGGGGCCAGACGTGGCCCCTGGTGTGACTATTGCCATGGCCATGACTATTGCCAGACCTTTGAATAGTGTTAGTGCCAAGTTTGGTGCAGATTGGAGCCCTCCACCACCCACCCACTCTTTAGGCAATGTTAATATAGATACTGTATTTAATATAAAAAATACATTTATATATGTTGGACACTGTTAGCACAGTCTGCTCCACTGACATTTAACTGCACATACCTGGATGAGCACCTCTTGAATCTCTCAAAACAAAATTCAATCGTTTTTTTACTGATACTGTACATCTGGAAAGATGTACAGTACATTTCTGAAAGAAACTAAGAAAGGCTTTATTGATATTTCCCCTTGCACACTATTTGGCTCTCACGTGTGCATGGATGATAGATAAGAGAAATGAGATTATGGCTTGGCCAGGCAGAGAAGTAATAGGACATTTGTGACATGGTGCACTCGGAGGGCAGCTGTTACAGTGGCTTTGCCTAAGCCCTGCCTCCTGTGACTAATCCAATCTTTACAGGATGGGGAGCTGGCTGGCTTGGCTGGCTGCTTGACTCATTGGGTTGTTTACTGACTAGCTTGTGGGCTGATTTGCTGACCTGCGCTAGCTTTGTGTGCGCGACATGCTTTGACAGCGTCATAGTAGCAGTGGCATCGCCCGTGCCCTGCCTCTCGTGACTAATCCAATCTTTATGTGGTGGCCGCTATGTGGTTGACCGCTTGCTTATATTGCTTGTTGGATGGCAGTGCTTATTTTCTGTTAACTAAATAAAAAATTCCTCAGGCCTGGTGTTTCACAACATGGTCTTATATGCACGGCGGGACGCTCAGAAATTGTAGGTAATTGGTGTGGTTATGGTGGTTCCACAACGTGGGCCTGGATTTCAGGATGAGACTATATTCTATCTCAAACTTATATCGGATGCAGTAGACTCTTTCTCCAATTTCTGAATCCAAGTACCCCCTTTATCGGACTACCACATTGTGCTTAGGAAATTGCAATTGAGTCGTAGTTATATGATGCTACTGTATGAATTTGAATATTTATATTACAAATAAGAAATGGAGTTCAACAGTTGCAATTAGTGCCTCCTGCGTAATATGTCAATGTGTTCAAAATAAAACAGCATAAGGACAATTTAGTTTTGCTTACTATTCAATAACAGCTGTGCTAGTCAAGTTTTTGATTTAATTTGGTTTTGAAACTTTACAGATCAGCAGGTTCACAAAGTTTGTCAATGTCATTTACAGTAACATGGCAGTAAAATGATTTTGTTCCACTTTCCATTTCCCCTCACATACCCCCTGTAGTAGCTACATCCTCGTACCCCCATTTGTGAAACACTGTTCTGTACTACACACAGAAGTTGACTGATGAACTGGTAACTGATTATCATGTTTCAAGCTGGCTGGCTAGTTCCCCGCTGTGTGTACTCCCCACTTATATGTCATAAATAATGGGTTTTGGTATAGCATTAATAGAGACAGCTGGCTAGTTGTCTATATGGGTATCAGGTTGTTGGCTGGATGGATGGATGGATGGATGGATGGATGGATGTCTGGCTTGGCTCATTGGACTGCTGTGTTCATATGTCTGCCTTGTAGTTGTGAGCAGAGCACGCTTCTGGACAGAACAAAACCAAAACAAAACAATCTCTGGGTATACTTTCATACCAAAAATGTTAAACAATTCAAAATTTAGAAAATGTACACAAAAAAAAAATCTACATGCTTACAATTTGTAGCATCACGATGCGTTGTGAGGTTGCAGATCGGCTATTTTTACTATTCATCGTATGTCAAAGTATATAAGGCTTAACAGACCGGACTAGGAGCCGGGTAGAAAGGCAGAGGGGATGGGGCACGGTGGGGTAGTCGGTAGACTCTCTGGACGCTGTGGGCGCTGGGGGCATGTCCTCTCCCCTGCATCATCAGTGCCCATACCCTAGGTGGGGTTGGCGAAAGTGCCTTTCTGTGTGGAGTTTGCATGTTCTCCCCGTGTCCCCGAGGGTAGGTACCCTCACAAAAACATGCAGTAATCCTGGTCACTATACTGCCTCCCCCTGGCCAGCCGGGGGCGCCTAATGGAGGGGAAAGGAGCTGGTTGGAATAACATGTTCCTTCTACACGCTACGTCCAACCCTGTCGGGTAATAAGAAGGCTTGTTAGCTCTCATGCATTGAAGGAGGCATGAGCTCGGCTCTGAGCTCTCCCTAGGTTGGCAGAGGGAGTGTAGTGCCCATGATTACTTAGACAATTGGCACTGGGTGAAAAAATAAATGGGGTTACAAAAATCGTGGGATAGGGACATTTATGAGAAAAAAAAGAAAGGCAGAGGGGAGAATAGAAGACAATGAATAATAGAGGAAATAATAAGAGAAGGAGGCGGACAGAAGAGGGAAAACAGGCAGTCAAAGGAAGAAGGGAGTAGAACAGATGAGAAAGAGCCTGGCAGGGCGAAGGAAAGAAACAGAGCAGCGCGGATGATGAACAGTCCAGACAAGTGAGGAATGACAAAAAAAGAGGAGGGAGCATCATCCTCCCATTCATACCTCTTATCAGCCCCTAAAAAGTATAAAAACGCCCCATTCAATGACACGCTGAGATCTGGGCCTGACAAATCTCTTGGGAGTGAACTATTCTGCTGGTGACATAGAACCGGACAAGAAGGTAAACAAGCCAAAATGGCACATAAATACATAGCAGAGTGTTTTCTGCGGTACGATGGCATGGGCGTGCTGAGGAATTAGATTTCCCATCACAGCAGAAGCAGCCTTCACCTGTCAACCAAGACTCCCATTTATCACTCTGCTTTCAAGGAGAGAGGAGAGAGAGAGAAATAAGAAGTTGTGAAAGCACAAGAGGAAAGGAGACTGCTATAGTCCTACTGCAAGGAAGTATTGCAGTTGGTTCCACAGCTGCCTTAATGAGATGGGGGGAAAAATAGATCATCCATCAGATCGATTAAAGGCCCGCTTGAGCCAACACGAGTCCCCTATCAAGAGACAAAAGCAGCTACCATAAAATATCCTAATTTGGCCCCAGTGTTTGTGTTAACGGCAATACAATTGGGACCGAGGCATTTAGCTTGGGTAGTAGGTCTGTGTTCTACCTGTATCTGGAAAATTACTCACAGCTGCATGTGTATTCAGATGAAACAATGTCTAAACTGGAGGTATAAACTAGTATTAGTAGTATAATCATATCTATAACCACACACACACACGCTATTTTCGCTGATTGTCTATTATGACACTATAGAATCTGAATCCTCTTTAGTGTCACGTCACAGGTTTACAGGCGTAAAGATGAGATGTTTCCATGAGAAGAGAGAGAGGGACAGAGGTAGGCTAGGGCAGGAGGATACAAACAGCTCAAATAATCAAAGATATACAGTGCAGTGAGTGCACATACAGATAGCATTTTTAGTAGCAGGTATGTACATTATGTTTAGAACATTAGTATCGTATGCAGGTGTGTGCACGTCATTTTAGGAACATTAGCACCCTACACTATGCAGGTGTATACTATGCCACCCTGAGGCGACATGCCCAGAATAGGGACGATAGGGTCATATTATGTGGTTAGTCTCTGAAGGCACAACAGAGGGGAACCAGGAGTGTAATTGTGCCAGGTTTAGGGCTGTTGTGCTGTGTTGCTTCTAAATTTGCAGTCTTTATCACTTGATGCACTTCGTGAGGCTGATGCACACGAATATTGCCTCAGGGAAATATGTACGCTAATAACAGAGAGAGAGAGAGAGAGAGAGAGAGAGAGAGAGAGAGAATAGATGGTGTAAAGTTGTAAGTAGCCCTTTTTTCATCAAGAGCCCAGGTGCTATATATATACCAATCCCCCTGAACCCATTATGTGTAGTTCCCTCCACCTCCTCATTCTAGCCCCCTTTTATTCCACTATTTCGTCTGGTGGTATAATCATATTGCCATGAATTAATTGTAACAATTAAGCATTCATATAATGTTCAAGACATTTTGATTGATACGTTAATACGGTATCAAATGAATTATTCGTACCTTTTCCTTTAAGTTTTGCATTTGCATGTAGGTAACCTACGGTATTCAGATTCAGGGCCAGACACACTGGGTAGCTATGACACATTGGAATCGGGAGGGAGGGAGGGGGGGATAAACGGCAAAAAGAGGGAGAGGAGAGAGGAAAAAATAAGTGGCTGAATATACTGTAGGTTCAAATAGGTTATTATTTCACAATGATTCAAGAAACAAACACATGTGTGAGATGTAAAGGAGAATGAGGTTTTGTCTGTATTTTTTCCTGAATCTACAGATGCAATCGTATTTGTCAACCACGTAAATAAATGGCTTGTTAGCTTTCGCTGGTGCTGAAGGGTTACTCATCGGGTAGAGCTGAATACGTATAACCTCTCTCCCTCTGTGCTGTGTGCGTCACTGGCTACAAATGACCCTCAGGATCGTAATAGAATAAGATCGTAATCACGCCGCACAGGTTTCTCCCATCTGTAGTCACCGCCACCACCAGCTGTCATTACCATTGCCTCCCATGCAAGATGGCCATACATTTAGAGAAAAACACAGTTCTTTGGTTCATTAGGTGTAGTTACTGGTAGAGTAGAGGTAATTCGCATATCTCACACGGTGCATTTTCTCACCGGCAGTGACCGAGTCATCCATTTTGGATACAATTCAGACCTATTGGCTGTATACCACAGCCAGTAACAGATTTACTCTGCTAGGCAACTTTATGTCTCAAACATTAGATTAACAGTGGCTTTTAGTGCCTCCGAAATACACTGAACTTAGTTGGGCAGTTTTATGGGCTCTCTGTCATTTGGTTTGTTTTTTTTAGTGGCGGTGGGAATGAGGAGTGAAAGCCATCGTCAGAGACCGTGAGTCACGCCGAAGTAGATTAACTTTCTACAAAGGCAATCAAAGGGGCAGGGGAGGCAGTCAGTGCGCCAGATTTCATGTGATTTTAAAATAGGTTGCTGAGAAATTGCCTGATGTCCAGTTAATCCTCAAATGTCACATGTGTTTCATTTTGCTGAAAGATGAAGCCCAGTGTTAGCTCTGCAACCTTTGTGTACATCGAGTGGCATTTTCTTTGTGCGACAAATAGCGGAATAGCTCACAGCTTGAGCTTCATGCTATTATTTAATTATTTAAAATTAATAAAGTTGATGTTAAAGTTAAGGTTAATATAACATTTTAATTAAATTGATAAATTGTTATATTTAACATATCAGACTGTCTACGATAATAAAAAAAAAGAATGACCTTGGGGGAGGATATCAAAAGCAGTGGCATGTATCCCCCATATCCCCCACAGCGAATCGAAAGCTGATTGCTGAAACGCTGACCAATGTCCATTTAATCCACAAATATCACAGTGTGTTTAATTTAGCCAAAAGATTAAGCTTGGTATAAGCTCTGCAACCTTTGTGTACATTGTGTATGTCTGTGAAGGCGCCTTACAGTTTGTTGTGGTGTTAATCAGGCTAGTCAGCTGTGGATGAGGTTAGCCAAGGCCAGTGAGCTTTCTAGCCTGTTACAGTACATCTGAGCTTTTGAATTCAGTGAAGTTCTGAAGTTCTGTGATCATCAACTCTTATCGCCATGTCAAGACAGAGTTTTGCTAGAGGCCAACAGTGGAGCTGGAGCTCATTACAGCTACAAGGAAATGGAAGTCACCCGCTGTTGCCACATGTATTAACACTTGTCAAGTAAAAGTCACCCTGCATATCGTCGCTGTTGGGCAGAAACCTTGTATGTCCAGAACCGTTACTTTTTATGAAACTGAAAAAATGAAAGTTAGTTTTAGTGTTTGTAAATCAGCTTTTTTCACAACTTTTGTGCGACACGGTCATATAATGAACTAGGGCATTAAAAAAACAACAACATAAAAAGTTGAAATATGGAGATACAAGGCTTCTGACCAAAATCAACGATACGAGACATATTCAATTCCCCCTGGACTTGTAGTTGAACAGAGCAAGAGAATGATGTTCCATCATCTCTCCAATACAAATGTATCTTAACCTCCTACCGTGCACGTACACAGTTGTAAAATCATAAGCGTAATATATACTGTATGGCCAGACACTCACCACCCTCATGGAAATAAATGTGCGTGCACGGTTAAAACCTCCTATGCGTGTAATAGCAGGCCCCCTCTAGCAAGTTGCCTCCATATTAATTAACCTTTATGGACTGTCTGCCAGCTCTTCATTCCACTCTATCGCCTTACACACACACACACACACACACACACACACACACACACACACACACACACACACACACACACACACACACACACACACACACACACACACTATCTCTCTCTCTGCTGGCTCTTCACTCCTCCCTCTATCTCTGACATTTACCGCACTGATAGAGAGGCATACTCAAGTGGCTAGGCCCCTGAAAGTAAGTGTGTGTGTGTGTGTGTGTGTGTGTGTGTGTGTGTGTGTGTGTGTGTGTGTGTGTGTGTGTGTGTGTGTGTGTGTGTGTGTGTGTGTGTGTGTGTGTGTGTGTGTGTGTGTGTGTGTGTGTGTGTGTGTGTGTGCGTGCGTGCGTGCGTGCGTTTTTGTGTGCGTGCGTGCGTGTTTGTGCGCGAGTGCGTGCATGCATGTGTGAGTGTGTGTGTTCGCTATTTACATTTTAGCCTAAATTCAAGTGGGCCTCTCTCTCTTGCTGTGGTAATAGTTTAGTTGAGTTGGCTGTTACAAGCCTCTGAGTGCTCACACATACTCTCTCTCTGTATTCTTCTCTCATATCCCAATTAAATGTTACCAAATAAACCCTTAAAACACAGGGAAATAACCAAAGTGCTCCAATCTGATTAAACTTTTTTGTTTGTTTGTTTGTCTCAAGACCACTGAGCTAGATAATGCAATGGCTGTCTGCATGTAAGCACTGATAAAGGCTGAATGAATGGAGTCTCCCGGAATGTCGACGGTTAGTGAGATAAATGAGAAACACCTGGGTGTGCTAGACCTTGAACATGTATTGACTGTGTGTGTGTGTGTGTGTGTGTGTGTGTGTGTGTGTGTGTGTGTGTGTGTGTGTGTGTGTGCGTGTGCGCGCGTGCCTGCGAGTGTAGTTGATGTTTCCCTACCAACCTCTGCTACTTTGAAATGGAGTCATATATTATTAAGTACAGTAGGCACACACACAAACACACATGGATACATAGAGGACGTGCAGACGACATTTACAGGCCATGTGACCTTTGTGTTAGACCAGTGGTTCTCAAAGTGGGTTCCAGGTACCCCAGTGAGTTCTTGAAGCGGTGCAGGCCGGTCCTCAGCTAAATTAGTTACAGCAGTTTAACTACTTCAACCCTATTTTAGGGTTACCTACTTGTACTGCACACTTGTACTGGACACATGGAAAATATGAACAATATCTTGTGACTAAAATAGTAACTACATTGGATCCATTGGAACACACTTTTTCCATTTCCTGAAAAGTAACGCTTTGGACAAACAAGGTTTCTGCCCGACAGCGATGATTTCTAGCGAGTGGCTCTGGCCCGGTTCGACGAATGAAAGCGGAAACCAGAAATGAACAATATTTCATCTGTGTTTGGCTGCTGTGATTGCTCTGTGGAGATCAAAAACGGCTCTTTCTGTTTCCCTGTCTTGTGTTGTGCAGTGAGGGCATTTAATACAGTATTGTTTGTTGAGCCATGGTTTGTGGTTTGAATACACCTGGACTGTTTTTGTGGTGACAAAGTCTTCTATACACTTACAGATGAATCATTTGACTGCCTCTGTGGACTCAATGTCAGTGCAGCCATATGAAATATCACATAGTTAGGGACTGTGATCTTTTTGATTGATATTGATACCCTTATCAATACTGCTTATCGAGCCGGGTCCTTATCAATACCGCTGTCTAATATACTACTATCAATGTGTTGTGCAAAATCTCAAATCCTGCGCAAACAATTCAATTGTATAATGTACAATTGCAACTTTAAATGATAGTTTAGCCTTCAACTTCAGTGCTATTGGCTGTGGCTTGTTGCTCAGAAGTGCCATCTGATGCACATTTGGCACAAGCACCAGTTTTATTGTTTGTAGACTAGTCAGTTTATTTATCGTTTAAGTATATCTCATTTGTTTTATCATTTACAGTACACCCGCTTCTAGATATAGTTCCATTTCCAATTAATTTGCGTTGGGAATCCAGTTTTATTTTAACAGTGAGTACATTAAGACATGGCCACTTAGACTCTAACTATGCTATGGTTGAACTGAGTCACAGCTGGCGCAACAGGCTCCTGGTCCCAGCAGTTGGCAGAATGGCGCTTGGCATCCTCCTCCCAGTGCCTCTTCTCCTCCCTCAGCCTCTCTTCACCCCCTAAGCCAAGGGACAACCAGCAGATTGTTGAAGGAGGACCCTTCTGCCTCTCTCTAAGTCCTGACACTTCTCTGTTGGCAGTCTGGCACTCAACATTTCATGCCCACCGTTCTAATTTCTTCAGCGTACACTTGGCAAACATTCTCCTCATTCCTCCTCCGACGAGAGAGACTTCCATACTGCTCTCCGTTCCCCCATACAGTGTGTTAATGCACCCCATTCCAGTAACCTCACCAAGCAAAACATTGTTTTAAGGCAAAACAGGTGTGACTATTTCCTGCCAAGCTACATAATGCACAGGTGTGCATATCTGCTGTGGTTTCCCCTGCTGCACTTTTGGATCATATTTCGATTTGGGATAGATTCCAGTTTTCCAACATATCAGGTGGGGAATTTTCAGTGAAGGAACGCAATGCTGTTTCTGGTATATTTGGCCCATTATCCACCACGTATTTCTGTATAGCACTGTCTGAGACCATTATTACTGAACTGCAATAATACAGTACATTTGGTTGGTTAACTCTTTCACTGCCAGAGTATATACAGTACATTAATAAACTCACCCACTTTCCACAGCTTTCCAATATTGAAGAAGATCATATCTTTGCGGAGTTGTATGATATAGAGATAAGCCATACAGATTGGTTGGTATGTAATTCCAGATGGGGGACCGACCATGATTCAGATTTTCGTAGTTGCAATTCCGTTTTCAATTTAGTCCTCGTTCCTTCATACTTCAACCCTCCTCCGAAACCATGGTAGCCGTCACACTGTCCATCTCCTTCATCACTTGCTCATCTTCTCTTTGTGACTACTTTTGGGCAAGTTACTGAGGAAGTGTACTGTATCCACCACATGAAACCCTAGCGTCCTTATTCTGGGCATGCCCTATAAGCAGTGGTAGAAAAAGTACTCACATTTATTACTTAAGTAAAAGTATCAATACTGCTATGTGGAAATACTCTGTTACATGTAAAAGTCCAGAATAAAAACATTACTTGAGTAAAAGTACAAACGTATTGGCATCAAAATGTACTTAAAGTACCAAAAATAGAAGTACTCATTGTGCAGAATGTCCCATTTCACAAGTTTAAAAAAAAAACATTTGAAAATAGCAGAGCTTTTGCGATGCATTGTGAGCTTGTAGATCAGCTATTTTAAAATGGCCGAAATGTATACAGGGCTGAAGTGGCTACTGTATGTTTTATACTAATCAAAATCTACAAAGTAACTAGTAACTCAAGTTTTCAAATAATTGTAGTGGAGTAAAAGTGCAATATTTGCCTCTGAGATGTACTATGGGAGTAGAAGTAAAAGTACATAACATTGGAAATACTCCAGTAAAGTAAAAAATACCTCAAAACTGTGCTTAAGTACAATACTTGAGTAAATGTTACTTAGTTGCTTTACACCACTGCATATAGGTGAAGATTTGCTGAACAGCTATTTTTTTTGCAAAGAGATTTGGTGTAGAGGGGGAAAGGGAACAAGTACAGACCCCCTGGGGGACCTCGGTCAATTAAGTGTATAGTGTTTAAGTGGTTAAGTTGCTCTTATAATATTTATAATGTTACTTTATGTAATACTTGCTGTCAAAAGTAATTAGTTACATTACTTATCGTTATATTACTATAATAATTCCGCTACACCCCCCTTCCGAAAGAAGTGATGTTAAGATGTGAAATTAATCCACTTTTTTGGAACAATAATTAATCTCACAGTTCCCATGTCAGCCAAACCGCACATATTGTATGCTCTCAAACCCGATGGAATTCAGTACGTGTATGTAGTGTATAAAGATTTGACGAAAAGTAAAAAAAAAAAGAGACAGACGGCCATGCCCCAGCGTTAATTGGCCAGGCATAAAACCTGTTTCTGCCAGCCAATCATAATCTGCCCCATGTGGCTAACCTCCACTTGATGGGCTGACTGTACACCCAAGGTGCCCCAGGTGCTTCACGGTTTGATGATCTTTCCTTCCCTGCCAGAATCTGTCTTTTACCCCCTGCACCTCTCTTTGCCTCGCTCTTCATTTATTGCGCTCTCTCTTTCCCCTCCCTTCTATGTTGTCTGTCTGTGGATTAGGTAGCCAATAAGGCATGACAGAGTGCCAGAGGGAATTGGTAAATTGTGGGTATTGAGGTTTATTGGGGGGGTCACAGTCGGGGGGGGGGGGGGGGGGAAGAGAGAGAGAGAGAGAGAGAGAGAGAGAGAGAGAGAGAGAGAGAGAGAGAGAGAGAGAGAGAGAGAGAGAGAGAGAGAGAGAGAGAGAGAGAGAGAGAGAGAGAGAGAGAGAGAGAGAGAGAGAGAGAGAGAGCGAGCGAGCATCAGTTTATGCAGATGTATTATTATACAGGGAACTGTTAAAGGCTTGTTTGGTTTTCAGAGCTGTGTGTGTGTGCTTGCAAACATCGACATTTGCATGAGCAACTGAGAGAGAATGAGATGGAGAGAATAAATAATATTCAACATCATCTCATTTCCCGGGAGACAGAGTTTGGAGACAGAGGATCTACTCTTTCAATCCCTGTGTCTTACTGCAGATTGTTTTATTTGACTTGCACATCAGTACATATATGATTACCCTCACTAATGACAATGACTGTCATCTCCACACCAAAGCAATTAAAGCCTCATCAAATTACTCTTTTTTTGAGAATAAATTGCAGACCTTTTGGAAGTTGATGACCAGAGTAGTTCATAATTTCAATCCATTAATTCAGATTTAAACAGAGTGCTGCATTTTCATAGAAACAGGCCTCAAGGTGTGAACATTATTAAAGTCCTAATGCCACAGTCCCAATTTCCTCCTTGGGTTTTAATGTTATATCCCTTCCTTTCCAAAAAGTGTACATATAAGTATTAAAGAGACTAAACTTGGCTTTGACACCAACCCTGACTTGCAGCAGCTTAGAATGCGACAGCAAAAATACATTACATACAAGTATTGTTAATGGATGGAAAAAGTACCAAAATCATGGGCACTAGTTTTTAAACAAGTGCAAAATCTACTAATATGCTAGAGAGAGTAGTAATACATAGTTAAGCTTCATGCCTCATTAAAACAGGACTGGGGTTGTAGAGAGGTCATTCTCAGTCTGTAAAGAGAGGGAGGGGGATTCTACCCTCCCTTGTGTCCTCTACAACTTCCTCTATTGCTTCCTGTGTGTGTGCATTTGTGAGATAGACATTTCCTGACAGTGGCCTTTAGAGGCAGACACACACACACACACACACACACGCACGCACGCACACACTGACACACACACACACACACACACACACACACACACACACACCACACACACACACACACACACACACACACACACACACACACACACACACACACACACACAAACATGTGAAAGTGCATATCATGGCCCTTTTTCAATGAAAACACATGGGTGTGTTCTGCTCCAAAATTATTCTTTCATTTCACATTTCACTTTTTCTACCGAAACGAACCATACATGTAGGTTTTTTAAAGCAGGAAAACCTGCAAAAAGTCTCTCTCTCCCTGCCTCCATGTGACGTTTATGTGACATGCTACTGGCTAGCTACTGTAGCTGCTACAGTGGCTAAAGAGGTTGTGTCCTTGTAGTCCTTGTAAACCTTGTTTTTGCATTAACACACGGACACGAAAATCCGTTTTTTTTTCTCGTCATGTTTTTATTTTACAAGATTTTGTGGCACGATATTTCATCATACCTCTAGTACATGTAGGTTGTTTAATCTTGTTCGTAAATTATTATTCCGGCTCTCACACATCTATTTTTAGAGGCAAAAAATTATTCTCACAGTAGAGCCCTGGTCTCCTTATTTATTCTTATTATTATTTCTTCTGGAATCAGGAGAAGCTCTCTCACAGCATCATTCCAGAAAAGGGACAAAGATTTGCATATCTGCCTGGGTGTCATGTTTCCATCAGTGCCAATCAGGGATGGAGCCAATGAATAGTAATTTGTCCTGGTAATGATTACTGATACCTTTCCCACTAAAGACAAACGCCAGATGTTCCTTATCCCCCCCCCCCCCCCCCCCTCATATATTCTCTCCTACACATAGTGTAGCGTTCAAGCTGGTAAGATGACATCCTTCACCTAGCATAAATCACATCTGCTATATTTTCACTTGACTGTCACATGCAAGTTGACTTTGGAACACTGGCTTCTCCTTCAGGGCGACACTTTAAGGTGTCAAATATGCCTTCAAGCCACTGACTGAGAAAATGTCTCTCTTCAGGAAGACGGATGTTGCTTTCAAACATGTGGTTGGACACTTAAGAGAAAATTGAAATGCCATTTATCTCTAGACTCTTTTTCACAGGAATAATTATAAAAAAGATTATCTCTGATTGTGATGTCAGCTTTCAACAGTAGATTGTGACCGTGTGTTCTTAATCTACAATCCTTATGGTGAATTGGTGAGCTGTTTACGCAATTCATCATTCACAATAATTTCTGCCGGACTGAGATCATGTTCCTTACTGACTTCCCATAGTTGAAACGTGTACGCTTGTGCGTGAGCAATCGACACTCCTGGCTATGGGAGGTATTACCTGTATATCTTCTTTTGTAAATGACACTCTGTGCTCCTGTTTACATGTGTACAGTATCAGTTTTTCTCTCTATTTATAAACATAAAGCAAGTTCATGCATAAAATACCACTGTGTCAGACATAATTGGTACACCCATGCTGTAGTTGTGTGCATTAATCATAATTCACCCCCACTGGCATGTATCCATATCTGACTTAACTGGGATAGTTTGGTCCTGTTATTTATTTCAATGTTAATTGGCAACACCTGCCATCTATTCTCTTCATTATATATACGGTCAAACTCACCTCATCATGCTCTGTAAAAAGAAAAAAGGGAAAAGGGAATTATGCGTGTGACTTTAATTCAAGGTGTGCTGCTCTATCTGTAATTTTTCCATTGGAAGACAGCCAACTAATACAATTACTATTTTGATGTCACCCTATCCTGCATTTGTTGATACGTGCTGTACCCCCACAATAACAGAACGATGATGTCAGTGGTAGGCAGGTTTCTGAAGTGTGCACAGCCCCCTATCAGACACAGACAAAACATTTTAACATTTTATCATCAGCATCAGTGAGGACCAATTATCTGAAGAAAGGTTGAAAATGGGTGAAGTCGTCCTTTAAGTGCAACTTAAAACTACAATCTGGGCGTATTCTAATGAATAAATCTTAATTTTAACCAATTTGTATGGTAGAGTATGTTAACACAATTTAGCACATTGCAGTGGTTGGGAGTGGTCTCCCTACTCCCTCAGATGTTTGAAAATGTTGTACTGCTTGACAATGTCAATTTAAAGCACCAGATGGAACACTACAAGCGCTACCGTCTTTATCGTAGTTCGGACATTGTTGCACTGAGACAATGGACATAGAACTTATAAGGATTGTGACTGAGATGTTGCCAGGATCTTTACAATCCTCAGCTGTAACTCTCTGTCAAACTTCTGCTTGATCACCTACATGAATATTCCATCTGGTCACTTAACCTCCCTCCCACTCTCTTTAAGTATCTCTCTCTCTCTCTCTCTCTCTCTCTCTCTCTCTCTCTCGCTCTCTCTCTCGCTCTCTCTCCCCCTCCCTTCCTTCTGTCCTTGAATTTACATTCAATTGAAATTGCCCTAGTGACTTCAAGTTATAGAGCGCATGGGTGGCTCTTAAACAGCCACCCACGCGCTTTATAAATTGAGCCAATAGCTAGTTGTAAGTCATATCCTTTCCTGTACAGTAGCTTTGCTCCAGCTTCTTCTGTCTCAAATGTTGTAAAAATAGAAGTGAATAGGCAGGCACAGTTTAGAGCAAGCCTCATGGCTCTTCATTAGCTCACTCATGAAGTCATTTGTGTCTTGCTAACATCTGTAAAGAGAACAGAATTAAAACATTTCAAACATTAGCTCCAGAGGGAAGCCAGAACCACGTGACACAGTAGAGCATTCAGTTAAATTCAGGATAGTCATATTCTGTTTTTCTTTGTGAGGATTTGTGACTCCCCTCTCTCTCTCTCAGCGGGGACCAGTGATATGCAGAAATAAAAACCAGTCACGGTCTGTCTCAGTCGCGGGTTCTTGACACCATTCTTGGTGTCAGAAAGCAACGTGATGTTGCTGTTCTTATTTCCAAATTGTTTCTCAACTCTCTTATTGTCTCCTCTCTTACTTATATTAACCACTTTAACCCTATATTTTGTCGTACAATAAATGAAATGAAAATGACACCATGCGAATTGACAAGCTCACAACATGTTGCATCGTGACACATTGTGAGCTTATAGATCTGCTATGTTCACTTTTTTGGGGGGTTACTGTGTTCACTGTAGAAAGTAACACTACAGTAAAGAGCCTGGGGTTTATTATTGATTCTGAATTGAATTTTAATACACACATTAATCATGTTACCAAGATTGCTTTCTTTCATCTTAGAAATATTGCGCGAATTAGAGCCTATCTGTCGTTGGACGATGCAAAAACGTTGATCCACGCTCTTGTTTTCTCTCGGCTTGATTGCTGCAATGCACTTTATTCTGGCCTGCCAAAGAAAACAACTGACAGATTACAACTTGTTCAAAATGCGGCAGCCAGAGTTTTAACCAAAACTAAGATGATAGAACGTATTACTCCAGTTCTAGCTTCACTACACTGGCTCCCGGTTGTTTTTAGGATCGATTTTAAAATACATGTACTAGTTTATAAAGCTCTAAATGGTCTGGCACCTTCCTACCTCTATGACTGCTTGCCTAGATATGTTCCAAACCGCCCCATCAGGTCTTCAAGTGCTGACCTGCTCGAGGTGCCTACAATGACATGGTGCCTACAAAAACACGGTGAAGCAGCATTCTGCTTCTACGGACCGACAGCGTGAAATAAACTCCCATTACACCTAAGATAGGCAGCCTCTGTCGATAACTTTAAAGCACAGCTCAAGACCTACTTCTTCACTCTTGCTTTTAGCAATTTTTTTGGTTGATTTTTAAATCTCTGTTATCCATGTCCTCACTGTATTGCGTGATTCACTGCCTTTTGCTATTGTTTTAATGTTGTTTTATACAGTACTTCTGCTTTTCTTTTTTGTTAAATTAGTTTATTATTAGCTTTCTTCTTCTTCTTGCTTTGTAAAGCACTTTGAGCTGCATTTCATGTCATGAAAGGTGCTATACAAATAAAGTTTATTATTATTATTGTTATTATTATCGAGAGAGAGACGGTGAGGAAATGTTTAAATGGGAGGCGGATAGATTGGATAGATGGGTGGGCTGTCAGATGGATGGATTTCAGACAGATGGAGAAGCAGAGGGGATCAGAAGCCAACACAAAAGATATTCATGATTTTAGGCCTGGAAATTATTGATAAAAGTGGATGTTTTTTATTTGTTTGTTTGTTTGTTTATTTATGTATACATTTATGTATTCATTTATTCAAATTCATGTTCTACTTAAAACAACATAACAGTATCACCAAATGTGAGGGAAAGACTACACAGTATGTCTCTCTAGAGTGTCAGTAAATTAAACATTACTTTATTATCAGTAAGTTATGATACTGTACTTTGTGTTTTGTAACCATGCACAGTATCTCAGTGCCTCCTACACCAACCTTTGTGCATATGAAGTATAATCACCTTCACTGCTCTGGAGCAAGACTTTTCAATTGTTATCCTTAATACTGGAGGAGGTTGACTTCACAGCCTCCTCCTTTTTATTATTTTATTTTATTTATTTATTCTTTTGCCTCCCAGCATTTCAGCACATTCATGGAACTGCAACGGCATAGTTCTAGGACGTAGGGAAAACAAAATCACATGGAAAATAGTCTAACAGTCATTCTCAGTGCCGGCTTAATGGAAGGGCTTTAGGTGCTGCAGCACAGGGCACCAACCTTGGGGGGGGGGCACCAAACGGCTGGGAGAAAGTGAAAGAAGACTCGACTATCGCCGAAGAGCGTCGACATTCAGAAGCAACGGCTGCTGAAGGAGTGCTATAAAACGGTGAAACGTGCCGGTCAAAACAGATGGAGAGATGATTGACCCTAATACATCGTGTATGTCTATTGGTTACCAATTATTGCCCGTGGCAAGGTTTGCTGCCGTGGTGATTACCTTTCTCTGCTCCCACCTGTTCAGCATCACTCTGACGTGCCATCAACCTGTTTAATACATAGACTGTATAAAAGAGATGGACAAAGCCACACCTCTGCTTTCTACAGACCGAAAATGAAGCCTATTGTTTGGCTGTGTGCAATCCGCCATCTTTAATATATACAATCGAGCACGTCGGCGATCAAACGCTATTGCCTGAGACCAGACATGTGACCAAAGCGGGGGCAGGTCAACCAGACATGTGACCAGGGAACCGGAAAACAATCCCCAAATAATGCTATTGGTTGGGTAGCTTGTCAATCAAGAGCGGGGGCGGGGAATGCATGCTATTGGTTGTGTCGGTTGTCAATCAAATCATCCCGCCCCTCCTGGAGCATAGCCTACTTTATCGTACATTTTTGAATAAATTAGCAAAACGCATATCATGATGATTGAAAGGAGACTGTAAACTAGCGACTGGAAGCATATAGTATTTATGACAATTTTTATTAAGGTAAATAAATCTAGTCTAAAGTTCGGCAAAAACCCATCCGCTTACAATGAGAGAATATTCTTTCTGACACCTGCAGGCCACCTACAGGCCATTCATATGAACTGTCTCTCTTCCGTAACGGCCTCATTGTAAATATGTCAGGCTGGCCCCTTGGTTTAATACCATGGACAGCACTCTGATGCACCATGAATGTGTTCAGTACCATGGACAGTGCTCTGATGCACCATCAGCCTGTTCAGTACCACGCACAGTGTTCTCATGTGCCGTTAACATGTTCAGTACCACGGACAGCTCTCACGGGCCTGTTCAGCACTATGGACAGCTCTCTGACCCACCGCTAGCATGTTCAGCACCGTGAACAGCTCCTTGACACACTATCAGCATGTTCGGCACCATGTAGTTTTCTAGTGCACCGCCAGCTGTGGGTCAGAGCGGGATATGAGTTCTCACTAACGCTCTGCCAGGAACTGTGTAATCCCATAGACTGTCAAGTGTGACGTCTAAACTGTACTAAAAATAAACAGTATCATTTTGCTACTCATCGAAACAAAGGCAGTTTTATGATGTTGAAAGATTATTCTCCGCAGTGGGAGACCTCTCAGAACCCCACCTTTTGTGAAATCCACTTTTTGGCCAGAAAATAAAAGGTGTCCATTTGTGTCCAGAGACATTGATTCACTCAAGTGTGGCACCTACATATGTGGCCAACAGACTGTTCTATTGGGGGTAAAATAAAAGTTGGGGTTCTGAGATGCTTCCCATGATGGAGAATAGGATTTTAACATCATAAAACTGCCTTTCTTTCAGTGAGTAGCAAAATTATATTGTTTATTTTTACTCAATGCTAGCGATCGTACACCCGGCCATTTTACAGTCTGAGAAACACAAAGTTCCTGGCAGAGCGTTAGAGAGAACTTAATAACGCTCTGGACCAGAGCTAGTGCACCACCAGCCTTTTCAGTACCACCGGCAACATTTATGAGTAGCCCCATGAGTAGCACTCTGAAGTGCCATCAACCTGTTACACACCATGGACAGCGTTCCGACATGTCATTCAACCTGGTCAGGATCATGGACAGCGCTCTGGTGTGCCCAGTGGTGGAAAAAGTACTCACATTTTGTACTTATGTAAAAGTATCAATGCCGCAATGTAGAAATACTCTGTTAAAAGTCAAATGTTACTTGAGTAAAAGTACAGAAGTATTGGCATCAAAACATACTTAAAGTACCAAAAGTAAAAGTACAAAAAATTTTGAAAATAGCAGATCTACAAGCTCACGATGGCGACGCGTTGTGAGCTTGTAGATCGGCTATTTTCAAATAGCCTATGTATAAAACAGGGCTAAAGGGGTTAATGTATGTTTTATAATATAATAATTTATATCTGCAAAGTAACTAGTAACTAAAGTTTTCCAATTATTGTAGTGGAGTAAAAGTACAATATTTGCCTCTGAGATGTAGTGGAGTAGAAGTAAAAGTATTGAACATTGGAAATGCTCCATTAAAGTAAAAGTACCTAAAAATTGTACTTAAGTACAGTACTTGAGTAAATGTACTTTGTTACTTTCCATCCTAGAACCTGTTCAGCACTGTGGACAGTGTTTTGGCACATACTCCTGACAACCTGTTCAGTGCCATGGTCAGCGCTTTGATGTACCATCCTGACAATAGAGATGTCAAGTTCATGAATGATCTAAAACCAATGTTCCATTTACCATTGCTTATTATTCAGCACAAGCCTCTCTAATATTGTCGTAATGGTGAAAGTGAGTGAAAGGTTTAAAGAAGATAACGATGATAATAGTCGTAGAGACAGGCTGGGGGTATAGTTGCTAGCAACAGCAAGTGACATCGCCATAATTGTTCATTTAAAACTGATTAAGACAAATCGATATGGCGCCCGCAGGCCTGAACAATCAATGTCTGGATAGGAATGTGGAATAAGGTTGATTGTTTGTTTGTGTGTGGATGAGAGAGAGAGAGAGAGAGAGGGGTGTGTGTGTGTGTGTGTGTGTGTGTGTGTGTGTGTGTGTGTGTGTGTGTGTGTGTGTGTGTGTGTGTGTGTGTGTGTGTGTGTGTGTGTGTGTGTGTGTGTGTGTGTGTGTGTGTGTGTGTGTGTGTGTGTGTGCGCACGCACCCATTGATCATTTTTGTTGTGTGTGTGTTACAGTGTGGTAGGTATTGCAGTCCCCAAGGCTATAGAATTGCGTTTACTCTGCCATGTTTCTATACAGTATGCTCAACTGCTCTCTCTCTCTCTCTCTCTCTCTCTCTCTCTCTCTCTATTCTATCTCTATTTCACTGCAAATATGTTCTCCAATTCTCTTTAGCTTTCTCTGCCTGCATTCTAGAAATAGCTTGTTTTCTGTATCTGTGCACTCTCTCCACCATAGTCGTCAGTCTTTCCACTCAGCATCCCATCTCCCACATCAGAAGTGTTGCATGTGTGTGTGTTGCATTGTATTATATTATTGTTTTACACATCCTTTCGGGTCTTGCCCCCAACACGCATGAACGCACACACACACACACACACACACACACACACACACACACACACACACACACACACACACACACACACACACACACACACACACACACACACACACACTGTCAGCCCGCCCACTCAGATAGCCCACACATCACTCCGACAGCAGAGACGAACATGCACACATTGTAAAACCCTCAGTATTGTTTTCAATATTTCCGCATGTACATGGAAGCACAGGGTGAAAGCGAGGGGAGAGAGTGAGTGAGTGGAGAAACACTTTTTGACGTAGTGATCTCAAAATAAGGATGCCAAGTTGTTGGAGAGAGAGAGAGAGAGAGAGAGAGAGAGAGAGAGAGAGAGAGAGAGAGAGAGAGAGAGAGAGAGAGAGAGAGAGAGAGAGAGAGAGAGAGAGAGAGAGAGAGAGAGAGAGAGAGAGAGAGAGAGAGAGAGAGAGAGAGAGAGAGAAGAGAGAGAGAGAGAGAGAGAGAGAGAGAGAGAGAGAGAGAGAGACTTCTCTTTTTTATTTATGTCTGTTGCCTGCATTAAAAGAGGTATTGACTGTGGAGTCTATCTTCTCCAGCTCACAGTTAATTGCATGACGCTCATGTTCCAAGCTATTATTCAGATGTGCCCTCTGTGAGCACAGACACACACACACACACACAATGGCAGAAAGTGAACCGAGACGAGAATTCCCACTTAAGAAAAGAAAAAAGCCCCTATTAATTTGTGTCCAGCATACGTGTCAGTCCTGTATGCACATTTGTGTGGCACATGGTCAATATTAAACACCTGCTGCTTGACAATTAATTACTTTTATGTGTGTGTGTGTGTGTGTGTGTGTGTGCGCGTGTTTGCGTTTACACTTTCAATGCTAGCTATTGTATAGTGGCCATTAATCATGTGGAACTCTTCAACCTCTAACACACATATGCACACTGACACACACACACACACACACACACACACACACACACACACACACACACACACACACACACACACACACACACACACAATGATCACAGAAAATCAGATTTATTCACTGGGTTATTGCATTATACGGGCAGGAATTAGCCTCTATAATAGACGAAAAACATTGGCAAGCCTTGGCTATTGTCTCCATTGTTTCAGACAGATCCATAATCGCAAACCAATTAACATTTATTCACCCGTGTGTGTTTGTGTGTGTGTGTGTGTGTTTGTGTGTGTGTGTGTGTGTGTGTGTGGAGAAGACATGGATAAGGTGCAGGGTGCTTGTGTCTGACTGATTGTACTAACATGCATGTAATGGAAATGCATAATTTTGTACACTTGTTGTGTATTTGTGCCTGTGTTCCTCTGTCCTGTGCTTTTTTTTATATGCAGATCCGTGGACTAACAAGATAAAGCACAAATTATACTTCGATGAGTGATGGTCTCGCTTTTCCGAAATAGACAATTCACATACTCACGCATTGAGGGGGGGGGGGGGGGGGGGGGGTATTACTAGTGCCATATTCACAGAAGGTTCAACACAAATTTAAGTCACCAAAGTCAGGATGGATCATTCTCAAGGGAACATAAATGCGCTCTGAAAGTTTCATGGCAATCCGGCCAGAATATTCCAATATCTTAATGTTCTTCGGACATTTTTGGCCTAAATGGTGACGGCTAGAGGCCCAATGGATTTTTCCCTGCATGATACTGTCATACGATGAAGTAGAAATCAGGCTCAAGTGCTTAAATGAGACTTTAAAATATGATGCTCAGAATCTCCTCAGTGCCTGGAAGGACTGCGACTGTAACTGTATTAATCTCAAATGAGCTGTCAGGCCTGCATTGGCCTGTTGATTGACTCCCGCTGTCTGATCAATGCCTTCATTAACTTGACTGCTTTGGCTAAAATTGATATCAGCTTGATGCCATAAATAACTGATCATCTGTGACATTTCTCTGCTTGTTTTCCGAGCATCTGACTCAGCGAAATGCTATCATGCTGATGTCATTTGGTGCTGTATCTATACGAAACATGATTTGTGTGCACATCGTCGCTGTCAGGCAGAAACCTCCTATCTCCATATTTTAACTTTTTTGTGTTTTCTGCTGCTTTTGATGTTTTTGAATTTGATTCTGAAAAGTAACAGTTTTGGACATATATGAGGTTTCCACCCGACAGAGACTATAATGTTCCATGTTGTGCGCATGTGCTGCATGCCTTGTGTGCATGCATTTGCTGTGCATTCTGCATGTTCAATTGTGTGCGCAAACCTGCTTTGCGCGTGCATGTGTCCATTTGTGCCGTCGCAGGATTATGTGCATATCCGAGGGGCTCATACTGGGATATATGATCTGCCAGGACTTGTTGCGCTCAGTGGGAAGCCAATAAAGATAAATGTCATGGTGTTAATTAAATATGTGGTATGAGGGTGGGGGGGGGGGGAGAGAGAGAGAGAGAGAGGAGATGAGAGAGAGAGAGAGAGAGAGAGAGAGAGAGAGAGAGAGCAGTTCACTCTCTCTTCGTCCTCATATCAGTATGATTAGAGTTGGCTGTAGGACTTGGCTTAAATGTCAGTTACAGGACAGGTGTTCATTCATCAGAAAGATTCACAGAGAAAGAAACCCTTTCCTAGTTTCTCTTTTCCCTCTCTTCAAAACGTATGGTTCAGCACGGGCACTGTTCACACCTGCTCACACTTTTAACCACTTTCCACCTGGCATCCCCATTTTGGGGGATGACATTATAGGAGAAAAATAAAAAAATCTGAATACAAAAATTCTAACATTTTACAAATTTCATTTTTTTTTCTTTTTATAGTGAAAATATCAAATCAGCTATTTTTGCTATTTGGGATGAGACCGTATGTATACAGGGCTTAAAGGACGACTTCACCCATTTTCAAACCTATCTTCAATATAATTGGTCCTCATAATGCTCATGATAAAATGGTACGATCCTTTCGACTCTGCATGTTTTTCTTTTTCAAACAAGATTTAAATTTTTGTATTTACCTTTTGATTTACATTTGTATTAACGCAAGAACAATGGCTTTCATTATAGCATGCTAACTTTCCAGGAATAGAAAGCCTGCAGTTCTATTAGCTTGGATTCCCCATCGATGATGTCACTGGTAGGCGGTCCACAGCCCCTCCTCTGAGACACAGACTGGGTAGACAAAAATGGTACCATCTTATAATGAGCATTAGTGAGGACCGGTTATTTGAAGATAGGTTGAAAATGGGTGAAGTGGTCCTTTAAGTGGTTAATGTTCCCATCATAATAGTCCAATACAAGAATGTTTCCTTAGAAACCTCGCCTGTTCCTCAGCAACATAAGACATGATGATACAGTACGTGTGGGGGGTACGGGGTCTCTCCCCATGCCCTGCAACTTTCTTGTGTCATCTAATTGGCTACTGAGACAAAGTTGTCTTGGCTTATTGAGTACTGTACATCAACCAAATATTTCTTTGGCTTCTCCATTGCCGTCATGAATGACTGTGCACTTGCTTTCCCGTGCATGGCAGCACCAATTGTGTCTTGCGGTGGTGCAAACGTGTCCATAACACACAGTCGTACGCTAACACTGTCCATCAAAGCCAGTGCTACTGAAGTCCCCTTTAGGGTGACAGCTCATTAAAGCAGCACGCTCTATAGCCCACCTGTTGAAACAACGGGAGTGTGTGCCGATGTTGTGCTTTAATTGGGCGGCGCCGTCGAGCTCTCTGCAGCATGGCCAGGTGGTTTAGAGGGACCGCTTTGTCTCCCGAGGTCACAGGTTCATTTTGTTCATTGGCTTTGATGGCCAAAGTGTCCATTTGCTGTCAGAGGTATCTTTGAGCGAGATAACGAGGCCCTGTCTGCTGGAAGCACGCTTGCACGCCACGTCTGAATCTTAACCCAT
The DNA here is from genome assembly GCF_963280865.1 of Gymnoscopelus braueri. Taxonomy (NCBI): domain Eukaryota; kingdom Metazoa; phylum Chordata; class Actinopteri; order Myctophiformes; family Myctophidae; genus Gymnoscopelus; species Gymnoscopelus braueri. The sequence continues at coordinate 26,946,509 of NC_137608.1, read as the reverse complement.
TAAGGCCTGAGTCCGATTCCTAAAATGTTTTCTAAATCCTAACAGTTTTTTGAAAAAAATTAGAAATAATTTTTTTTCACGATTTTTCAAAATAGCAGATCTACAAGCTCATAGCGCGGCACTCGGTGCCGCGCTATGAGCTTGTATATCTGCTATTTTTGAATAGCCAATGAAATCCGAAGTGACACAGATGTGTTCCAGGTATCAATGGGTTAAATTGCACTCTGTAGCACGACGCGTGGCTCGCCGAGGAGAACGGGTATATTCAACAACGTGACACAACGTGATGTCTTGAAAATCAGTTCTTTCTGGCAGTGATGTACTATACTACTACAGTAGGTGGCCATTTTCCTTCCACACCTCTTGCATGGAGCGTGTGACCCCGAGATGATGTTGGTTCGAATCCAGCACACAACACCAATGGTTGTGATAGTATGGATTGTGGAAGTTAAATGGTGGATTTGTGGAGAGGATTCTACATGAACAAACTTAACGCATCGCATTCTGTTTGTGTGACATGCATGATGCAACGGTTTTGAAAGTGAAACTGGCCAAAGTCACCGGCCACCTACTGTAGGTATGAAATAGACTTAAAAGAGCTCTGGAAATGGACCTACGCATGTAATATTTCACTAGAATACTTTAAACAACTAAATACTCACACTATACTTCAGACTCAAAGTTTCTGTCAACTGTAGATACTTTTCTGCATGCAGTATATGCGTCTGTGTTTGTGTGTGTGTGTGTGTGTGTGCGCACGCGCATGTGTGCATGTGTGTGTGTGTGTGTGTGTGTGTGGGGGTGTGTGTGTGTGTGTGTGTGTGTCTAGACAGCATTACAATTACACACTCTGCACAAGGCCCCGCTTTACGTTCGTCACTACCTCATCGTTATCTCTCCTTCCTTTTTCTTCGCTCGTCCTCTCTTCTCCTTCAGCCTGTCTGTGTCCTAGTCTGTCATCCACCTCTTTCACCCTCTTCTGATCGCGCCCTGCTGTCTCTTTCTTTCCTGTTTAGCGTCTTCAAAATCTCCATCTGCTGTATGCCACGACGGCGCTCCAAGCCCTTTCATCCCGTTTCTTCGTTTAACATTTTCGTCTCTATTTCGGTGCTGTTTTATCCACATCAGTGTGCCGCTTAAATGTCTCCCATCATCCTTTATGATCCAATAACTCTCTCTCCCAACAATCTGTCTCTCTCCCCATCTCTCTCTCTAAATGGGCATGTACCTAGTAATTGGTTTTTAACTGACATGATTTTCTATCCTCTCTTATCACTTTATCATGCCACTTTAATCACCGCTTATCAGCCAGGGAATGAGATGATTCTAGAAAGGCAGTGGGACTTTGAGTAGGACAATGTTTCTCAAAGAGTGGTCCACGGACCACTAGTGGTCCATGGCATCATTACAGGTGGTCCATGGGAATATGTTTTACAATATTGTAAAAAAGTTTAAAGTTTAAGTCCATCACATTTATGTAAAAACAATTGAACTAATTAACAGTATGGCTTGTGCTTAACTTGATAAATGGGCTATCATTAATTGTATTAATTAAATTAAATAGAAGTGACTATGATATGCCTTCTTATATACTTTGTGAGGAGGTCTTTGAGTCTCCTACCGGAAACGCAGCCGGTCATCAAATTATTGGCTTAGGAATGTGTCAAAAACAAAAACAATTCCATGAATTCAAGGCTTCATGGGTTGTGTAATTGATAGAAAATAAGTAATTGTTTGGGTGACCTACTCCTTTAAGGATTGTTTAAAATGTCCTTGTGGTCCATAGCTCAAAAGGGTTGAGAACCACTGCTGTAACGGAAGGAAACGAGGGACGGGGGAGAGAGAGGGAGAGGAGAGCATGAAGAGACAAAATGTCAATCAGCAATGTCAAAGAGAGAGAGAGAACAAAAGAGTGGCAAGATAGAACAGGGGAGGAGAGAGAGAGAAGGCGGGTAATCGAGGGTGCAAGCATGATGAGGAGATCAAAAACGCAAGAGTGATGGAAGGATGTAGAAGTAATCTTAAATGTGAGAACATGCTAAAGTCACATGAGATAAGGAGGAGCGGGCGTGTGTGTCTTTGAAAAGTTAAGTCATTGTGGAGAAATGTAAGAAGAAAAAAACTCATTTTGTCCTGGAGAACGTAATGTTGTCAATCAGTGGGGCATTTTGAAAGGCCAACAGATTAACTTTTTTTTCCTACAGCTATATCTCTCCATCAGTCGCTTCGAAACCCACGCTCTATTACCTGATAAGTGTTGCTGTGAAATGAAACAACATTTTAGGACAGATGGATGGAGAAAGAAAGATAATCTTTGGCTGGTTTTATTGCTGTGCAGGAGAATGTTCAGACGTTTCTTTTGTAGGGGTAGAAAACAAGCTCCATAATGCACAGGAGAGAGAGAGAGAGAGAGAGAGAGGGAGAGAGGGGGAGAGTGAGATTGTAAAGGTAGGCTACAATAATACAGGAAATCTTTAACACAGTGCAAATGTAAACACTCTTATCTTGCCCACTCAACAGTTCTAAATGCGTCCATTGTAAGACACATTTAAAGTCTAACATGGCAATACAGGCCTGTTATCTGCAGACTGTATGGGAGTAGATGTTGGTTTCTGTATAATCTTTGCACTGACCAGTACAATACTCTCACTTTGTTGTGTTTGTGTTTCTGTTTTTTTTTAGATGGGTTTGATTTGGAGGAATTTGACTAGATCCCTTCAGGACTAATGTGTCTGGGAAAACACACACATATGCACGCACGCACACACACACACACACACACACACACACTCACACACACACACACACACACACACACACACACACACACACACACACACACACACACACACACACACACACACACACACACACACACACACACACACACACACACACACACACCAACTGATGAGGTGTGTCTGCATTTACAATGGTGATTGTTAATCTCTGCCTAAGGCGCAACACATGTGGGATGAGAGCTGCAAGTGGAACCATGCTCAGAATTATGTCTGCATTCTGAGTAACAGTACAGTTATGGATTTATTTTCAGAAACCAGTGTGAGTGATTTTGAGTCAGAAGTAGGATTTATTGTATAGGTTTTTTTTGTCAGCTAAGAACATTTTTAAAATAAATTGCAACAATATAGCATTTTAGCGTAACGATATATCGATATCGCGATATATCGCGATACTTTCTCCCGCGATAACTAATCGATATACTGCCGAAAAATATCGATATTAAATATATATATATATTTTATTTTTATTTTTTCCCCCCTAAGTTTGTGATACGTTGTTTTTCCTACTCTGTATTTGTGTAATGATGATTTTGAACTGTTTGGTGCTATTGTATGTGTTTATGAATTGAATACAAGGACTATCGTTTCATGCAATATATCGTGATATCGCAATATATCGATATTTTCAGATATCGTGATATATCGTTGGTGAAATTTCTTGCAATATATATTGAATATCGTGATATCGCAATATATCGAATATCGTCGAATATCGTGATATATATTGTTATCGTGGGCCTAATATCGTGATATATATCGTATCGTGAGGTACCCATATCGTCCCACCCCTGTGTACTTGAGTCAGAAGTAGAAGGATATATTTGTGTGCCACAGATCACTTTGTCACTTACAAAACAGGTCACACCGTCACTGGAAATGTGGCTGTCTGTGGCACAGGGACATGCATCCCAACCTCCAGCATTATAAAACGGTTGCAACGATATTTCATGAGCCAAAACGCCAGTGTGTTGCTACTGTACACTAGATTTTACAAACACAGTTATGTCAAATTTTATTACATCATTTAATTTCCAGTGTTATATTCCTTGGTCTACTAGCATAAGAAGCTTCAAACGGTTCCTCTTAGAGGCTGAAGCAATGATAGAAGTGCATTGCAGCAAACATGACAAAAAGAGACTTCAATGGTGACATGAGCGTAAACCGTAATGGTCTGAGCTATGCCCTGTGGCACTGCTCTTTAATGAGGAATGATGTTATATTCTTGTACTGTATGTGGTAGAGGTTTATTCTTTTTGATAATTGTGTCTTGCTGTATAAAGAAAAGGCCTGGATGATGTTTTCATGGCATGGCACCGAAGGCGCCTGCCAACTAGGAGAGGGTTTGTCTGTATCTGCATCTGTCAATGAATCTCTGTATGTCTGTCCCCACCAGTGTTAATTTTGTTGACTAAGATTAAGACTAAAAGACTAAGATTTTGATATTTAGTCGACTAGACTAAGTCTAAACAATTTCAGATGACAAACTAAATAGTGTGTTATTCAAAAGACTAAGACTAAATCAGAATTTGCAGTCAAAATTAACACTGGTTCCCACAAACGTAGATCAATCACAGTTCACTTCGCACTGGCATGTGCACACAGCGAACCACATAGTTCAGCTGACACTACTACACCAATCAACATGTTGGCACATAATTGGTGATGCTTAGGCATTGGTCATGATATGCATATCTCTGTAGCCCAATATAAAAGGATGAAGGGCAGCAATTACGACTGGGGAAAAAAACTGTTTTCAATTGACATTTTGACGTTTTAAAATTCACATTCATTACTGTACCACTCATTTGGTTAAATGTGTACACTCACACTTATTTTAGCTGTCTAGGATGTAATACAAAGCAGAACTATCATGTTTACTGAATAATACTGTGTCTTCTGGTGAACAAACTACCGCCCACACTTTGAAATCCCTTTACAGATACAGTACATAAAAGCACAAATGGACTGTTAGTACACTAGATTTTTTTTAAAGGCCACCCAAAGATTGGCATTCCTCATACAGTAAATTATATTCAATGTGAAACAACATCTACTCCTCAGTTTAAATACAGATGTCAGTAGCATCCTTACATCATCCAGTAGTTGGGTACAACAGCTCTGACGAAGACGCACAAAATGTATTCAGCACAAGTCATTGGCCTGCCCCCATCCAATCATTAAGAGAGTGTCTGCACCTCAATCAAACTGCTAATAGGGCAGAGAAAATTACTTCTGACCCCTCTCACACAGCTCAATCCGCTGTCCAGCTCCTGCCCTGTGGGAGAGGCAACAGATCACAGTCATTAAAACTTCAAGAAACAGCTTTTTCATCACTGCTCAAATTCAAAGGCCTTCTTGAAAACTTCTGCACTTGTACTTTTGTCCTGTTGACATCCATTATGGTGATTAACCCATTGAAACCTGGAACGCATCTGTGTCACTTTTTGATTTGAGCTAAAAAGCATTAATTTACACTTTGGCTATTCAAAAATAGCAGATCTACAAGCTCATAGCGCGGCACTCGGTGCCGCGCTATGAGCTTGTGGATCTGCTATTTTTGAGACATCGTGAAAGTTTGTGCAAATCTTTGAATATATATGTCACAGGGAAATTGGCATTCCAGGGAAATTGAAAGAGGAGCGCGGGGCTTCGGCGCGAGGCTCGCGAGGAGGAGGAGGCGCGAGGCAGGGCTTTGATACGAGGCGGCGCAAGGAGGAGGAGGCGCGAAGTGGGGCTTTGATACGAGGCGGCGCGAGGAGGAGGCGCAAGTGCCCGCGCCGACCGGCCGAAGGTCTGCTAGTCAAATCCGCACCGTCCGAGTTGTGAACCGATAGGGGGAGAATAGATCTTTTCATGGGTTACAGTCTATGGTTACTATCCAGTGTCCACGACGACACACGTGTGTGCGTGTGCATGTGTGCGCACGCACACACGTGCACGCACATGCGTGTGCATGTGTACACATGCACACGCACACACGCATGTGCATGCATTGGCTTGCATTCATTGCCCTCTAGTGTTGGTTATATACAGAATTGCCTGGGTGGGTGGTAAAAACAAGCGCTCATTTTTCAATTTCCCTGGAATGCCAATTTCCCTGTAACATATATATTTTTAAAGGGAACATTTTTAACTCAAATCTTTGCTTCTGGGTGGTTGACATGAAAAAGATTGAGAACCACTGACATAGAAACTTTATTTTTTTCAAAAAACAGTTTAGAAGATATTTTGTAGAATCGACCTCAGGTCTTAAAGGGTTAACTCCTTGTGTAAATGTATGTGTACCATGTGATTGTGTTGGTCCACTGTTGGAAACTGAGATGAGAGTCATTCTGTACTGAATGCAAAGTACACCATTTGTTTCACTAAACTAAATTGAAACTGAAATGAGATAGTTGTGCAAAGCTGTGTAAAGTCGCTATAACCAAGGTAGTGCCGAACCCCATAGCTGAGTTAGTTTTTAGGAGTAGCAGGGAGCCATTTTGTCCCACTGTGGGAGAGGAAGAGACTTGGTAAAGAAAAGCATCTCAATGCTAAGATTGCTTGGATTATAAAAGTATAGACTTCAGATATAAATAGCTAGATTTTAAGAAGCCCAATCCTTTCAGTTGGAAAAGAGCATTTAGTTATCGTTAATTAGATAACATTCCTAAAAGACCAGAATGATCCTGGACTTTCATCTGACTTCTTGATGAAAATGGAGCATACGTTTAATGCTTCTTAACTTGGCCACCATTTAAATTAAGAGCGCCTCATCTGAACCCAATTCCAAACTTTGGGGCACGAGTCACATTGCATATCCCATCATGAGTGGAATCTGTTACTGTTAGCAACTGGGTCGACCTGGCTAATGACCTGCTAATGATGAGTCTTCCAATTGCAGTGAGCCCTGATCACAGAGGCGGGGATTTGAACCTTGGCAGGCCAATAAGATCCCCTGCCTGGCCTTCACCTCATGAATATAAATGAGGCATGCCACGGAGAGACCTCTTTGATAGGCTGTATGCAAATTGTTCAGACTCGGTTGTCTGAAATGATTTCCTCTGTCGTGCCTGGAGCTGAAAATGGATGAGGAG
>NC_137608.1:26917132-26932132 GCF_963280865.1 Gymnoscopelus braueri | reverse complement strand
TTTGAGGGAATCTGAGCAGCCCTGGGCGTTTTCTTTGAGTACACTGATTCCATCTCAGTCACTGTTTCACAGTAAGGGGCAAACAGATGGAGACCAACTTAACCCAATTTCACAACGGGGCCTATTGTGGTTGTATATGAGGACAATGTAATCAATACACTGTAAGTCTCGCTAAAATGGTTGTAAAACCTATTATAATGTAAGCATTCCGGGTTATGTGAAGGTCTTGGGAGCAACTCCCAATATTGTTATAGTAGAAGAAGGTTCTATTGCTATTTTAGGACCTCAGAAAAGGCAGTGAAAATGAATTGCCAAAAACAAAACAATTATAAGTTTGATTTCTGTATAAGTGATTATTGCCCTCCCCCCCCCACACATGAATTTACATAATTGTGTGCGGCATAATTAGTATAGTAACTTCATGAACTTTTACACAAGCTTTAATTTATACAATTAAAAGTGACATGCCCACCATATCACCATGAAAGTTAAATACTAAAGTAAATGGGGGGTCATAAATTAACTTAATTTTGGTCTCGACAGAATGTCTATTAAAGTGCTGAAATTGTTTGGATTTATAACATTTGTGTGCAAGGAGTGCTTTGTTAACAACAGTGTTGGTACTACATCGGGATATCACAACTTGAGAACCATGGGCTCTATCTTGTTCCAAAGTGGCTAAACCCACTATTTGGGGATTTAGCATTATGCAAGGGGTAGTTCCTGTGCAAAAGTTGCTATCTTCCGACACCAGCCTTATCCCTAAAACACCTGTGCTACCTGTTACATTATGCATACGTGTGGTTTGGGCGTTACAATAATAAAACCAATCACCGTGCCAGATGCCATTGCCTTTCAGAGAATACTGCATAAGACATTATCCCCAGTGCAATCTACGCTCTCTTCTCCCTCTCTGCCCATGGAAGAGCGACATTACCTTGGAATAAATGTATATTTGATACACAGAATTATCACACATTGCTGGTTATAGAGAACTAAAAATCACAGCAATCTGCTTGTGTTCTGGATTAATTAAACAAAATGGTCTGGTGTGGTTATAGAAAACGCAGATCAAACAACACTGTATTTGCTTTGATAAGCTTAACTGGCAACTGCTGATAAAAACACAATTTATTGACACAAGGAATTAATAGTCACACTTTTGTAGATTACAGTAAAATTGTAATGACAATCACATTCACAATTACTTGATTCAGAAGTGCCAGTGCGTCCGTGTCCACCCACTCTGCAGCCACACTATACACCCGACGTTTGCTTCATACGCTCTAGCCTTTGATTTCCTTTCAATAAAATCATATTTGATAGACATAAGTATCACCTACATGCTACTTATTATAGAGAATGTTATATTATTGTAATCCGTTCTTTATTTCCTGCGCAATGGATTAATGAAACTGAACAGAGCGAATGGCATCGCTCCAACGAATTCGGCCTTACTGAATTTGGCATAGCGGGTGGTTTTAGAATCCGCAATGCGCTTTCCCAAACGTGTGTAGGCAAGATAGCAATTTTAGGGATAACGCAACAACACGGCCACACCTCCAGGTGCAAATAACGGAGTCGGCATAATGTATAGTGGGTAGTGCGGCCATAAGATACTGTTTAGGGACAGTGCCAGCTGCCTTGTGCGTAATTCTCGGGTAGCGGGTAGTGCTAGGGTAAGGCACCGCCCAAGATAGGGCCCAAAATGTAAAATGGTAGCTTGAGAGATGTCGGTGGCTTATAAAGTTAAACTCAAGGTAAGGTGGCACTGGTAAAATATTAGTGTAGAACATATTCTTACTGTAGAAAACATTCTGCTGCCCACAGAGTCACAAACACTAAATCGAAAAACATGATCACTTCTGCCTCTAAGTGAACCAAACCAATTATCCCCAAAACTCTTTCCCAAAACTAAATAATGGACTATTTATAAAGAACTCAAAGAAGAGATTAGATACTGAGAATGGGTCAAGTACCTGCTTAAAACACGACTCAATTTGACTTTCAAATAATGCAGGTCCCTGTGTGGGAGAGAAGACTTCATTCGATTTCAAAGGACACAACAGCTGCGATTAAACATTGATTAAAATGAAAACCATTCAAAAGCACAGCTGGCATCAAAGACAAAGAAATGTGGGCCTGTTGAGAAACCAGTCATATCTGACCTCACAATTCATTCCCTTTTCACCTAGGCAATCTGTTAAGATAAATAAAACATATCAAGTTGCTTATTGAATGCTACAGATACCTCCTTTCAATGCTCACAGGGGAACTTTTCATTCTAATTTCATTATTTTTATTGTTCTTTGGTCTTAATGAGCACTTAAAGCCAGCCTGACAAAGGGGAGATAGAGTAATGGGCGCAAGGCCAGTTAGCTTGATGCGCTCATTTGACTTGTCATTGTCATGACACATCATTGTTCCTTTGCATTGTTTACTGTTATTATTTAAACATATGAGACAAAACGTGTTTCTGCGGTAGGCTATTAGTCCTGAGACGTGCTTGCCCTCTCCCTCAATTGCTAATCTGCTGCTGTTGGCAGTATACTGTACCGGATCCAACACTAATCCCTCATTATCCAGGGGCATGCTGTGCACATCTTAATTTAGGATGAATGTCAGGGAATTTGTACATTCATTTTCCTTGTCGGAAGAGTACAAGATGGTGTCATTTGACATAAAGTTGTCCCGGCTTGCACCCTTATGATTGAACTACCAATGTATTCAATGCATCAATAATAATATTAGAATTACACCAAATCACTTGCCTCTGTCATGAATATTCATCTCCTCTCAGTTGAGTTTAACAAGTTACTTTTGGAAACTATTTTAGGTGTTATCTGTGAAGTTATTACATTATCGGTAAATTAAGAACAGTTAAATCTTCCGGGGCAATGTTGTAATTCCTCATTCATTCATGTAATAAAACAAACAAAGTTAGTGCATTAATGATAAGCAATTTTTATTACTTTACTCGTAAATGCATTACATTGACAGGGTTATTACATGTCACGCTTGCTAGTTGTTAATATTTTGACAGTTTATTGCATTAACACTTGTAACAATGGATCGTTTGTTGTTCACCAATGCTCATCACTATGAAAACCTTATCAAATGATCTATAGCAACTGTGCATTTGCCTTATTCACTCACCAACATTTACAGCTCTATTAAATCACTTTGTCAACCCCTTGTTCTCAATTATACAGCTGGCTTCTCAACGCGTATAGCTTCAATGATAAAGCAAGATGTCACTGAATGATTTAGTTTGTGGAAAGCCTGTCTAGGCTGGAGACTCCCTTCCACTGCCAAACAACCACAGCATCCTGGATGAGTCTGTCATTCAGCCCTCTGTGGCATTAACCTACACTCAAATAAATTAACACACTGAATCACAAGTAGGCTTATTTGCCAAAAGTGCATGCAGATACACACGCACGCACACATCTTTCCTGGATGAGCCTTTTATCCCATTAACCTCTACTCAGCAGAAGCAGCCTTATTTTACAAATATCGACATGCACAAACAGTTGCATGCACGCACACCCCCGTGCACGCATGCACACACACACACACACACACACACACACACACACACACACACACACACACACACACACACACACACACACACACACACACACACACACACACACACACCCTGATGGGGCACCTTTATTATTTGGATTCCTAATAACTTCCTCTAAAATGTTTTGAGTAAAATAAGAACTATTTTTTGAATTTAATACATATCACATCATCGGGTGGCAGTGGTGTCTTGGAATCGGAAGGTTCCTGGTTCATCCCCGTTTCCTCCTGGCTTTGTGCCGAAGTGTCCTTGAGCAAGACTTTAAACCTCTAACTGATCCTGAGCACGTTGGTGCTCACGTTGGTTTTTTTCCACTGCCGGTGTGTGAATGTGTGCGTGATTGTGTGAATGTAATGCACAAAGCATTTTGGAGAAAGGCCCTACGTGTAAATGCTAACGTGGGCGTGTGTCCCCCATATGACCCGGTGTGTGCAGTGCCGAGTGGAACCGAAAAACCACGAATATCTGTATCTGTCTGTCCACGGGTCTGTGGAGGACACACTGACGCACTGCGTTAAGGGAAGTGTGGACACCAGCTACCCTGATTGGCGAACCTGAGCCGTCGACCTAAAGTTGCCCAACTAATTGCCCAAGCTTTGCTTTATGTTGGCCAATATAAGTGGCAGGGTGTGCAATGTAACAAAAAGTACGAAGGGTGAAGAGGCTGCAGTGAACGAAAGCGACGGAGCGATGGAGCTGACAACGGGTATGAGTACATCGGATAACAGGAGTATAGCAAAAGGGGTGGGGCGTGTATTTCTGACTTGCATCATTCCCAAATCGCATGGCACCGGTCTAGTACTGAAATGCACCATGTGCAGTTATATGGTTGTGACTGTCCTTCATCTGTTAACGTGTGTATATGGCTGAGACTGGCTTCCATTTCAACAATGTTAACCCCTGTATGGTTGTGACTAGCTTTCATTTGAGTAGTGTTAACCGTGTATGGTTGTGACTGGCTTTCATCTGAGTAGTGTTAACCGTGTATGGTTGTGACTGCTTTCATCTGAGTAGTGTTAACCGTGTATGGTTGTGACTGGCTTTCATCTGAGTAGTGTTAACCGTGTATGGTTGTGACTGTATTTCATCTGCTCAGTGTTGACCTGCGAATGTGGCTGTGACCGTCTTTCATCTGGGAATAGCTATTTCACAGAGATGATTCGTATTTGCAGGAAATGTACCTTTCAAAGCAACAATCAGGGGTTTAACAAACCCCAGCAACCCTGCTTTTTCTGTTGGGGGATTAGAATAATGAAGGTGAAACTCAGCTCTTGATGTTAATGAGCTCCTCTCAGTCAGTTTGTGACTATGAGAAAGACGAGAGAGAAACACTAACAGTTTGTTTTTCAAATACCTGCCCTGGCAGGATTTACCCAACTCCAATTTGTGGACAGTTACGTAACACTGATCGAGGGCTGTTGAAATTTAAATGGTTGTTTATTACAGTTAGGACTGAAGGACTGCCGTGATGCTATAATAAAAAAATATCTGATTATGGCTGCTAATATGTGGGTTTTTAACAATGAATTTGGTACTTGAAAGTTAGTTACAGTATGACTCCTTTTAAGGCCAATCACCCACAGAAGGATGGCTTCCTAAATGTATCTTCTTGTGAAATTATGTGTCAGAGTTGTCTTAGTGTCTGACACTGTGATAGAAGACAGGTCTTATCTGAAGGTAATACTGTAGGTTAACAGTATACCTCCAAAAACCAAACCTACCTAGTGCCTACCAATGATGTCGGGAGGCAGGTTTCTGAACTGTCCACAGCCCTGCTCTGAGGTTCAATTATGTCCAGTGATGAGCCAAACAGAACCTGGCGGTACAGTATCTATAATAATATATTTAGCTGACCAATCACTAAGCCTTTTACGAACGGGAAACCAATATGGATATCATGTCTTCAATATACGCTGTGCATATTGACGCACAACAGACTTGCTCGACTTGTTTTAATGAATTCTGTTTGTTTATACAATGAATAATTGTCAAATATCACTTCCATGAAGCTGTCCTCAGCAGACAGATCACACTTGACATTTCATATTCCTCGCAGGACTTGCAGGCTCACAGCTGCATAGCAAAGTTCAAGCTGCATGCACAGTTTATATTATGTTAATTCAAATTCTATTCTGCTTTAATAACTATCCACCAAATTATCCACTAATGCTGTCAGGCTGAGAAATCATAGGTTTATGCATAGTTCTCCTTGTTGCATTTAGTGTTGCTTGACCATATGACCAATGTGTTTTGACTGCAAACAATACATTTTCTGGGATTTCCTGGGTTAGGGTACAGTAACTACGGTTACACCGAACTTTGATTCTGCCCACGCGGGTAACGCGGCAGATTATGCCAATGCTTTTCAATGGGAATGGAGCGGTTTGTTGCCCTTGCGCAGCTTTCCGTGTGTTGCGGACACCCTGTATTTATGCATTCTATGCGCCAGGGCGCCTCCAATAGAGAGAAATTCTATTTGAAGCAGATAATTGCTCGAGACAGTTGCTGCTTTCCCCCTCTGTCCAATCTGATGAGTCGAAGATGGACCAGCCTTCCCTCAAGACAGAAGGCGCTGCAAGCTACTCTATTTTTTAGGCTGCTCTGGCTGCACAAAACAGGCGCAACCTGCGTTTATCATCCTGCAGCCATAGTTCGGTGTGACCGTATAGCCTTAGTGGCTTCTTTTCCTGGATGTCAAAAAATAACAAATATTAAACCCTAGTTCATAAAAATGTGGATATACTGCAGAAAATGTAGTGCACTAACTGCACTTAGAATACTGAATCGTGTGTGAAAATTCCCCCTTGATGGCATTGAGTATTTGCAATCAAATAAAACCAGTCTGCATGACACCAGTCAGCATGTTGAAGAATTAGTTGGACAGGATATGTCAGCAGGTCCTAGAGAAGCATTGAAGCTTGATGCACTGAACTGCTTCAGACTTTTCCCTCAGAGAATCTACATGAATGAAGAAAGAGTCTTTTGGATTATAGAGTTTAGGTAAATGGTCTGCATTTGTATAACACCTTTCATCCAAAGCACTTTTCAATGTGCATTCATCAATTCACACGCCGACGGCAGAGACAATCATGTAAGGCACCAACGTGTTCACCGGGGATGAAGGGAGGTCCGTAGCTGAGTGGCTGGTCTGGAAATTGGAAGGTCACCGGCCGCCCTGGGTGGCATATTAAAGGAATACTAAACCCCCAAAATGACTTCTTTGCTATCAAATACTCACTCTGTGAATGGAGTGAATGAAGAATTTTTGTTTTTGTCGCATTCCTTCACAGTGAATGAAGAATCCAAAAATGAAAAATATTAAAAAAATTAAAATCTGTTTATAAACTCCAACACAACTATTACAGTATAATCCAAGTGTGTCACATCCAGTCTGTGTCCTATTGCTCCAAAACACATGCATGTTCACACTTTCAGGATAAACAGTCTCCCACATGAACAAGGTGTGTGTGTGTGTGTGTGTGTGTGTGTGTGTGTGTGTGTGTGTGTGTGTGTGTGTGTGTGTGTGTGTGTGTGTGTGTGTGTGTGTGTGTGTGTGTGTGTGTGTGTGTGTGTGTGTGTGTGTGTGTGTGTGTGCGTGCGCATGTGAACTCAGTGAAAGGGTGTTTTAAACAGTAAGTTGGAGTTGCTTATTGTCGGTATCAACCAAGCAACACGGTCCTTTTATCACCTTTACAAGATGCTAAACAGCTGGGAGATGGATTGCTGAGGTGGAATAGCTACCACACCAACCCTACCATCAGCTCACAGTAGTTACCACACATCTTAGTTACTCAAGCTACTCATGCTGATTTGGCAGTGTCCAGGATCTGTAACCCAGAACCGTGTGGTCCAAAGGCGAGTGCTCTACTGACTGAGCTACCTGCAAACTTTGTTTTTTGTTTAGTTTTTTAATAGTAAAGTAGAGTGAAAATGCTTGGATTATACTGTGATACTTGTGTTGGAGTTTATAAACCGATTTGATATAGTTTTGCTCTTGGACCTCTATTTTCTTCAATTCGTCATGTATTTTGTTGGATTTTTGATTACTCATTCTCTGTTAAGGAATGCGACAACAACATAAATATGCCATGACTTCAAGGTAATTGACAGAAGAAAGGGGTGAAGCATTCCTTTAATGGCATTGACCGCTTCTAATAGTTGAAGAATTTCAGGTTTGTGCAAACATACTTGACAAAAATACCGTAGTAATACATTAGAGCAGTTAGGGATTCAGTGACTGGCTGTAGTGTCCTTAAACTATGCTACCATTGACAATATTAGTGCTAATGCCTACAGCACACTGAAAAGGGACACACTGACTGGTAACACACAAGCGTGGCAGAGCTTCTCACTTTGCCTACAAGAAGATATTTTTATCACCTTCTGCATTGTGTTGAGGATTATTGAAGATTACTATGATTTGATTATCTCTACTGAATATTTAACTCAAGTGTGTGTGTGTGTGTGTGTGTGTGTGTGTGTGTGTGTGTGTGTGTGTGTGTGTGTGTGTGTGTGTGTGTGTGTGTGTGTGTGTGTGTGTGTGTGTGTGTGTGTGTGTGTGTGTGTGTGTGTGTGTGTGTGTGTGTTTGTTTGTGTGTGCATGTGTGTGTGTGCCCGTGCGTGCGAGAGAAAGAGAGAGAGAGAGAGAGAGAATGGTTAAATTCTGGTCCATTCCATCTCTGTACTGAATCAATCTGTCTTCCCTTTCATCTTAACGGTACACCTGGGTCCTTCTGAACTCAGATGATCAATACAGACCTCTCTAGTCTGCCATTGTATAATGTGTAGTCTCTCTCTCTCTCTCTCTCTCTCTCTCTCTCTCTCTCTCTCTCTCTCTCTTCGGAAAAATAAATTAGTAAAATTGAAAGTGGTTAAGTCTGTCTGTGTGTTTTAGAACTATTTAATAACCAATGAAAATTATTAACAAGAGCTTGTGACTAAATTACAAGTTAAATCTTTTTTTTTCATTTCTTGAAAAGTAACAGTATTGGACATACAGTCCAAGGTTTCCACCCGACAGCAACGATAATACTGTGTATGCAGTGTGACTGTGCTGGTGTGGAGCAATGTATGACACACAGCATCATACAATAGCTGCATTTGGGTGCTACAGTACCTATAACACCAATCACACTTCAATATTGTAAAAAAAAGAGGTAAAAATGTTGCACTCCTCTGTGCTGACACATTTGTAAAGTGGTCCTTGCTGGTGGTTCACAGATATGGAGCTTTTAAAACAAGCCATCCAACAAACAAAAACATTATTTTGGCCATTCAGGCCCCAAAAAAACACTGTTGCTGTTTTTCCTCTGTTGTTTATAAGAGTTCAGCTTTTTGGGGGGTTGGGGGAGTAATGGTCTTTTTCTGTCTCTTGGCTGTGAGCTGGAATGGGCAGGGTTTGTCTCTGTCAGGATTGATAAGGGAAGCTGCTTCCATCCCTCTCTTATCTCGCCTGCTCAAGGCTAATATCCTTTCTATTTTTTTCTCCATTTCGCTCATCATCGCGCTTTGTTGTTTGGCGGATGGGGCCGAGCCACAGCTCCCTTCTCGTCCTCTTTCTTTCTTTCTTTCTTTCTTTATTTCCTCACTTCTCTCGCTCTCTCCTCCTGTCTAAACCCCCACCTCCTTCAGCGTCATTTCGGACTGTTATCTCTGAGGGGCAGATCTGAATTTATCTTATTATTTATACTCGCAAACAAAAATAAACTAAAAGGATTTCACAGTTACATTGTACAGAAGTCATGTCTCAATTATGTCTGCAGACTAGTCAGGCAAAGAGGCTGAGGTTTCATGATTTTAAGCTCTACAGATGTCAGTAGTTGATCATTCTGTCCCTAAACTACAGGCTGGATTGCCATGAAACTTGATGAGCCTATTCATGCTCCCTGGAGGATGAACCCTACTGATTTAGGTGACACCATTTGCATTTTCTCTAGTGCCATCCTCAGGCCACAATGCACATTTTGCAGATTGTGGGATATGGTAACCCCATGGCCTTTCTTTCCTCTAGCGCCTCCATCAGTGATTATACAATATATGCTGACACTAATAATAAGAATCATCATCATCGTAACACTTTGTTAAAAAAGAAAAGTGTTACCCACTAGTGCGAGCTCGGGTTTAAAGGACCATGTAGTGTTATGCCATGTTTCACATAATGATTATGACAAGTTTTCCAACGCATCCCACATTTGCTTGCCAATGTTTTCCATTCATTTCAGTTTGAAATTGTACTTGAAACTTGTTTGAGTTAGCTAATCCAACAAAATTTCACTATATTATTATTTTATGTCAAAGTTCCAATATTGTTGGTTTTATGCAGAATGATTTGAAAGGTCTAGCTTAACGGCTCAGTGAGGTTTAGCCATTATTGACTAAATTATTCAGGCAAGTCAGGTAACATAATGAAATATAAAAAAATAAAGCCATTAGCGGGACAATGGTCTATCTATGCTTATGCAATATACATGGCTGAAGCTGTGATAAGACAATAACATACATTGGCAGTGGTATTGCCCTTGGAAATGCTGGTTGGTTCAAACCTTTTTCGTCTGTTTGGCTGTAAGGAGTGCCATAGCCTCTAGGGTCTGCTTGCATGCAGGCAGGGCTATTAGACTCTAGTCTTGTTGTTGTGTAAGCATGCCTGCCTGCACGTTGGTAGTGTCATCCACAGGTCTTTGTAAAAAATAATGCTATTCACCTGTTTCCTAGGCTGTGTGTTTTCCACTTCCTGTCGATTTGATCCAATGAAATCCAATGAAACTGGTCAGATGACCAATGCTATCCAATGAAATCGACAGGAAGTGGAAAACACACAGCCTAGGAAACAGGTGAATAGTGTTACCTCTCCCTCTCTCCCTCTCCCTCTCTCTCCCTCTCCCTCTCTCTCGCTCTCTCTCCCTCTCCCTCCCTTTTACATTTCTGATACTGTAGGATGGCTTGGAATGCACACACACACACACACACACACACACACACACACACGCACACACACGCACATTCAATACAAGTGATTTCCACCCTCTGAATGATGCAGAGGGCAGAATGGGATCACCACGCTAGATTTCACTTCATTCCAATAAGTTTGCAATCTTATTTCCTGTTTGCCTCAACCTCCCTCTCGGTTTCTTTGGCATGGGTTGCCCTTCCCAGCATATTTACTGGGGAGATAAATTGTTTTTTGCTGCATGGCCTGGTGTGGTGAGGAGGCCTGTGTGCCATGTAATGGATGCAAACACAGGGCCACATTCTGAGCACAAAGCTGGTTGAAAACAAATGCATATCACACCAGCTTGAACACACACACACACACACACACACACACACACACACACACACACACACACACACACACACACACACACACACACACACACACACACACACACACACACACACACAATCAGGAAGATGCACACACGTGCTCACACTCAATGTAGTCACTCCCATGTACACCCACTTGCCTGTGTACAGTGCATGCAGGCTCTATCTCTGTCACCCAGACATACTGTGTAGCAAATGGAAAATGGACTGGTGCTGTACCCATTTTAAGAAGGAAATACTTACATGCATACATGATTACGCACATGATTTGGTAAGCAACACATTTTGAAATATATGTCTGTGTGAGAAAGATAAATATACATATAAACTAGAAAAAGTGCTCATCGGAGCACAGGTCAGTTGTGGGTCAGGAATGTTCAGAATTCATCGTGGTGGTGCTATAACAGGACAGTGTGAAAAGGGTGCCATTTCTTCCTTGGCCTCGTGGGAATGTGTGTGCAAAGATTCACGGCAATCAGACACTGCGTTCATGATTTGAGGCATTTTGTTCAAAATGAGCCACTGCTGCAAATTAGTTTAGTTGCCAATCTTAGCCCATCAGGATGGAATATGAAAAATCGGACAGATCCATCTTGATCACATGACTATAGAGATAATGTGGACGGATTTGCGTGATGTTTGTACAAAATCTGTATGAGTAATATAGATAGCCAATTATGAGAAAAGTCTGTGTGAGAGAGAGGCTAGACTGACTGACTGACTGACTATCTGAGTGACTTTAGGAAATGCTGACACTGTTTGACTGGAGCATTTCAAAGTGTTTTTTTTTATTGCTGAATACAATAAAACAATCTCAATCTTGTTGACCGTTGCTGGAGACGGACGGATGGACGGACACACAAACACACACACACACGGACGGCAAAACATAGTCTCGGCCACGCCTTCGGCCCAGCGGAGACAATAAATGTAAAAATATTGTTTTAAAAAACATTACAACTGAAGTGGTCATTGGTCAACAGCCGTAGTGAACAATATCGTTGGGATCACTTTCAGAGCCATTTGGTGAACATGATCAACATGAACATATAGTCACCGTTATAATTAACCCTTAGACTCTTATACAGTATCATCTAATATTGTCAAAAATATTTGTATTTTGTTGTTTTTGAGTGATTGTACAGTATGTACTCTAAGTATGTAAGTAAGTATGTTGTACAGTACATATGATGTTTCTATATTGCTAGTTATGTATTATCATATCAAGTGAACATTGCAGTGCCTTGTGTCATTGTCATTCTGTTCCATAGTACACTGTGCCCTCCATGCTGCGTTACTCCCAATCACTTTGCTACACACAAATTAATTTCATGGATGCTTCTTTTGGAGATTGCCAATTATGAGAAAAGTGTGTGTGTGTGTGTGTGTGTGTGTGTGTGTGTGTGTGTGTGTGTGTGTGTGTGTGTGTGTGTGTGTGTGTGTGTGTGTGTGTGTGTGTGTGTGTGTGTGTGTGTGTGTGTGTGTGTGTGTGTGTGTGTGTGTGTGTGTGTTTGAGAGAGAGAGAGGCTAGACTGACTGACTGACTATCTGAGTGACTTTAGGAAATGCTGACACTGTTTGACTGGAGGATTTCAAAGTGTTTTTTTTATTGCTGAATATTGCTGAATAAAAAAAATCTCAATCTTGTTGACCGTTGTTGAATTCAATAGACTTACTTGAAGAATGACATTTAATTTCATTCAGCTTTGAAGAGCTGCACTATAGTTATTTGTGTGACACCAGACAAGCAAGGTCACATTTTAACAGATAGAGTCACAGACAATAAGTGATTCTGACCACTGAAATGGTGTGTTTCCTGTGTGGACTTGCTGTGGTTGGTTCGATTTCCTGTGTGAGCAGTGTGGTTGAACGTAGTGGTGGATGAAGCACACCACTACAAAGTGTACCCAAATATATAATATTAAATAAAAAATACAAGTGAAAATTGCTCACTCAAATTTGTACTTGAAGTAGTGGAGTATTTGTTTGCAAAATTGAAAAAATATTTTCAAGAATGAAAAAAAAAAATCCAAACAGATCTATACGATCAATCTTGTAGATCTGCTATTTTCACTATTTGAAATAGAGCTTAAGTGGATACTTATTTTTCTCTTCCTAGAAATGTAATGGATTCAAAAGTAAAATATTTGTCTATGAAGTCAAATACTATACTCAAGTAAAGCGCAGATACTCAAAACTTATTGCGAACGCAGCGCAAGTGGAGCTTACTATGAAACCGTGCTCGGCTTGTGTGTGTGTGTGCGTCTCTGTGTGCGTGCACTGCCTCAGCCCTGTGTGCAGCCAAGTAAATGTCCAATATAGACGTACCATACATCAAATGAAAGGCCTTTGAAAACTGAACACACCTGTCAAGGTTGCGTTTAAGCCCGCCCCTTCCCCCGGAAGCCACGCCCCGGAGAAGGTTCCTAAAAACTCCCCATTGAAACCCCATGTTAAATGAAAAGTGCCCGAATCGCTCCGAAACTTTTTCTACCCCCCCTAAGTGGGGGTCTACGAACAAATACTTCGGGCTCGGATTTTGGCTCCGCCCCCCGGAAGTGGGTGAAACAGCCACTTCAAACACTTTGTTGAATTGTTCAAAAACATTCAAAGTTTGTTTTTTGTGAATTTGTATTTTTCTAAGATGCTCATTTTAACGCAGATTTTTTATTTATTTTTTATATATTTTTTTATTGGTTACTTTTTTTTAGATGATTTCTTTTCATTATCATTTATTTTTGTTGGCGTTCGCTTCCCGCTTCCCGCGTTCGCGCGTCTTACTTGTACTTAAGTACAGTACTCAAGTACTTGTACCTCACTACTGTCCATCACTGGTCGACCGACTAATTGGAGCATGTTTAGGATTTTTCTTTTCTTGTCCACAGCTGATTACTCACACAGAAGCCTTGCACGCATTTCACACTCCATTAAACACACACCACATGAGGTAGACTACATGCTTACTTCACTCACATGCACACCATAGACACATGAACAAATGTCTGCCCACTGCATGCAGCATACATGTGTGCACAATACACTAACACACACAAACACACACACACACACACACACACACACACACACACACACACACACACACACACACACACACACACACACACACACACACACACCCCAATGACAGACTGTTTTACACACACACACACACACACACACACACACACACAAGCACATGCACACGCACACGCACACACACACACCAATGACAGACTGCTTTACACACACACACACACACACACACACACACACACACACACACACACACACACACATACACACACACACACACACACACACACACACACACACACACACACACACACACACACCCAATGACAGACCGCTTTACACACACACACACACACACACAAACACACACACACACACACACACACACACACACACACACACACACACACACACACACACACACACACACACACACACACACACACACACACACACACACACACACCCCAATGACAGACTGCTTTACACACACACACACACACACACACACACACACACACACACACACACACACACACACACACACACACACACACACACACACACCAATGACAGACTGCTTTACACACACACACACACACACACACACACACACACACACACACACACACACACACACACACACACACACACACACACACCAATGACAGACTGCTTTACACACACACACACACACACACACACACACACACACACACACACACACACACACACACACACACACACACACACACACACACACACACACACACACACACACATCAATGACAGAAGTCTTGCAGAAAGAGATTCCTGTGGTCAGTATTTACTTACTTGTGCTCTGTGAATTAATTAGCATTTCCCTGCTGTAGATGTTATACTTTGAGTCACATTGAACCCTGTCCTTAAGCCCTGCACATGTACAGTATGCTGGATATGTATTGTAAACCCACACCCAAAGTGGCCCAAAAACAGGCACACATGCATGGCCTTCATATTTTTCAGGGAAGCAGCAATGTGTCATGATGCATCAACTCAGTATATGTCATACT
>NC_137608.1:26767132-26912132 GCF_963280865.1 Gymnoscopelus braueri | reverse complement strand
CTATTAATTAATCACACAGTCCATTATAGAGTCATATTCATGTCAGCTTTATTGTACAGGAATAGCCCCTTAACATCAGAGCCAAGCTTGAAAGCAGAGGGGGGCACTTAGCTTAGAAGTTGTTACTTTAAGCGTGTTCTTTTGGCTTGATGAGAGCTGTTGAGACAGTAACCCTTAAGGCTCTGACAGATAGAATGCATCAGATACTCACATCTAGAAACGATCCCATTGTTTTTAATGGCTGTGGACAGACTGGAGGCGTCAAGTGGGTGCATCAAAAATCTGTTGACCTTGCCTTTCAGAACTCTGCTCTATTTTAGTATCAACGCGGGGCACAGGCCTCCAAAACACAATTTAATGTGTACAGTATATTGCACCGGGCGGCATTGACTAGCTCAAACTTGTATTACAGCGTGTACTGTATGTGAGTTTGTGTTTTCTCTTGTTTGACCGTTCTAAATTCTCTTGAGAAACACTCAAAGTGTGTTATTTAATTAAAAAGAGACTATATTACAGTCCATCAAGAATGGTTTCTGAAAACACTGTAGGTGAAAAATATGCTATGCAGTTGCTCAATATTGATTCATTTCACATTTACAACTTCTAGTTAAAAAGTTGTTAACAGTATTCAGGACCTTCCATGCAGAGGAGTATGTCCTGACACATGATGCTAGTGACTATTCTCTCTGAACCAATTAGTAATCGGCAGTGTTTTTACATCACATTTTGGCATAGCCATAGCTCCCTTGGAACCTCAATGGAGTCTATACTGTACCAAGAATGTGGCAGGTATTTTGTCGAACTAGAGGTTTGGCCCTCACACCTACGTCGCACCGCCGATCCGACCAATATGCCCATATATGGACATCGCTGACTGATTTGTTTGCGCCTGATGCCTTGACGACACATTGAGGTTATACAACACACTCGGGTAAGGCGGCAGTTATGGTTTTTCCGCCGTCCGTGTGTGACGCGCGTGCGTGCGTGTCCATCCGTCCGTCCGTCCGTCCGTCTGAATGTGCACAGCTAATCTCGCAAACCGCTGGACTGATCAATGTTGCATGCACCTTCCTAGTAGGCAAGAAAGACACTCCAACCATGTTTTGTTGGTGGTGATAGGCCGCAGGCCACATTATGTTTTGGCCTTCGACTCTTACCCCATATGTCATACAATCTTTCGTACAATCTTTTTTTCTCTCTCCATACCTTCACAACTTTTGCTACTAATCCTACAGATGTTGTCCAAAACAAATGCGATCAACATGTATCATTCAGATTTTCCATTATCCATTCCAATTCCCTTTGTTTGGCTTCCAAAGTTTGCAGGAGGAGCTCATTATACAACAATTTTCTAAAATCATGAACACAGTGTCATATCAAAAACTAAAAAAACTCTGTTTATTAATAGAAATTAAAGAATTTCACCCACTTTTTTACCTTGTAAACCTGTGATGTGACAATAAAACTGATTCTGATTCTGAGAACCCAGCTGATCCCCAAAAGAGAGTAGCTGGTCCTCCATATGCCCATGGCAGAATAAAAGAGAGCTCATTAGAAATGTGGAAACCAACAAAGTGTGTCAGAAAGTGGGCTATGACCTGAAATGTCACTATCTGGAGGGTTGTCAACCGAAACTTACTGATACTGTACTGTCTGTGAATACTGCTCCAATAATTAAATATGAAAAGGCTACTGATGTGAAAGAAAGTACTGGAGTTTTAGTACAGAAAATATGAATACAGGGAGAGTCTTTCTTTTCTTTTTTCTTTTAGCTAACTGAGGTCAGAGAGAGGTGAGACCTGACATGAGTCTGATTTAAAATCATGGTGACTCACGAGGAGCACAATAGTCAGAGCCCAAACTGGCTGTGCCACCAGGCACCCAAGTATTTCTGTAATGTAAAATGTTATTACACACACACACACACACACACACACACACACACACACACACACACACACACACACACACACACACACACACACACACACACACACACACACACACACACACACACACACACACACACACACACATTCTCATTTCACACCTGCCTGTCTCACTCTAACTCATGATTGGTCCTGCAGTGTTCACCTCTCCTTGTCCTCCGCCGGCCCTGTGTCGGTGTGTCTTTCTTCTCTCTCTCTCTGTCAGTCACAGTGTGGTCAGCGCAGGTCTCTCTCTCTCTCGCGCACTCATTTGTGTGAGTGCGTGCGTGTGTGTGTGTCTCATCCAAGCAGATCCAAGCAAATCAAGCTGTCCTTTTCAGCAGTCTTGGAATTCTAGTGAGACACTATTAGTATTCAGGTTTTTGGACGCGCATCTCAGGCGCTTTTTGCTCTAGGCTTTCTTCATACACTAAACTTCACCCTGCTTTCAGAAACACACAGACAGCACTCTTTACTATTTTAACCACATGAACCCATAGTGCCCCTTTTCTGGGCATGTTATAATGAAAACATCTCGCGAAAATAGCAGATCTACAAGCTCACAACGTGTCGCAATGTGACGCTTTCAGCAATTGTCGGGGACGAGATTTGGTGTAGAGGAAAGCATGTCCCATAGGAGACCCCAGTCAACTAATTATATAGGGTTTGAGTGGTTAAAATTCACTACACACCTTTCAGTTATGTTCTCTGATATTGGTATTGTATGTGATATGGTTACAATAACAGATAGTATAACAGTATAAATAACAGGTAATAATATATTCATAGTGTTTCCTTCTTCTGAATTTTAAAATCCGCTTGGGACTAGATTGGGAGTAGATTGTGTTAACGTTGAGATATGACAAATCCGGCCACATTGGTTCCCCTTCATGGAATTTTTCAAGGAAATGCATGACGCGACTGTAAACATCTATACTACTGTATAAGTCATGCTTTTATTTTCTTATTCCCACATTTCATATACCAGTCTTCCCTTATTCACGATTATTTTTTGCTTAATTTCATTTGAGCGGCACTATTCCTGCCTTGGAATATGCTTTGGGGGAGTTTTTTAATTGATTGAACGTAATGCCCTTCAACTTCAAATTACTTCACTTCATTTGTGCTGTGGACAGGCAGGATATCAAGAACAATCACAAACACAACATGATCTGGCAATCGTGTGCTGTGCACAGTCACAATGCACAATGCCCTCACATAACAGGACTCAGAATCGAGCAATGGAACTGCCCGCTTTATGAAATTAAATTAAGAATACAGCACGTTGCAGAGCTATTAGTGAATCTAATTAGCTGATGAGACGTAATAAAGTAAGATGTATTATTTATTGGCATACTGCCATTTGAAGTGCAGGGAAATGCATTATATGCTTATAAAGCAGTACTATAATTTATTCAAGGGGATGCATTTCCAAGTATCCTGTTCACTGACTCATCATGGCTCAACAGACCTGTTTTGTAATTTGTTTATCACAGTTCTACACAGTGTTTATATTTCTTTCTTTATTAAATTGTTTCCTTTTATGTATCTGCAGCATGAGACTGCTATTGTAACCTATATGAGTGATTTATAAATACACTAAATTGCCTTAATCTAAATTAACAATAGTAATTTTGCCGGTTGGAGAGCTTTGCAATAATTAACCAACATCTTGAACTTTGGCATGATTAGAATAAGTACAGTACACGTTTCATGTCCTGATTTTAATGGCAGTCTCCGGACCACTGCTACTCTGTTGATTTTGTTTCTTCTTTTCTTGGTTATTTCCATCCCTCCATTCTAATCAGTTAGCGATGAATACCTCATCACTTCTGGCTGAACCTGCCGCCCAATCAGTAACATCTTATACATCATACAGTTTCTCTGTTGGAAAGAAACCTTGTACTGTATGTAAAGGAAATAGAACATGTGTTCCAATGGACCCAAAGTAGTTATTATTTAGTCGCTGTTCCTGCACCTCATTATATAGGCGAAAATGTTCAGTAAGTTCAAAACAAGCTTACAACATGTTGCATTGTGACATGTTGTGAGTTAGTAGACCGGTTATTTTTGCTATTTGAACCACCAACAGTCTTAATAGAACTGGCCAACCAGACAAGCTGAGTAATCGGGGGCAAAGGCCCTTGGACAAACGGGTAACTAAGAACCCTATAGTCATATGAATGAGATCCAGAGTTCCTATTTGGAGATTACAAACCTTACAAAAGGACAACCATCAGTGCAGCACTCCACCACTCAGGCACCCCACCACTCATGGTAGAGTGGCCTTTCCTCACTAAGAGCCTTGCTGAGGGTTTACAAAAAGACACCTGAGCATCTCTTAGACATTCAGAAGCAAAAGAAGATTTATCTATTTGACCATATGTCCCCATGGCATTTATGGAGGAAACCAGGCACTGAGAATCAGCTCATTAACAGCCCAACACGGTGCATGGCGGCAGCATCATGCTGTGGGGATGTTTTTTCTGCAACAGGGACTGGGAAGCTAGTCAGGATAGAGGGAAAGATGGATGCAGAAAGAATATAGACCTTTTCCAAAGTGCTCTGGATCTCAACCTGAGGTGTACATTTTAACTTGAAGCATACGGCCCCGACAGCACAGGAGTGGCTTCAGGAAAACTCTGTCAAAGTCCTGGAATGACCAAGCTAGAGCATTGCTAGAGCATTGGGCCATGCGTTGTGAGCTTGTAGTTCTGCTATTTTTGGGCGGTGAAACCGCCCCTATATATGAGGTTTGGATATCTGTACAGCAAATCCTGCGCTGTGATTGGCCAAAAATGTACCCCGCCTAACCCTGCACCGTGATTGGTCAATCACAGTCTATTCAGGACTGTGATTGGCCAGTGTCACATGACACATGTGCATAGCCCTATATAAGAAACCATAACTTAAAAATAATAATACATTTGTTTTTTTAAAGTTATGGTTTCTTCCATCACTTCTTCCATCATTTCTTCCATCACTTCTTCCATCACTGTGATGACCACTGACCACATTTTTTGTACATGATTGGTTGACTCCATTCAGTATTGTGATTAGCTAGCAAGACACCGCCCACTTCACACTGGGTGTGATTTTTTTTTTCTGTTCTGTTTTTGAAAATCTTTTGAAATAATAATGAAAAAAATTATAATAAAAGATATAATTTTTTTTATATAAGTACGGATGTTTACTCCCTGACCCAAAAAATGGGTCCTGACCCATTGTTTGGGAACCACTGAGCTAGCATCCCAAACATAGTTATAAAAGAACTAGAGTGGGTACCGGTAATGCCCGCCCATTCATTTCAATGAAGTTGCATACTCCCTTTTCCCTGCTTCTTTCGGATTCAGGCGCTCTGGTTTGATGACGTCGTGGGACCCTTTCGCATGCGCTGTAGTGTCCTTTATGCGTCTACGTCATGAACTACCTCTGTGCGCAAGCCTGTGAGTCGAGCCCATTGGTGGAAACTCATTATGCAGTATATCCCATTTCACAAGTTTTCAATGTATAAAACATCTTTTGAAAATAGCAGATCTACAAGCTCACAATGCGTCACATTGCGACGCATTGTGAGGTTAGATCGGCTATTTTCAAATGGACGAAATGTATACGGCTGAAGTGGGTAATGTGTTGTAATAATAATCACAATCTACAAAGTAACAAGTAGCCTAACTAAAGTTTTCAAATAATTGTAGTGGAGTAAAAGTACAATATTTGCCTCTGAGATGTAGTGGAGTAGAAGTAAAAGTATTGGAAATTGGAAATACTCAAGTAAAGTACAAATACCTCAAAATTGTACTCAAGTACAGTACTTAAGTAAATGTACTTAATCCCTCCCGGTTCTGGGGGCTCCCAAACTGAACCCAATAGAGTATCTCTGGAAATGGCTGCCAACTGACGCTCCCCATCCAACCAAGCTGAGCTTGAACAATTCTGCCAAAAATAATGGGAGAAACGTCCAAGAGAAAGGTGTGCCAAGCTTTTAGGATCATTCCCAAAAAGACTTGAGGCTGACATTGCTGCCAAAGGTGCTTTAACCAAGTACTAAGTGAAGGTCTGAATTAGGGCTGTGCTGGACTCTTAGTCGAATCGGATTTGGCATTTCATTATGCCAATTATTTATTTTATATATAAAGGTCTACAGCGACATACTGTACATCATCTGCACGTATGCATGCACGCACACACACGCGCACGCACACCCACACAGCTGCCCAACATGTCCCACCATCTCCCACTCATAGTGCTCCACTCTTTTCTCCTGTCCTCCACGTCACTTTATATATTTATCAGTGGGTTTTGTCACAGTGTTGGTTGAATATGCACGGCAGTGGCACAGGAGGTAGAGCGGCCGCTTGGGAATCAGAAGGTTCACGGTTTGATCCCCGGCTCCTCCTGGCTACGTGTCGAGCAAGACATTGAACCCCTAACTTCTCCCGATGAGCAGGTTGGTGTTTTTTTGGGTAGGCGTCACACGTTACGTGTCATAAACTATGTATCTGGGTTTGAGATATATATCTATCTACATACTGTACACTGTATGTATACTGTATTCGCTATGAAGGGTGTTAGGAGCACTCCAGGTCCCTTCTTCAAACTGTTACTTACGACAGTACTACTTAGGCTCAGAAGGCTTTCGGGAAACGGGTTTGCTTCTAAGTGACTTCTTCCAGGAGGCCTTAAGTGTGTTAGTGTTTCCCGAAGCCAGTTAAGTAGACACGTAACGCCGTGCTCTTGAGAACCAACTGCTACTAATGAAGGAACTGTGTAGGCTCAGAAGGTTTTCAGGAAACGTGTTTGCTGCTACGCAGTACCTTAGGAGGCTCTTACGTAGTGCGTAGCGCTACGCACTACCTGAAATCGCTTTGGGAAACCCGGCCATTAACAACAAGTGGATTTCTCCTCTCAAAGAATCTCAAGAATCTCAGTCGACGTAGGGGTGTCTGACAGGTGACTGGATTGTCGTCTTTCAGTTTCAGAGGACAACCCATGAGACTTGTGTAAATGAGATATTTCGGTCTGTTGTTTTGAATAGATATACAAGACGTTGTGTTGTGTGTTGATGAGAAAGAAAAAGGAAGAATTGAATCCATTTTAAGATTAGTCTGAAACGTAATGTGGAAAACTTGAAATGGTCTGAAACCTTGGTATACAGTGCTGTGTGTGTGTGTGTGTGTGTGTGTGTGTGTGTGTGTGTGTGTGTGTGTGTGTGTGTGTGTGTGTGTGTGTGTGTGTGTGTGTGTGTGTGTGTGTGTGTGTGTGTGTGTGTGTGTGTGTGTGTGTGTGTGTGTGTGTGTGTGTGTGTGTGTGTGTGCGTGCACGACACTGTATATATAACTTATTTCCCTACACCTGAATTATCATTGCCAAGTTCAGTTCTAAGGCTGACTGTGTTATCCTCTGGTATACAGTTGGCTTCAAAATGGAGTTCAAACTGAAAAGCAAGGAAATTTTGGCAGCAGTCAGCATGTTCCAGGGCTAGTTTTACAGGTTTCTATGCTGTTTGTTTGAGAAGTCTTGAGGCATGACACAGCAAAATGCAAAGTACCCTCCCTCAGCGATTGAAGTGTGTGTGTGTGTGTGTGTGTGTGGGGGGGGGGGGGGGGGAGACTAATATACTCATACATACTTTAGGCACATCTGGTTACCAATAGATTGGAAGTAGACTTTTTCTTCTTTTTACCTGTGTTACCTGTGTCAAGTTTTAAGTCTTGTTTATCAGTGTCACAGACTTCTTAACTGGTTGATTTATATAAAACACACACACACACACACACACACACACACACACACACACACACACACGTCACACACACACACACACACACGCACACACGCACACACACACACACACACACACGCGTGCGCAAAACTAAAACAATTATGCGTCATTCGGTAGTCACATAATCCATGAAGCACTTAAATGCAATGTTGTTGACTTGAGGGTGAATAATATGGATGCTTCAGTAAGCAATTTGTTCCAGTCTCTTCACCTTGTTAAGGCATTCTATATCTGAGGATAGGTAAAGCAGGTCAGAAGAAAAGCAACAGGATATTTGACAGAACATTGCACACTAATGCACCAGATGTATTTTAAATGGCAGAGGCAAAATAATTACCAGGAAGCCATGGAAAATTATCTTTGAAATGCTATTTCTTTCCATCCACCTCTGTTTTTCTTTTCCCTTCCCTTCCCTTTATGCACTCTATGCATCTCCACGCATACCCAGGCTTTTGTGGATGCACCCAAGACAGTTTTGAAGTTTCTTGCTTCAGTATTTTTAAATTTGATATTCATATTGAGCAACTCCATCTAATACAAACTACCATCTAATTGTAAACATACGCCCCTGCTTCTGATATTTTCTTTCCAGTGTCAACCTTATTTTTTCAATGTTTTCTTTGTCCAATCCAATCCAATCCACTTTATTTATATAGCACATTTTACAACTTTTTCAGGTTTACCAAAGTGCTGTACAGAAAATCAAAAACCAAATACTGGGAAAGCTAAAAACACAGAAACAAAGCAAAACACAGAAACAAAGCATACAACAAAAAGAAGCAAAATAAACAACAGAAGGAGACACATCACTGAAAAATACAAGACGCAGCCGCATCAGCAGACAGTGAAACAAAACATAGACCACAGAAACTCTCAAACAGGATCAAAAGCCAAGGTATAAAGGTGGGACTTAAGGCGAGATTTAAAAGACTCAATGGTGGGGGCCAGTTTGATATGGGAGGGGAGCGCATTCCATAATATGGGGGCTGCTGCTGAAAAGGCTCGGTCACCTCTGGTCTTTAAACTTGAATTTGGGACCTCAAGTTTCAACTGGCCCACAGACTGCAGTGAGCTAGGGGGTTATACACATCTAGGAGTTCAGATAGATACTGAGGTGCCAGGCCATTCAGTGATTTAAAAACGAACAATAACATCTTAAAATCAATTCTGAAGCGAACAGGGAGCCAGTGAAGTGAAGCCAGAATCGGTGTAATGTGGTCAAGCTTGCGGGTTCCCGTTAGGAGACGTGCCGCAGTGTTTTGGAGTAGCTGTAAACGTGCAATGGAGGCTTTGTTTAAGCCAACATATAGTGCATTACAGTAGTCCAAACGTGTGGTGATAAAAGCATGAATGGCATGCTCAAAATCATTAAAAGACAGCACAGACTTGATTTGGGCGAGCAGCCTTAGATGATAAAAGCTGGACCTTACCACAGCATTTATCTGTTCATCAAGTTTGAGCACATTGTCAAATTTGACGCCAAGATTTGAGACAACGGATTTAACATATAAGGCTGCAGGGAACCAAGGTCAGGGGGAACAACACCAGGACCACTTGGCCAAAATACTATGACCTCTGTTTTACTCTTGTTTACACTTAGAAAGTTAAGAGCCATCCAAGCCTTAATGTCGTTTAGACAGTCAAAAAGAGGTGTCAGGGAGCTGTTGCTTATCTTTTTGGGCATGTAGATTTGAGAATTGTCAGCATAAAGGTGATAGGAGATGCCATGTTTCTTAAAAATTAGTCCCAGGGGGAGAAGATATAGGGAGAAAAGTATTGGTCCAAGGATCGAGCCCTGAGGGACTCCGGATGACAGGGGGGTGGAAGATGTTACAAAATCTCCACATTTTACTGAAAAGCATCTCTCAGATAGATAGGACGAAAACCAATCTAAAGCAGTGTCCCTGACACCAACACAATGCTCTAATCGAGAAATTCAAGTTTTGTGATCCAGAGTATCAAATGCAGAAGATAAATCCAGAAGCAGCAGAATTTCAGAGTCACCAGAGTCAGTGGTCCTTAACACATCATTAAAAACCCTCAGCAATGCTGACTAAAGGCCTTTGCAGGTGCGATTAGTCAATCAGTTTTTACCGCATGCGAAAAGACGCACAAATCGAACTGGGTTCGATTGAAAAAAAAAAAACATCGCCGCAGCCACTTGCCGCACGGCAAATTCGGAGCCGGTGTGCACGAGGTCATAGAGAACCATGTGTTAATTAAAACAATGATATTGTCTGTTTTTTCTGTGCGAAAAATCGCACCCTGTCTGCAAAGGCCTTCAGTGCTGTGAAGCACTTTAAACCCAGATTGAAAAATGTAAAAAATGCTGTGTACCTGCAGAAAAGACTGTAATTGTGATAACACCGTTTTCTCAAGGATCTTTGAAATGAATGGAAGCTTTGAAATAGGTCTGTAGTTTGCTAGAACAGAGGTATCCAGATTAGGTTTTTTAATCAATGGTGCCACAACTTATTTTTTTTAAATAAACTGGTAGCCTACAACATTGGTTCTCAAAGTGGGGTACTTGAGGGGGTTCCAGGGGGTCCCCAGCTAAATGATGCAGCCAAATGGACCCTTATGGGTCTGTAACTCTGAGAGTGTACAAATGGACCAAATGGACCCTAACGGAAATTAACATTGATTTTCAAATGTAAATTGGGGTCCCAGGGATAGAAATGCCATTAACACATTGGGTGCCAGAGGTTTATTAAAATATTATACGTTGAGTGCCAGCATTTCTTCCATCCACTTGCGTTATACATTTCGTGCTGTGAGAAGCCCCGACGTGGAAGTGCATGTAAACAAAGCGTGCGTGCGAGACGGCGGAGGGTCCCGACTAACGCCTGGAACAATAATATTTCCAACGCGACCCTCCATTGCAGCGTGATCGCCGATCGAAAACGGCTCGTTTCCACCACATTAAAAAGAAATGGAGATATTAAGCTTTTAATCAAGGAGATAACATTGAAAACGCCGACCGGAAGGATTTTTGACATGGAGCCACATCCAGCCTCTTCTTCTCAGAAACTGCTTGGGTGATGTCAAAGTTTCGTTTTAGCGCCCCACGTGGCCCACATGTATAAAAATAGAATTGGGTCAAAAACGGTCCGGACCGTTTTCGGCACTTCTCGTTTGGACCCTCAAAAACGGTCCAGACCGTTTTTGGCATTCAATGTGTTAAATGGGGGTCTGTAGCCTAATGCATGTCAATCTGGGGGCCCTTGAAATAATTATTTTCATGGCTAAAGCCGTAAAAATCTTCTCTTATGGGGGTCCCTGGCTTATCTTTTCAAATGGGGGTCCGCGGGCTAATAAGTATCAATTTGGGGGTCCTTGACATGAAATAGTTTGAGATCCACTGGCCTACAACACCTGAAGCTAGACTGCTATTTATGATGTTGTGGACACTAGGCTCAATAGTCTCCCAGACCTCCTTAAAGATGTGAGTGGGGATAGCATCTGTGGGACAGGTTGAGGTTTTGAGTTGAATGAGGACACAGGGTTGAAATGATTAAATACAGCTGTGCAGGTGACAGCCACAGAGGGGTCAAAGGCAGGGGGGGAGATGTGTGCTCTGATGGTAGTGACCTTGTCTACAAAATAGCAGAGACATTTTTTACAGACCTCAAGAGACGCTTCCAAACAAGTCGGTTGGGGAGGATTTAGCAGCTGGTCGATCATTTTAAAAAGAACACGTTGAACACTTTTGAAGCTGCTTTAACCACTTAAGCCCTACATACTTCGCCATACGACAAATAGCGGAAATAGCTGATCTGCATGCTCGGCTCGCAATGAGTTGTGAGCTTGTAGATAAGCTATTTTTGGAGACATTTAAAAAATAATTGAAAACTTTTGAACATCAGCTCTGAGCAAAAGTCTGTATCTGTTATGAATGATAACTTTCAGTTGCCCAAAGCGTCTTTTTTAAGATTCTGTTTTAGGGAATGGTATGCGTTTCCATCTCCTGAAAAGTAAGGCTACTGCCCGACAGCGACGATGTGCTATAGTAGTTATGGCAAAATACAATTACTACATTAATTGGGGTTGGATAGTTTGGATGCCTTTACTTGGGGGAAAATTCGGCTGATTCACAAAATGCTGCTACAAAAACCTTTTATTGATGGGAGAAATTATGAATGCAAAAATCAGTGCAAGGCTTACTGTGTAGTCTCAACACTCAATCATAGGTAAAATGTTTCACTGTGAAGGCAAGATGACAGTGCGGTATCCACTATACCAAATTGTTTTTACTTGCACCATTTTGCATCATCGAATAGCAAGACACAGAATAGCATGACATAACAGAAAGGCAACGAAGGCCACGTACTGTATGCAACATGATGGAAAAAGTGCGATGATGACACCTGGTAGAAAACAAAACTTAACAATCACGACACGTTTTACTGATTTTATCAGCGTGCAAAGGTTGACGCAATGCGACAAATGCCCTGAGAGGTGAAATAATGGACCATGATGTGTCACAGAGGTCCCCTTAAGACGTGCAGAACACAAGTTTTGACAGCGTCGCCATGGCCCAGACTGCAGTAATTCCACAAAGTTGGGCTTGGGGTAGCACGAGGTCTGCTAAAGCTTGCGCTCAGCAGAAAAGTTGTGCCAGGTCACATCAGAGAGTTGGTTTGGTGTTGAGATTTAAACGACAAAATGCTGAATGTGCATGTTGGCCACATTGGCTTGTGTAAAAATAACACACACTCACACATGAGCGTGCACACACACACACACACACACACATCCAAGCACATATATGAATGGTGAGTACCGCTAGTCCATGTACCAACTACTTTTAAGCATCAGGAATAAAAGTCAGAGATATAAACCTTCAACAGCAGGTGGTGAATTATGCAATAGAGGGCGCGATACACGCACGCACGCACCCATATGCACGCACCCACACACACACACACACACACACACACACACACACACACACACACACACACACACACACACACACACACACACACACAGAATCCTGCCCACAGCTGATTTCTGGGGTCTGGGGGGCATGAGGCTGGCATAAGGCCTGCTGCGCCTGTCAGAACCAATCACAGAGCTCAGTTGAGGGCTGGCATTTACAGCTGATTTGCCAGTACCGTAGTGCCCACGGGGCTCGGCCAATAATAAGCCTACACCTGTGGTGATAGATCACCTGTGACACAGCTGGCTGTATGGGGCGAGACATGGCCACCGGCATGCTCCAGGAAAAAGACATGACCGGATACCGAGAGAGGGGGAGAGAGCGAGAGCGAGGGAGAGATCGAAGGGGGGAGGCAAAGTAGAATAGAGAATATGGATGGGTCCCTTGTTAACCGTTTGAATCCTAGCATCCCTATTTTGGGGGGAACATTCAGCAAAAGTCATGTTGCAACACATTGTTAGCTTGTAGCTTTTTTCAGTGAAGAGATTTCTATACTACTTCTAGACTAGAGTGTTAAAATGGTCGAACGAGATGTACAGTAGAACTACAGCATCTGTGCCCGTGGTTGCAGCTGTTCTCAAAGGCCCTGTCCAGAGTTCAACAGCCGATGCCAGTCAACTAAGTATTAGTTTACTAAGTACAGTAAGTATAGAGTTTTAAGTGGGTAAACGAGATGTATAAACACACCATCTGTGCCTGTGGTTGGTGGATACGGTTAAACGAGATGTAGAAACACAGCATCTGTGCCTGCTAGTGGACACCTGCAGCTGTTCTCAAAGGCCCAGTCCAGAGTTCAAATGAGGCACTGACATCGTCTTGCTTTATTTTTGCCCATTCATTCAAGAAGACTGAGAATCTTTCTTTACTTCTCAAGTAGTATGGTAGAGCTTAACCCATTAAGACCTGGAACTGTGTCATTTTTAGATTTGAGCTAAAAAGCATTATTTTACACTTTGGGCTATTCAAAAATAGCAGATCTACAAGCTCATAGCGCGGCACCGAGTGCCGCGCTACGAGCTTGTAGATCTGCTATTTTTGAAAAATCGTGAAAATGTGTGCAAATCTTTGAATATATATATTTTTAAAGCCAACATTTTTAAGTCAAATCGTTGCTTCTGGGGGTCCCTGGAACATAATATGTTGATGGGGGTCCGTGGCCAAATACATATAATTTTGGGGGTCCTTGACATGAAAGAGATTGAACACCACTGATATAGAAACATACGTTTTTCAGAAAACTGTTGAGATTTAGGAGACATGTAGAATCGGCTTCAGGTATCAATGGGTTAACATGCATTTTGAATAAGCTTAAAGGTTTCATGATGTTCAGTTTTACCACACATTAAAAGTCTTTGTCATGGTCCTTCAAACGTGTATAGAAAGTTTTAACAAAAAATTCCACTCCATTGATCCATGGCAGGTGTTTTTCTCTCACATTTCTAAAGCCTTTTCAACTGCAATGAAAAAAGAAATCTTTGCCTGCGGGTGTCGCTGGTGAGGGATTTTGCCTGTCAATCATCGCCTCTGCTCTGCCCCCCCCCCCCCAAAGGAAAGGATAGGGGAGGGGAGGGGGCGGGATTAATCGGCTGTGACCTCACTGCCGAAGGGCCAAGCTCAGATTACTTTTCAGCCTAATTATTCAGAAAACCCCAGACCACAGAAAATCCACTGAATGTTCAAAGTTCAGATTTTGTGGGTGTAATTGAGGTCATAAAACCCCCAAAAAAACATTTAAAAGAAAAAGTGAAAATGAATGTCATAGAACCTTTAAAGCTCTAAATGGTTTGTTTGGGGAAATAGAAAGACTGGTATCTTTGAGGGTGTCGGTTTGAATTCCTCAACCAACTGGAAAAGCTATGGACAGTGGCATGAGCAAGAAAGGTGAAAAAGCCTCCCCCCACTTCCTAACCAAAGACATATTCCCTCCATGGAGGTTGATTGTCTCTATAAAGACTGATTTATACTTTGTCATACGACCTAATAGAAAGTAGACGATCTGAGATAGACGATCTGCAAGCTCACAACGCCACAACACATATAGCCGATCTACAAGCTCACAATGCCACAACACATATAGCCGATCTACAAGCTCACAACGCCACAACACATATAGCCGATCTACAAGCTCACAACGCCACAACACATATAGCCGATCTACAAGCTCACAACACCACAACGCATTGTGAGCTTGTATATCTCATATTTTTGCAGAATGTTCGCCCCCAGAATAGGGACACTATATGGTTCATGAGTTTTATGTATCAATTAGGCATGTCTTAGCCACTGAAACGACCCAATTTAAGCCATTGCTGTGTATAAAAATGTAACTCTCTCAGGCCCGTTTAAATAATGATTAAAAACTAGCGCATCAATAAACACAAATAAAAACTCCCAAACATAATCTCCTGTCAGGAGAAATAGTCTTCAGACAGTGTGAGGTCACCCAACCTACACCCATGACTGCAGGCCTGGCAGGTACTGTTGTATAGGGGAGTGGAGGGAGCGTTTCCAGTCCAAAACAATTATCCATCCGCTTGGAACAAACCCCCCGCAGGGTGCTGAATAACACACATACACATGCACACGTACACTCACATGCATGCGCACACATACACGCGCATGCACACACACACACACA
Source organism: Gymnoscopelus braueri (assembly GCF_963280865.1). Taxonomy (NCBI): domain Eukaryota; kingdom Metazoa; phylum Chordata; class Actinopteri; order Myctophiformes; family Myctophidae; genus Gymnoscopelus; species Gymnoscopelus braueri. The sequence continues at coordinate 26,896,839 of NC_137608.1, read as the reverse complement.
CACACACACACACACACACACACACACACACACACACACACACACACACACACACACACACACACACACACACACACACACACACACACACAGAGAGAGAGAGAAGGTTAGTGCTTCCATTTCCCAGTTTTTTTTTAATCTGTTCTAAATGTATTTTACATCACCGCCCACATGCGCCTGTTTAGGTTGACTTGTGTTGAGTGAGATATTCATTTTCTGACAGCCTCGGGAAAATGTTGTCCTCTGAGGATCTTGCGCAGCGAAATACCAAATGATCTTGATCTAAATGGGTTTAACCCATTAACACCTGAGGCCGATTCTACAATTGTCTTCCTAACAGTTTTTTTTTAAACTGCTCAAACTTTTTCATGTCAAGAACCCCCAATATTATATGCCTTTGGGAGTTTGGGAGTGGGACTATCAAAATATTTTTGTTCCAGGGACCTCCAGATGCAAAGATTCAAGTTAAAAATGTTCGCTTTAAATATTCGGAGATTTGGAAAAATATTCATGAGCTTATATATCTGCTATTTTTGAATAGCCTAATGAAAAAGATAATGGTTAAAGATTTATAGCTAAAATCGAAAATGACACAGATGCTTTCCGGGATTGAATGGGTTAACTGGAAGCGGCGAGCGCTGAAGAGAAGCAGTGGTTTACCAACAATCTAAATGAGAAAAACAATCTAAATGAGAGGTTTTGATTCCTTTGGCACCAGACAGAAATAATTGCGAAAACCTCTGAACACCCCTGAAATATAAAACAGTAATTTAATATAATGTATTTCTTGCCTCTGTCATCGTCGTTGTTGAGTATACATGAAGCGATCTGGAGAGCCGAGGAAATGTAAATCCAAAAACATCATTCATTGTTTCAACATCCTCAGGGCTGCAGCTGCCAGCATTGTTTACTCATATGAATATCTGGGGAGCAGTTTTTAGTATAGCATTAACACTGATTTAAATACTGTAGGTGCAGTTTGAAATGAACATTGAGTTAGACTGAAAGTAGACTTCGCATCGATATAACGCAAAAAAATAATAAGAACAAAACTTTGAAGAAAAGTCCCTGCAGTATGTACCAGGAGCAGCAGTGTACACAGTAAAATTGTGTACAGTAATTTATGCACTTGTAACTCTGAGAGTGTACAAATAGAACCAAATGGGTCCATTTGGTTCTATTTGTACAGTCTCAGAGCTAAATTAACTCTCAGGATTTAACAGTGCAGCACCACCAGACAGAGTGAAAAAGAGACAGACACAAGGCGTTTGTATTGCAAGTTGTGCCTGCCAACATCGACTTGGTTTGGTTCTCTGTTCGACATATACTGTACAGTACTTAGTTTACATCTAATCTAATCTAAAAAGGCAAAGAGCCTCAGTGAAATGTTCAGATATGTAAGTTGACAACTAAATGAGATAGAGAATTGTTTCATTTTCGGGCAGCCCCCTAGCTCAACGAATGTAATAGCCAACTTGTTCCTGTAGAGATTGTCTCTGTGGCTCTGCCCCAGCCAACATTATATCCCAGGCTTCCCTCGTTATTTAAGCAGATCAATTTTCCTACAGATTTGTACTACATTGAATGTATGAAGGAACTGGTGATGTAAATGGCATAATAAGATACATCTTCTTAAATTTGCTAAAGGGAGGACCGGCTGGCGGACCAGGTCATCATACTCATGTCACTATGACTCAGTCATAACCATTTAAGGAGTTTCCAAAGCAGCTACGCCCAAATATGGAGTGTGTTGTCTAACCTCAATGTGTCGTCATGGCATCATGCGCAACAAAATCAGTCAGCTCCATATATGGGCGCAAAAGGGGGAAAGTCAACTGCTGTGAAATATGAATGTACTTGACGATTCAGAATGTGTGAATGATGATTTTGCCGTTCCTGTAAAACGCATATGTGCAGGGAAGTCTGTGCACAAACCGTTGTGCCACCAGGCACCCCTGTATTCCTATTCCTATATTTATTTATTATAGCCTTTATCATTATTGTAGGAATAGCTTGGTGTTCATTTCTATAGTACATTTCAACAAAAATCCAATGGAAACACTAAGAGAAAATAATAGAACATATATTGTGTAATAAAACATTCAAGAATAAAAATAAACCTCAGGAAAAGGCAGTGGCAAATTGAAATTTCTTCAGCTTTGATTCTCCATTTTCTACGTTTAGTATAGATATTGAGTTCAGAAAGCAGACTTGTCCCAGATGACCTGAGAGCTCAGGATGGTTCATGATGTACTGTAGCACAACATCAGAAAAAATATTTTGGCCCTGAACTCTCTAGGGCTGTATAAACCAACAGCAGTATTTTGAAATCAATCATTTGACAGACGGGGAGCCAATGTACAAATCTGAAGACTGGAGAGATAGGTAAGGCAAGGCGAGTCAAGGCTGGTTTATTTGTATAGCACATTTCAAGTTCGACAACAAGGCAACAACAAAGTGCTTTACATCAAGATATAGAGCATTGATATGATCCACTTTCTTGGAGTTAGTAAGAACTCGAGCAGCAGTGTTGAATCAACATCTGAGTGAAGATGAACTTATAGGAAGGTTTTTCCAGGTCGAGCTATACGACATACATTTGTCCCTTAATCTTCATAAACTTAAGGTGATTGTAGGCTGAATTTTGTGAGCTTGTAGATCTGCTATATTTAAATAGAAATTGTTGAACATTTGTGGCCAAAATAGGGACAGTAGGGTTTATGTGGTTAAGATAGGAAGTTGACAAGAAAGACAAATAGCTTGCAAAGATTAGCATTTTTTGCCCAATTGTGCAGGTTTGAACCTTCAGCATTAGTCTCAGAGTTGGATGAACGAGAAGAGGTTTATTGAGCGGATTCTGAGGGATTGAAGGTGGATGGAGCTGAAGATGTCGGGTGAAGGTTGCTGGCTGGCGCAGGTCGTACTATTGTGATGAGTTGGGGAAAATCACCTGTTGTGTCAAACGGGTGACGCGACAGATGATTCGCCCCAACTCATCAATAGTGTGACGCATTGCTTTTTTACATTCCCAGTAGTCCCGTCCACTGGAATATGCACTGGAAGTACAGTTCTCACTCCCAACTTGTAATAGGTTTACTTGTTGAAAAAGAAAATAAATCAAACAAGGCAGGCTTGCCATCAGATGTGGCTTTGAGCCCCGTCACACACCCCGATCGAGGTGTTAGTCGAGCGAGTGACCGTGCCGAGCAGTACGATGTCTGCTTTTGACGACTCGGTACCATTGAAGTTGCATACAGATAGGCTTGGCATCATGAATCATCCGTCCTCGTCAACATGTTGGTGTGTCAGGACAGCCCCGTCACATCTACGTCTGACGCAGGGGAGTACCGTCACGTCAAACGGGTAACGTATGGTAAAATCCTGTTTGATGTGAGGATCTGTTGGGCATGGACTGATTTAGTGGCATGGGGAGACAAGGTTAGTTCAGTGAATAACACAGAAACAAGAGACTAAGCTTTGAAATACAAAGTGGCTTGAGACATGATATACCACAATGGCGGATACAACAATCATTGGCGTTGAGTGCATGAAGAAGCGGAGGTTGATATACTGTCCTGCGAAGTAGAGGAGTTGATGGATTGCAGGGGTACGTGGATTGGAGCAGGTGTGTAGGATGGATGGCAATAAGGGAGCTGGGAGAGTGAGAGGAGTGGCACACACACACACACACACACACACACACACACACACACACACACACACACACACACAGGATTGTGACACTCTAGCTTTGGACGATTTTGATCATAATGCCTGAGTTACACTTGTAAACAGCAGATCTACAAGTTGATCACAACGTGTTACGACGCTTTTTGAGCTTTGCTGACACAACGTCATATGCGGCCTGGAGGGACCCTGATATCCACTGATGTCTGCCCAAACTTCTGCATTACTTTTCAGTCAAGGGCAGTGCATCTCCCATACCAGGCTGTGACCGAAAATAGATTGGCTATTTTCGGAGCACGACTCTGGCATGCAACTATAAGTATAAATCAGGCGTAACTGTAATCTCACCTCTAGGTTAGGAAATTCATGATGTATAACGTGCTCTGTATCTGATCATCGAACCCCCTGGTGAACTTTCAAACGTAGCTGTAGTTTTCCGTGCCCAACCCTGACTCTCACGCCCACAACTATGTTTTTCTTTTTTTGTGTGTGTACTGTCGATGTCTGAACGGTATCTTTGGCCAGGTGAGCTTGTCACATGTCAAAGTATTAGCCAAAGTATTATTGCCAGAGCAGAAAATAATGTGTTTCTGAATACAATCAATCAATATAATCACAGGCAGCTGTAATTACTAGTTACTTCGCCGATTTAAATCATCTGATGAATTATGATGTATTATTATAGGTTACAGCACAGTAATTAAAATCTGTCCCGACTGGGTGAAACATTAAATTGATGAACACATTAATACATCACTAATTACCATCCAATAATATTATTTTGAATAGGGACCTTCTGTATAATGAGCTAATATTATACTTTTACTCAAGAGGAGCACTTTTACTTGTAACAAAGTATTGCTACATTGTGGTATTGCTACTTTTACTTAAGTATACAATCTTCTACCTTTCACAACTAATAATAAATAATAACAATAATAATACATTAAAATAACATTTAAAACATGAGGGCATAAAAATTAGAGGTAATACCAGTGTAGCTAAAAAAATATGCTTTGTTAAAAAGGTAGGTCTTTAGTCCTCTCTTAAAAGAGTCAACCGACTGTGGTGCTCTCAGGTGGGCAGGGAGGGCGTTCCACAGTTCGGGGGCGGCCGAGCAGAAGGCCCGGTCGCCCTTGGTACGTAGGTTGGTCTTTGGGGTTTTGAGGAGGTTAGTTACAACTGACAGTAACATGCTTTTATTTGTATTTTTGTAGGATAAAGCATAAGCCGACATAATGCGCAAGTGTGAGTGCAGACAGAAGCAGAACCCTCCCTCTGCTCAGCGCCTTGTCAGTCTCTCAGTGTCTTATTTTAAGTAGCAGTCTTTAATAATGGATGCGCTGAGTGGAATAATTGATGGGACACCCAGCTTCTCAATTCTGCCTCTCTTGATGAATGAATGGACAGCAAGGACTGTTTGGTGAGGTCTTCCTCCATTCACGCACAGTCGCACACAAACAAACACACACACGTGCACATACACACACACACACACACACACACACACACACACACACACACACACACACACACACACACACACACACACACACACACACACACACACACACACGTATATTCACACACCACACCACATTTTATTTATGGATAGGATGAACAACAGATGGGGATTTGACCCTTTTCAACACTTTAATAGTAGCCATGCTGTGTCTTGTAATGGCTTTTCATTCACACACAATACAACGCATCGCGTGCGTCGCGTTGTGAGCTTGCAGATCTTTGCTACTTTTGTGCTACACTGTAGTGTGACAAAGTAGGGCATTCATTTACAGAAATAATAATTGAAATGTGGAGATACAAGGTTTCTGACTGACAATGACAAAATGATAGGTTACTTTTTCCCTTTTGTTATTGCTTGATATTTATGATTGTCTATTGATGCTTTAGTCACGTAATTACAAGTAGCTTTTTATCAGATTCAGCCCAGTATGTACTATACAAGGTCTGTGGCCTGATAGGCAAGTATATCCCTTTCAAGGGCGCAATTGAGCTTTATATGTGTGTGTATACAGTATTCAGTAGGTGCATCTTGGGATTTGTATAATGCGTTATACAATAGTGTTTCAATATGCTGTCACTTACAGTATGTGCACTTATGTGCTGAGAATTGTATTATATTTGATTTCAGTATCATATTGTGTTGTCTTGCATCGCGGTGCCTACTAAGGTCAGGTGACCTGGCCCGGTAGGTGAAGATGTGTCTTTACTTTCTTCTTTTCCTTTGTCTGAGGAAGGGCAGAGACGCTCAACATGTCTATTTACTCACTGGTTCTCATCACCTTGCCGTTAAACATAGCCTAAAACAACAGCAATTTTAACAGTGTGCTGTTGTTGCCTTCAGAGATGTTGGTGTTGTTATGTGTAGTGACATGAAGAACCTACTGCAGGGCAACTGCAAACTGAAGCGGGCATATGAGGGTACTAGGGCATGCAAGGCCACAGCAAGTGTGTGTGTGTGTGTGTGTGTGTGTGTGTGTGTGTGTGTGTGTGTGTGTGTGTGTGTGTGTGTGTGTGTGTGTGTGTGTGTGTGTGTGTGTGTGTGTGTGTGTGTGTGTGTGTGTGTGTGTGTGTGTGTGTGTGTGTGTGTGTGTGTGTTATGACTCTGATCCTTATCCTATCCATAAATAAGGTGTGGTGTGTGTGTGTGTGCGCGTGTGCACTAAGACATTGCACCCTTTCATGTTTTAATCAGATTTGCCATTGATGCAACCCACTGCCTTCCACACACTGGGTGTGGGTTTACACATTCAGCATACATGTGCAGGGCTTAAAGGACAATTGGATCAATGCGGTTCAGAGTATAACATGTACAGCATGGAAATGCTAATTAATTCACAGAGCATGTACTGTACTGATGGTAGAAATGTCTTTCTGCAATGGGAGCGGAAGTAAAAACAAGATTTCTGTGTGAAGCAGTGTGTCGCTGGTGTGTGTGTGTGTGTTAGTGCATTGTGCACACACGTACAGGCTGCATGCAGTGTACAGACAGGCATAATGTGTCTATGGTGTGTAACAAATATTCATTATGAAGACCAGTAGAATATTCTGAAAAGATTTTTGATCAGTCACGCGCGTTGTTGTTGCCATCTGATGTATGCATCATGTAAGTGTGTAAACACAATACATTCATTCCTCGTTTGTGTGTGTGTGTGTGTGTGTGTGTGTGTGTGTGTGTGTGTGTGTGTGTGTGTGTGTACAGGCAGCCGTTCATATAGGTGTGTGTGCAGTTGTGCAGTTGTTGGTCTCTGATGCTATCCCTGCCAACTGATGCGTCTCACGGTCTCACACAGGAGCACAAAGCTGCCCACAGCTCTTGCTTTTGTGCTGATGCCTACCTGAAAGTTCTACCTGAAAGAATGGTGGGTCAGTGTATACACTGTGAAATCCTAGTGTTCATTTAACTCTGAGAGTGAATAGGTTCCATTCGGTTCCATTTGTACACTCTCAGAGTTACAAATGCATAAATGAACACAGATGATTTTTTACTACAGGCTGTATGCTTTGATTGAAAACTGTTGTGTAATCAGCAAATGATTCAAAAAAAAAAAAAGATTCCTCAGGAGGAATCCCTCAAAGACACATTTGAATTTAGGTTGAACTTAACACACAAACACACGCTTAGACTTTGTCTTTCAGGCTTATAAAAAAATATATATATATACTGTATAATCTTTCAAAAGTTATGACTCTGATCTGTGTGTGTGTGTGTGTGTGTGTGTGTGTGTGTGTGTGTGTGTGTGTGTGTGTGTGTGTGTGTGTGTGTGTGTGTGTGTGTGTGTGTGTGTGTGTGTGTGTGTGTGTGTGTGTGTGTGTGTGTGTGTGCGCACATGCGTGTGTGTGTGTGTTCATTTGTCTGTCCAAATGCCAAGAACAAAATTGTTCTATGTAGTTGCAGTCCTCTCGTTGCATATCTAATCGTGTCCAAGGAAGAACAGTTACTCCCCCAGGCCTGGGACTCTACAGATACAGCATTCTGCTATATACACTGTAGTGCATGCCAAGATTTGAATTGGATTTATTAAAAAAAGAACATCACACGCGCAAAGCCTTGTCGCCAGAGAAAACTTTAGCATTGTACATTTCGGCAAAGCACAAATACATCGCATGTTGACGTTGCTATACCAACAAGATGATGTGGAAACCTCATATCAACTGTTACTTTTCAGGAAATGGAACGGAAATGTTCAGAAATAGTGAAAATAGCAGATCGACAAGCTCACAATGCGTCCCATCGTGATGCGTTGTGAGGCTATTTGCACTACTTTTGCTTGACACTCTTGTACGACAAAGTAGGGCATTATTCGCATTAAGTAACCCAAAAAACATACAAAGTTGAGATATGGAGATACGAGGTTTTTGCCTTACAGTGACAATATCTGTATAGGCTGTGCTTTTATTTACTTATCTTGTTGTTTTTTAAGCCTTTCAGCATCGGCAGTGATGATCTTTTTATCTTAAATCATTTTTCTTGTTTCTTGCAAATCTTTAGTTTGAATATATATATAATTTTTTTTTCAAATCTTTGCTTCTGGGGATTCTACAAATGTCTTCTAAATCCTAACAGTTTTTTTTTAAAGTATGTTGCTACAGTATATATCAGTGGTTCGCAAACTTTTTTTCATGTCAAGGACCCCCAAAATGATATGTATTTGTCCACGGACCCCCATCTCAAAATAGGTTGTTCCAGGGACCACCCCCAGAAGCAAAGATTTGAGTTACAAATGTTTGCTTTAAAAATATATATATATTCAAAGATTTTCACAAATGTTCACGATTTTTCAAAAATACCAAGCTCAGAGTGCGGCACTAGGTGCTGCGCTCTGAGCTTGTATATCTGCAATTTTTTTGGTAGCCAAAGAAATCTAAAAATGACACAGATGTGTTCCCGGTCTTAATGGGTTAACCCATTTAGACCTGAGGCCGATTCTAAAAACGCCTTCTAAATCCTGACCTAAGTTTTCTGAAAAACTTACAACAAATGTATGTTGCTATATACTGTACATAGCAACAAGAACCCCAAAAGGGGTTCCTGTCCTGAAAGGTATAGTTACAAATAGGGGTTCCTGCCCAAAATGGGTTAAAGGAATCCTGAGCCAATAATCCAATATTTGACCAATTTAAGTTAATGGGAATAGCAAAACCATATATTTTAACATTATTCTCTTTGAACCTGGATGATCAGTATAGGCTCAGTGGTTTTGGAGTTTATATTATTCTTTTATATAGTTTTATTTAATTAATGTTATTATTGGCAATTTTTTGGGGTGAAGTATAACTTTAAAACTTTGAAAATAAATATATCTGCGGTTTGTAGAAATGCACAATGGCAAAAAAAAATATTCTCAAAAGGACCGTGCTTGTGTGAGGTGGTCGATGTACTGTACCTAAAAATAAATGTGGCCTCCTTTGAATATGATCATAGCTGTCCTCACACTGTTCTTCTTTTTCAATAGCTCTGCTTCACGTGTCCCTTCCAATAGCCAGCTGCACCGCAAGGGAGACATGCCAGGTTCCCCCCAAAAAAGAAAAAAATACATGCATATTCTTTTGAATAACACATCAGGGGGATTTATTCATTAAGGATTACAACTGTTGCCAATTATTCTCCAGTTCCGCTGTGTCCTGGCTTTTAAAGAATGGAGAGGGTTTGTGGATATGCTTGGATTAGTCTGGGTGTGATCGCTGCACTGGGTTCAGGCTTCATGTGAGCGAACGGACAGGATGGGGAGGGAGGAGGACCAGCTGCTCAAACTCAAACGTGCATGCATGTGCATACACATGCCTCTATGCTCATGCATGCACACATTGGTAGATGCAAAGAGATGGTGAATGCAAAATGATATCAGCAATATTGTCATCAGTGGTGGAAAAAGAACTCAAATTCTTTACTTGAGTAAAAGTATCAATATAATGTAATGTAGAAATACTCGAACCGGAATTCAAAATTTACTTGAGTAAAAGTGCAAAATTATTGCTATCAAAATGTACTTAAAGTACCAAAAGCAGAAAGTACTCATTATGCAGAATGTCCCCATCTCACAAGTTCTCAAATGCATAAATTGTATAAAAATGTTTTGAAAATAGCAGATCTACAAGCTCACAATGCCGCGACGCATTGTGAGCTTGTAAATCGGCTATTTTCAAATGTGAGATGTAGTGGAGTAGAAGTAAAAGTACTGAAAACTGGAAATACGCCTGTAAAGCAAAAATAACTCAAAATTGTACTTAAGTACAGTACTCGAGTAAATTTACTTAGTTACTTTACACCACTGATTGTCAGTGACAACGCTATTCAAAGTGGCATTCAGCATACTGTACGTTCTACATTACACCGGGGATCGATTATGAGCATTCTCATCCTGTGTTAAAACACGGAAAACATGCATAGAGAAAATGTGGGGACAGAAATCCTTTGATATACAGGTAGCAGTCATTTGCATTTTATTATATTCATGGAATATTTATAGAAAATCCTCTGAATACAGATGAGTTAGTTGTACAAATGAGGCCTCCTGTCAGAGTAAACGTCTGGAGGGAGTTGAACATTATGGTGACGCAATGGGACGCAACCTGGGTCACACTCTGGACCTCAAGTCTATCTTTGATTATAATAAAGCACACGCACGCACACAAGCACACAGTGGTGGAAAAATAACTCACATGTTTTACTACTTTCAATAATGCAATGTAGAAACACTCTGTTACAAGTAAAAGTCCGGTAATCAAAATGTACTTAAGTAAAAGTACAAAAGTATTGGGTATCAAAATATACTTACCAAATATGTACCAAAAGTTGAAGTACTCAATATGCAGAATGTCTTGTTTCACAAGTTATCATTATGTCTAAAATGTATACAAATATTTTGAAAATAGCAGATCTACAAGCTCACAGCGCGACGCAGCGCGCGCGTATCCGCACACATACACGCACGCGCGCGTGTATCCGCACACGCACGCACACTCGCGCGTATCCGCACACATACACACACGCACGCACGCACGCACGCATGCACGCACGCACGCACACACACACACACACACACACACACACACACACACACACACACACACACACACACACACACACACACACACACACACACACACACACACACACACACACACACACACACACACACACACACACACACACACACACACACACGTGTGTGTGTATGTGTGTGTGCGTGCATGCATGCTCGGCCATATGGACATTTGTTGATAATTAATGATGCTGAAGTGATGTCAGGAGATATGGCCCGTTCTGTGTGTGTGTGTGTGTGTGTGTGTGTGTGTGTGTGTGTGTGTGTGTGTGTGTGTGTGTGTGTGTGTGTGTGTGTGTGTGTGTGTGTGTGTGTGTGTGTGTGTGTGTGTGTGTGCATGCACATGCCTATGTTTATTTTAAGTCCAACATAATTAGTGTAATAAAGTGTTGGTGTGATAACATGCATATTCAGGTCAAGCTGTTCCTGCTCCTGTAAAAGAAGAAGCCATAATAAGCCAAAGCAAATTAGAAAGAAAAGGCAGAAGTGATTAAGATAAAAATTCTCTGTCATGTTGTTCTTCCTTAACCCAATAAGACCTGAAGCCGATTCTACAAATGTCTTCTAAATCCCAACAGTATTCTGAAAAACGTATGTTTCTATATCAGTGGTGCTCCGACTTTTTTATTTTTTATTTTTTTTATTCCAGGGACCCCCAGAAGCAAAGATTTGAGTTAAAAAAAAATCGCTTAAATATTTATAAAGTCTACTGACAGACTTAATCCCTTTGAACCACTTTCAACCTGCCGTCATTGGCAAACCCTTCACAATATTTCAAAATTAGCAGATCTACATTGTGAGCGTCGTGGATGGGCAATTTTCACTACGTTTCTTCGACATTGTCATGGCGCCAAGTATAAATTTTTTATTATTTATATATAATTTTTGAAAGAAACGTAACAAGGAATAAATAAGGAGATACAAGGTTTCGGCACAAGATCACCGATATACAGTACTGTAGAATTGTAGTGTTCCAGATTGTGAAGTTGTTGTTGTTTTTTACATCAAAAACATGTGAACCGTGGATAAAGATATGGAATGCACATCCAATCCAACAGCAAACTGTGAGTTCAGTGGTGTGAGTAAACTACACACAGTGTAGCTCCTACTACGTGAAGAGTAAGCATGATATCTTCTAGTATAAAAAAAACCTCTATTTGACACACAGTTCAGTAAGCACTGTATTTCATTCACTTACTGTAGGTACACACTGTACTAATATGCATGAATGGTCGAGTGTGCACATAGCATCAGTAACGTGTTGATGCATGTGTCATGTTGTATGGGACGAAGACATGACAATGGTGTTATTTTTGTCAGCACAAGGTAAAGGCTGTGCACTTTTAATGGTGTGTGTGTGTGTGTGTGTGTGTGTGTGTGTGTGTGTGTGTGTGTGTGTGTGTGTGTGTGTGTGTGTGTGTGTGTGTGTGTGTGGGGGGGGGGGTGTGAGTGCTCAGAAGATTTGGTAGTATACATGTAAAAACAGCAGTAGAAATGTCACACGTTGTCTTTTAGTTACACAAGGAAAAGGGCCATCATGGGATTAAGCATGTAAAGTAGAGTGTTAAATTGCTACCTATTGGAATGACAAAAGCAAAGGTTGAGAACCACTCTCTTCCATATCCCCATCCAGATAACCTATTATCAGCGTCTGAAGAGTCCTCAGGATCAACTCCACACTTCTGAATGACTCTTAAGTGATTTTAAATGTGTTTAATTTGCACAGTATTCACATGTGAAGGACCAACACACACCCACATACACCCCCCCCCGCAGGCACGCATGCACACACACAGGTACCGTAGATACCGTTGGGTGAAATGCTCTTGTATTTCTCTCCCTTTTCCCTCGATTAAACTCCCTTGTTTTTGCTAGAGATGTGGCGCCCAGGTCCAGATTACATGCTCTCACAGTGTAATGGCAGCCATTACAAAGAAGAACACTACAAAGAAGCTCCACTTCAAAGACAGCCGACATGAAACGGCTAAGCCTGTAAAGAAATTTGTTATGATGAATGTGTTTTTTAGTCCCTTTTTTACACAAAATAAAGTAGCCATTGTGTATGCTAACACTTCAGAGAGCTGGCCATGTATTATGAGGCGTCATTCCCTTCAAAGCTCCAGTGATACGTAATGATGCCCACAAGCATTGTTTCGTTCATTTCCCACAAAACGTACTCTCCCTGCTTTTCAACACACTCCTTTATAGATCTAAACCAATACTAAAAGAGAATGAGGATAAGAGCCCTTATGGCTTTACTGTGTAGCCATTTTTCAGACAAGGTGCCCACCCTCAGATCTGAAAGAAAACATATTATATCAAGAGGGCAAACAGTGGGACCCAGTTAAAGACAACTCTATTCCTGTCTGTGGATAGAAAACACCTGGTAACAAACACAAACTGACACATGACCTAGAAGTGTGTGTGCCAAATTAGTTTTTTTGTGCCTCAAAACAGGAAATCTGAATGTAATACTATTTGGCACACACTATTTACTTGTTTTTCATGTAATGCCTGGAGAATATTTTTGCTCTGCTAGCCACCACCCTTTCATCAATACTAATGTCTGTAGGGGTGTCCGTGTGGCACAGTGGTAAACTACACTACCTGCCCGCCACCGTGGATGGTTTGATTCCTCCGCAGTGCCTCCTGGCTTGGCCAGGCACTCCAACAAACAAAATTGGCTGTGTTCGCTGGGGGGGATGGATAGCTTGTTCTTCCCCACATGTTATGCTCTCCGGTTAAACTCCTTACTGTCAGGTGAAAAGATGGAGCTGGCAGCTGGCAATCCAAGTTGTCATGTTATTTAGATTTTTATTCGCTGTTGTTTGCTGTTTTTAACATGTTCTGTAAAGCATTTTGTCACTATGTTTGGAAAAGCACTATACAAATACAATCATCATCAATAGGGGTTGGCAGTGACAGATAAACATAAACAATGTAATTAGCAAAATGACTAAACTGTGGAGAAAAAGAGAGAAAAAGAGTCTTTCTGCTTGCATTTAGCTAACATTGTAAAGTTAAGTGACATTCTTCCTAGCTCCATAATGTACCTTACATTTCTGGCATGGGTAAATATTACACACCATTTCTTTCATGTTTGGAAATGGCAATTGTTTAGACACACTTGAGGCTCCACAAAATATAATCAATAGGGAAATTGTGGCTTGGGCTGATGATCTGCATTGACTTACTGTATGGGCTTTGAGGCTTTCGAACAGTGAGCAAATTAATGAATGCCCAAAATCATTACTACTGGCTCAGACTGGATTAAATGCAAAGTACTGCATCACACATGTTTCATATACAGTAGAAGAATCCTGCTTAGTGTAGTTTATTTGCATATGTGGTGATAATAAATCAACAATCAATTCAGTTGAGTGAAATTAACTCTTGACATAAGGGCCCCACTCCAGAGGAGTTCACAAAATCAGTCTTCAGTTCATTATGGTAAAGAAGCTGTATCTTGATTCTGTTCATGTAAGACATGAGAGAAACCCAGAGCTTAATTTAGCACATATTTCTTAAGCGTAGGCTACATATTCCCTGAGGTTCACCATTCGCAAACTGTGAAGTCTCTACAGCATACTATATAAAGCTTGGAGAAGTTTCTGAGCATGAATCCTCCAAATGTATATTAGTACAACAGAATTTGTTCCAACTCACCCAGAGTGTGATTTGCCAAAAGCTACAAGCCAAAACCACATAACCAAAAAGAGAGAGTGACGGGGCAAAGTCATAATACTTCTAAGAGGATGGATCATATGGTCATTTACTGTCTTTTTCTACACTTGGTTCTCCTGCCAACTCATTAATTTAATTGAGCAATTAGCTTTGGGAGGTGCGGCATGTAAAGTGTGTCAACTGGCGTTACTTCAAACGGCAACTGTTGGTCTGGGACGTGTTTTCTCTGCTTGTGTGCACGTTATGTTTGTGAATGTGCGAATGCATGTGTGCATTGATGCCCATTCATCATGCTTATATTAATATGCATACTAGCGTGTGAAAATGCTGGCACATCGTCAGAGTTCCCAGCATGTGAAGTGAAGCTGTGTGTTTGTGTTGGCTGTGCGATTAGACATTAGTTAGAGTGAGTGATGTTGGCGGCATAGAAGCCCTGACCTCACCTCACCAGGGAGGGATTATTCAAAGAGAATAGATTACACTAGAATATCAGATGAGACGCCACACACAAGGCCTACTGTACATGGAATAACAGAATAGAGCTGTGATTTTCAACCTTTTTATGCTGTGGTTCTGCAGGAGTACTCATCATAGATAGGCTATATGCCTATGTCAGCCTATGTCATAGACCAGTGGTTCTCAAACTCTTTCAGGTCAAGTACCCCTAAATGAATGCGCATTTGGCCGCGGACCCCCATCTGAAAAGATGTTCAGATGTGGTGTTAAAAATGTAAAAAAATATTCAAACATTTTCAAAGAATATCACGATTTTTTTGAAAATAGCTGATGTATGTAGGGCCCTGGGGGTCCCCGGACCCCACTTTGGGAACCCCTGCATTAGACCACGGACCTGGAACCAAATGGGCCCGTAAGGGTACATTTGGTTCCATTTGTACACTCTCAGAGTTACAGCAACATAAGGGTCCATTTGGTTACTAACTATCCAACATTTATCTGGGTACCCTGGAACCCGGTCAAGGACCCCTGGGGGTCCCCGGACCCCACTTTGAGAACCATGGTCATAGAAGACTGACGTCACGTTTAACTCTGAGAGTTTACAACTGGAACCAAATGGTCCCTTTGGAGTCCATTTGTGAGTTATAGACCCGTAAGGGACCATATCACCTATCAGTCATTTGGCTGGGGACCCCCTGGAACCCCCTCAAGGATCAGTTGTGGTCCCTGGACCATATGTTGCGAACCAGCGCGCTAGAATATCAGATGAGACACACCACACAAGTCTGCACAGAATAATAGAATGGAATAGAATGAAATAGTTCTTCATCTCCGTTAGTAATCTATGGAGTACATCTTGTGAGCTCAGTTGCCTATTTCAGTCTCCACAGTGATAAGTGATAAGTGAAGCTGCTGTTTTTCAGCAAACGGACTGTAATGTGATTTTAGAATACGATTTTGGAACAAAGTTTGTAGGAGCGAGGCACACCATCAGATGATGGAACCTGTAATCACCTTTGATAGAATAAAACTCTTCATGTGTGAGATTGTAGAATTTCATTTCATTTTACTTTTTTCTTAACCAAATGTCCTATTTCAGCCTTTTAACTCAAATATATTCCTGTTTGAACTGGCCTGGTATTGGGAGACCTGTTAAAGAGAAATAGAGTGCCATGGGGTCATTATGCTGGCAGACTGCAGTTTGCACTAAAGCAACAAACATCAGATAAAGATTACACTACAACCTAAATAATACATTGAGAAGAACGAGAATGCGCGAATCCAAAGGGAATAAACACACGCTGCAGGCACACACTTCCGCACTTACAAAGGAGCGGGAACACACAAGTCCAAAGGGACATACCACACGTGAATAAACACACACTCCACACACACACTACAGTCAGTACACACATACTGTATACAGTAATGTACGCATAAGATGATGTAAACGGCTCGCCGTAATAGTCATATAGAGATGGGGGAAAGTGCTGTTTCATGTCTTAGATTTATAAGAGAGAGAGAGAGAGAGAGAGAGAGAGAGAGAGAGAGAGAGAGAGAGAGAGAGAGAGAGAGAGAGAGAGAGAGAGAGAGAGAGAGAGAGAGAGAGAGAGAGAGAGAGAGAGAGAGAGAGAGAGAGAGAGAGAGAGAGAGAGAGAGAGAGAGAGAGAGAGAGAGAGAGAGAGAGAGACCGACCTGTTATCGTTGCTGTCGGGCAGAAACCTTGCATCTTCATTTTCCGTAAATGAATGCCATTAGGCTACTTCATCGTACAACAGTTTGCGCAAAAGTAACTAAAACAGCCGATCTTCAAGCTCACATGCGAAATGTTGTGAGCTTGTAGATCTGCTATTTATGAAAAATGTTGACTAAGTTATAACTACATTAGATCTATTGGAAAACTGATTCATTTTTTCATTTCCTGAAAAAATTTAGAGTTTTGCACATACAAGGTTTTCCTCCGACAGCAACAATATTTAAATGACAGTCTCCCGGAGCAGTCAGGGTTTAGTATGTCCTCAAGTGAGATGATAAAAGTTTAGACTTTCACACTCTCTCTCTCTCTCTCTCTCTCTAGACGTGAGTCAGACGCTGAACTCTACCTGCCACCAGGAAAACGTACCACACTGTAAAAATCCTTAGTGTTCATTTACGCCTGAGACTGTTAAAATGGATCATTTCTGTCAGTATTTACAATGTAAGAGTTAAATTAACGCTGAAGATTTTATTGTGCACACGTACTGTAGCTCCATAAATATTAATTTCACTAGAGCAAATCCCTCGCAAAGACAATTGCTTTGTAGGTCTGCAGCTCAGAGCATGCGAATGAATTCATTGTCCTATGAATGGTTTTCCATACCAATTTATGTCCTTTTTATGTCTTTGATTAATAAAAAAAAAAAAGCATATTAGTTGCCACTAAGGATGATTTAAGTAGTCTGCTTCAGCCATCCACTCCACAGCCCAGAAATGGTGTGTTAGAAATTGTGCAGGTTTATTACACTTAATCTACCGTACGGTAGCGTTACAGCTAATGTGTAGGGAAGCATGAGGTTAAATTTGATGTTGTAAGGACATAGGGCTGGTATCATTTTACTCTATAGTCCATCATAAGTTATCTTCTTCCATAAGTTAGTGTATTGCACATCATAACTTAGAATATTACATTAATGCAAGCCCCCCCCCCCCCCCCCCATATGGCTTGAAGTATGGTACTGTATGTTTAGCATATGGGAGCATAGGGATTATATTAGATATATTAGATCGCTGTGGTTGAGAGAGTGAGAGACATGTCTCTGTATAGTTGATTCCTTATTGTTTTCTTAACTTATTCCTCCTGCCTTATGGATGCATTTCCCTTAAGGTCCCTCTCTGCATCTGGCTGTCCCGCTCTCTATTTCCTTCTGCCTGTTGTTTGTTGTCTGCCTACTTGTACTTCTTTTCACAAAATAATTTCCTCTCCCCTTTTGCCCCTCTCTCTCTGGCTCGCCATGATTCATTCGCGTAGTGAACGAGCGTAGAGAGTCACGCCTTTTTCCTCTCCCCGCACGCTGTGTCTCAGAGTGGAACTATTTAGCATAGAGTCAGTGTTTCTCGGGGGAGAGCTAAGTAGAGCGCATCATTATGTGCATCAGCCATTCCGGTATGATTATGGATGAGATACGCTGATATTCTGTACAACGGTTTGCAGCCAGACTGTCAGAGGGGGATCTGGGCGTGAGGAATATACTTCAGCATGCATTGCAGACACACAACATTGCCCAGGGAGAAATGGGGAAAGGAAACCAGATTTATGGTTAGTTGGCTAAGTGGATGGTGGGTGGGAGTAAAACTGTGATTGTACCAGAATACAAAAAAGGACTATCTGTATAAGAAAAAGACTGCCGCCTTGCTGTCCTTTTGGCCTGGAAGCTAGCAATCATTAGTTTCTTGTTGATGGCAAAGCTACTAGTGCCAAGGGCTTTCCAGTGGACAAAGGGGATGCATCAAGTATGACCCTTTTAACCTTGTATCCGCGATTACTTTATTGATATTCCCAACACATCATTCCCTCTGAATGAAGAAGTTCAGTTCTGTGTCAGTTGTAAGTGAAAATGTTTTTTTTCTGGAATAAAATGTATTTAGAGAAAGACATATTGTTGCTATCTGGCAGAAACCTTGTACTGTGTGTCCAAAACCGTATCTGAGCCAGTCTTGCATTGTTAATTTTGGAGTGCCGCTTTTTCCACTTCGGTGGTATAATTGATTCAAGTTATATGTATAGCCAAGCACACACTGCCTAAACAAAAAAGGCATTCAGAGGAAGCACGCGTTCTTCTTTCTTACCTGTCCAAAACCGTTACTTTGCAGGGAATGGAAGGGGGGGAATAATCTGTGGATCCAATGTAGTTATTACGCCCTGGCGCTGCAAAAAGCTAGCCATCTATGACAGTGTCTGTGTGTCTGTTTGGAGGTAATCTCGCAAACCGTTGGATTTTTTATTGACACATTTTATATTTACATGCTGCAAGTAAACCACTACGGAGCCACTGAAGTGTTAAAACCGTGACATGTTATTATGTTGTGTGCACAACATATATGACATTCTCACGAGTAAAAAAAAACAACAGAGCAATTTCACTTCTGGGGCTCTGTAGGCCACAGAAGTACCTCCACTAATTTCTTTCTCAGATTGAGATACAGCACAAGATTTAGCTCAGCCTACAGTGAAACTAGCCTACAACCTGAACTGCAATCTTTGTGTACCAGAAATGCACGCCTGATCTGAGCTGATCAGGTGTGCAAAATACCTAGCTTTCCTGTTCCAGTAATTTAACCCATTAAGACCTGGGACGCATCTGTGTAATTTTTTTATTTGAGCTAAAAAGCATTATTTTTGGCTATTCAAAAATAGCAGATATACAAGCTCATAGCCGGGCACTGAATGCCGCGCTACGAGCTTGTAGATTTGCTATTTTTGAAAAATCGTGAAAATGTGTGCAAATCTTTGAATATGTATATATAGCGATTTTTTTTTTAATCAAATCTTTGCTTCAGGGGGGGGGTCCCTGGAACACAATATTTTGAGATGGGGGTCGGCGGCTAAATACATATCATTTTGGGGGTCCTTGACATGATTTCTTTTTAGCACCACTGATACAGAAACATACGTTTTTCAGAATACGGTTGGGATTTAGAGGACATTTGTAGAATCGGCTTCAGGTCATAATGGGTTCAAAAGAAACGGCTACGGTCAAACCTGATCTGACTGCTAGAAAGAGAACCTCTCCTCCATGTTAGATCTCAAAAGTCCTTGGTATATTCCTGCTCTGGCCCTATTTTGTCAGGAGGAGAGAGAGAGCAAGAGGAAGACGTACTGCTTTAAAGTATGTTTTCACCTCAGCACATGCATAATGCATAATGCTCTATAGGTTATAATGCGGTCACACAAACATCCGCCCACGGGAGAATGTGGTCGCGCTTCCCTGTATGCGTTCAAATATAAGTGGCTATGCATGTACACAGACAAGAGCAGACAAGTGCAGATACGTATGCACACATGTCACACACACAAATAGACACATTTGGCCCCCTTATTTTATGAATCACGTTGTTCCTTCTATGCATTAAGATCCCTATGGTGCAACGAAACATGTACAGTATGCATGGCATGGCATTTACACTTGAGAAGAGGCTCATGCACATTAAAAGATGTTTGCTCACAACATGTGCCCAGGCATGCAATGCTCATTTGGTATGTTCTTGCACTCTATTTCAATGACGTGACCTACACTGCAAGTCACACAATGGACAATTGATATGCATATAGGCTTATTCCTATGTTAATTCGCTTGGTGAGTCGGGAGCCTTTGAAAACTTTGTTGAGGTGCGAATTTAAAGTAGTTTTAAATCTATGCGTGTGCCTGCGTGTGCTCCTTGTCAAATAGGTTCCGGTACGGCGTGCAAGGCCGTCCAGTGAGCACAGTGTTGACAGTGTTTGGCAACTACATGTGAAAAACAAAGACCAGAGAGAGAGAGAGAGAGAGAGAGGTAAAAAAGGAGAAACAATTTATGATATGATAATTATCACATGACTAGATAATGTGTACAGATTTGAGTGATGTTTGGACAAAATCTGTAGGAGTAATATCAGGGATATATTTTTTTGGCAAAACTCTGTCTCCTGGTGAAACTATAACAGGCCGATCTGAAAAACTTGGAGCAGAGGCTCTGCTCTAGAATCCAGGGAGTGTATGTGCACAGTTTCACACCGATCAGGCCAACGGGGCCGGAGATTGGCTGTTCACAGACGGACACACGGACACATGGACCGCCGGACGGACGGACAGGGTGCAAAACATAGTCTCTGCCAGGCCGAAGACAGGGGTGGGAATGGTTAAAAGCATATTTACTCGCAACCTATAAACAGGGTCCTTGACCCAAAATGGTATGTTTTGGGTTAAGCCCTATGTTTGGGAAACACCAGATACTATGCGTTCCATACAGCATGGCATGAGCCTATAAGAAGCAGAACATGCCTCGAGGGCATAGCATTGAGCCTGGAATGGATAAGAGTGTTGCATATGACAGCGCCTGACATTTTCAATTCAGGTTATTACATTTTTGAAAGTACCGTGTACTGTAAGTATCAGTGAAAGCAGAACAGTGTGTTTGAACAGAGTGTGATTCTGAGTTACAGGCACATCCATCCCCCTCATAACCTGAGACATTTTGCTTATACTGTGCTTTTAAAATCAATGAATATATTTTCCTAAACCGCTTTTAGACAATTAGTATTATGGATCATGTCTTAAAGTGTTTTTGCCCCGTAATCAAAAACATAATGAGGCTTACTGAATGTTGTGCAATAGTCCTGAAACAGTGGGGGGGGGGCAGAGAGAGAGAGAGAGAGAGAGAGAGAGAGAGACTTAACAAAGCTGCCTTCCCTGGGCATGGCACCAATCGCTTTATGGCATAGGCTACTTACAGACTTGTTAAAGTGTTTGAGTTATCTGGAAGCTGTTTATTTAACAGCTGTGATTATGAGCCTCATTGCTGCAGCACTTAAAGCCATAAATGACAGTCAATGCAAGAGTTTTTAAATGTTGAGATGAGTCAATTTAATTTCTTAAGCAAACATTTACCACTTGAGACTTTGTGGCACTGTCAATGGATAATGGAGACGGGCCAGTTGTGTTCATTGTTATGGTACAACACTCAGTTCATTTGGTGCTCAAGTAGGACATAATAATATGGTTCTAATTATACGATTTCCCTGGTTAGCCTGATTCAAACAGTTAAAAAAATGTTACCCACTTGATCAGCCTGGTAGATATGAGATAAACGGGACCGTACCTATGTTCCCCAGGTTCTATGTTCCCCGCTTTCCTAGGAGAGCGGGGAATATAGGACCTAACCTAAACCTAACCCTAACCATAACCTTAGTGGGGGAACATAGGTCCGGGGAACATAGGTATGACCCCGAGATAAACCAGCCAGCCAGGGGAGCTCAAATGGTGGGTCATGGCTAAAACTTGGGAATCGCAAGATATCTATTGTGTTGTTGAATTGTGAGCAATTGCAGAATGGCAATGCAATGTCATTTAAAAAAGTAATTTCATATTAATGGTATGTTAATGCATTCGTGTATGCACTTTTAAGGGCAGGCTTTGATGTGTCTTGAAAAACATTACAAAAACGTATTTTTGCCTGAAGACCTAATTTCTTTGTGTATCACAGCCTTTTGTAGATTTTTCGTTGTTGTTGTTTGCAAGCAATTGTTTTTTTCCCCCTCCCATGTCTAGCCTAGCAACTCTGAGCACCTCTGTTTCCTCCACTACACCCCACTGGTGAAACCTTGAAAATGGCACATACAGTATAGTACTGTATTTTGTCAGCAATCACACAATGGTCAATCCATTATCTAACTATAAATGTACCAAATCTCTGCATGCCTGTCTGTGTGTGTCCGCATATCCTGAGAACCGTCTGACCACTCGGCTTCAAACTCGCTGCGTGTGTGTGTTGCCAAGAACCGAGAGAGTGCCGTTCCCTATGAGAAGTCAGTCGGATCAGTAGATCTCCAAAAATGATCATTATCAATGTGACGCCATATATATAACTGACGTCATAGACTGGCTATTGACATAAATTACATTTGCGGATGACTGCTGAGGATTATTGTAGAGCCATATCATCATCAAAGCACCTTCCCGGAGGTTATTTCTCCTTTTAGTCTGCTAAGCGGGCCTTTTTCCAGGCTGTGACATTCAGCAATGCTTCCAGAAATTGAAACAAAGTGTTTGGGCAAAAAGGTCTGGGCAAATGGGATGTAATGCAGCCAACACTGCAACCATTCCCGCAACGCATTTGTGTTTGCAACACAAAGTATCCAATTAGTCAGCCTCAAGCAACCCAGCTGGTCTAAATTCAATGAACAAGTTTATTTCATTCATTTTTTTTTAGTTTTTAAACTTTACTACCAGAAGCAAACATTTGTATATCCACGTCCCCTGACGGGGCACTCAAAACACAATACAAGTTGTCGTGCTTTATAAATCACTCATTAAGTGTCCTGCTGAAGCAGTTTGCCGGCCGTCAATGATTCCTCGCATTGTCAGCTGGGCAGCGCATGCAGCCAAACAAATGCTAATCCAGGTCAATGTGATACAGGGTCTGTCTGGCTGTCTGTGTCTTATGCGCAACCACCACAGAAAGACAGCCTGTGTGTGCGTGTGTGTGTGACTCATCAGTTGGCTTTGCAGGGAGAGCATCACAGAGGCCAAACAACTGCACAGGAGGCTGCCTGTAGTGGTCAGGCAGTGGAGCTTGTAAAGCCATATCATGTGTTTTCAGGAGTTCTGTTATGTAGGATGAGTCAGCCTACCTCTACTCGCATCAACGACATCAGCTTTCATTCCAGGCAAAGACAAGCACACACACACACACAAACTGTGGTGACTTACAGTATTCTTTTTAGGAGATTTGAGAGGAGGTAAGCAAGTTGTTTGTGCTCCACCCCAAAATAAATAAAAACTAGAATAACAATAAAACGTGCAGTTTTCCGTTGAATCTACCACACTCAGAACGGGATGAAGGACAAAAATTAGTCGAGTCCAAAGGGTTTCCTCAGGTTGTGCATTAGCCAATAGCCAGTTAAGCAGTCCAACCCTCTGTACTAGGCAAGACAAAAAAAATTATACAACAATGCACCACAGCCCATGTTGAGCCATTCTCTTGGCCTCTCGCATTCTTGTTCTCTTCCTGGCAAAAGAGTCTACTCAGAATGGAAGCGGTAGCACACACATTCTCTCTTTTTTTTTTACCCTCCTTTTCTCCCCAATTTAGTCATTATGCCAATGAATTCCTCCCACACACATTTCTCTGTTGTCAGTGTCATTGCTGTTGTATCCTACTGACTCACCTACCAGTGAGGAGGCCCCACTGGGAGGACGTAGGGCCTTCGTCTTACTCCTCCCGCCCAACACTCCCTGCTGACAGGTGCCGCCCCCAGCCTGTAGGATTACATGCAGTGACACATATCACCCTCCCCGCCCAGCTTCCCTCCCCCGAACACGGGCCAATTGTGTTCGCATTGATGACGCTCGACAAAACCGCATGCATCCACGGTGGATTCGAACATTCTCACTTGGGCAGATTGATTGCTGAATTAGCCCCAGTAGTTGAGGCCAGTAGATGTGATGAACTACTATTCTACTCCTGGTGGGTACTGTCCGTGGTCCTGAATAATACAACAGAAACCTGGGTTAAAGGTTGCTAAAGTTTAGTATGCATCTTTTTGTGTGTGATGGGTTTAGGGTAGTCCAAAACTGGGTGTTTGTCAAAGCTGTAAAACTTGTTTTAGGAGGTGCTTAAAAATGTCATACGCGAAATCAGCGATCCGTCATTCCCTCATTGTAACGATAGATACCATTTATCAGCAGTACGGTGTTAAACTACAACAAGCAACAAGCTCAGTGGGCACGGTGGCGCAGTCGGTATAGCGCTGTCGCCTCACAGCTAAAGACTGCCCATACCCTAGGTGGGGTTGGCGAAAGGGCCTTTCTGTGTGGAGTTTGCATGTTCTCCCCGTGTCCCTGCATGTTTTTTGTACCCTCCCAAAAAACATGCAGTAATCCTGGTCTCTATACTGCCTCCCCCTGGTCAGCCGGGGCGCCTGATGGAGGGTACCAAAGACAAAAAAATGGGACTCAATGCCCCCCTGCTTGGTGTTCAGCATCAAGGGTTGGATTGGGGGTATAGTGGGGCAGCATAATTTGCATTAATTATGTAAAAGATTTGGTCAAAATCAGGAAATGGCTATATTTTTTGCTTTTAGTCAACATTATCAAGTTTCTTTTAGAGTCTACATCTATGTGTTAATGTTCATTAATTAATGTCTTGCCACAACCTAGTTATGCAATGTTTACTTATTTGCATAATTTGCATAAACTATTAAATAATTAGGGTAAAACCAGGAAATAGCTATATTTTTGCCTGTAGCTAATTTAGAAACGTGCTCTTAGAGTCTAAGTCTATGTTTGAATGTCCAGAAATTAATATTTTAGCCATGTCATTAAAGGCAAATTAATTCATTTGAATCCATGTCCATTTATCGATTCTCCACCCTCTCACCCGGACCACTGTGCCGACAAGTTACACAACCCTTGTATAACTTCGGAAATCACTGAAGGGCTATGCCATTAAGTATGCTCACCACTGGACCTCCAGCTCTACGACATGACATGTCTCATCCAGTGGAGTGACTCAGTGAGATGAAAGCTCCTCATGTCCTTGAGCAAGACACTGAACTACCTGCTCCCAATGAGCAGGTTGGTGCCTTGCATGGTTTCCTCAGCCAGGTACATTCACCCAGTAAAGTGCTTTGAAGGGTCAGGAAGACTACAAAGGTGCTACGCTACGTACTGTATATTAATGCAGTTCATTTACAATCATCCATCCCAGCATGATGCACACACTTTGATGTCATTCCTTGGCTGCATTGGAACATTGATGAACACTTCTGGGATAAAAGCGTTGCTTGCAGTGGCTTTTGGTGGCATCGCCATAATTCTCAATGGCAATTCCTGGATAAAATGCAGTTCATATCGGATGCTTGTGTTTGTCCTCCTCCAAGAACCTTTCAGGATGTGATACTGATAGACTGTCTCCTTCCCCTGTGGAAAGGGCAAAGTATATGTGCTTAAAGTACTCCTATAAAGTACCATAGTGTCAATAGAGTGCTTGGGGAACTTGATGCCACTCACAGTGACCTAAAAGATACTGGTAAAGAGTTCTTCACATTGTATTGGCAGACAAATATAATTCTGCATACAGAATCATACTCATATGCAGGTTGTGGAAGGCTGCAGATCAGAGCGAGCCACCTTCAGAGGCAAGAGACATCACTACATTTGGGTGGGAGGATGCTAGGGGCTGTTATGCCTGCTCTTTACTCCCAGGCAATGGTTCCAGCTGTAGAGCATTGAAGGCCTGCAGCTAAAGAAACTGCAGCTACCATTCAAGACACTTGAAACCACTTTGAATTTTCACCCTTTTCCTCATTAAATATGGGTGTTATTATTTATTAATAAAGGCATGATAATGAGTCTACAAATGTTTTCTTGTATGCTGTATGCTATATGCGCTATGCTGTACATCACCATTAAAATAAACTTAATCTTGAAAGTCAGTGATTATTTAGAATTTTCACTTTTATTTTACCCTATAATTTATACATTACGGCCAATTGCATAACATTTCTATCATAAAAGTTCACAGGAAATTTCTGGGTCTGTGAAAATTCCAGTAGATTATTGGGTTTAATGTTTCCTTTATAAGCACAAAACTGCCAATTTAATAAGCATATATAGTATTATGATGGAGAATAATGTGGCAAAAAGTGTAACAAAAAAAAATCAATTCTGAGGTCAATCTGAAATAGAACCTTGGGGTATATAGATGATGTGCTGAAAGTTTCATACTTTGGTCATAAAATGCACAATTGGTTTGCTTAACTGCCCCACTTTAAGTCCCTGCGACATACTAGCGTCATATCCAGGGGTCGTACATCATAGCTGGGGGGTGTACTTGTACATCAAGCTGCCTCACGCTACAGAAACAGGAGATAGGCTCCTGCGCTATGGGCCACATGGCTCGGAATCTTTTGGTTCCCAAGGCTATACTTTCTTACTTACTTACTTACAGTGTTAAACAAGCATGTGCATGCAGTATTTACAGTCCATCGATGATTGATGAAGACGAGGCTCCATCGGGTGGGGTGATGATGGGGTCATCAATGCTGCTAATGTCGATGCCATTTCATATGGCAGTGAACTGTGAAGGCCAGTCCTTGATTTGCAGTCCTTGCTGCAGGAAGGGCATGGTTGGTCTTTTCCAGGTAGAACTGCTTCTGTAGCATGTTGTTGTTGTCTTTCTCTTCCCATTTTGTTTCAGTACAAGGTTGGCCTTGAGATACTCAATGGCACTGGCGTGCACGCGCACACACACGCGCACACGCACGTGCACACGCACGCACACACAGAGAGAGAGAGAGAGCATATGAATGCAACAAACATCCCCTTTGTGTGTATATAGGTGTCCTTTCTCTGGCTTGAGTCTGAGTTATTTAATGAAGATGGCCTTTTTATGGTTAATGATGATGTAATGATAATGAATAGGCCACTTATAGGGGGGTATAGAGGGTGTATATGCATTAGCATATTCTTCCTATCCCTATTTCTATAGGACTCCACAGTATGTTTCAGCCCCCTCATGGTCACTGGGTCTGTGCACTTTCTTTGAATGTAATGGTCGACTGCCAACTAAAGACATACTGTAAGACATCTTACTCTTGGCAACTGCCGCTATTATCTCCAATAATGATTGATCTCACTTGCCCTTGTAAGACACCATGAAATAACTCTGGTACTTTAACTGGCACGAGTAGTGTTCACCCTTCATGCATCTCTACAGTAATGATGTCCCAGGTGAAAACATTTCCAAATAGATGGAGACCGAATCTGCACCGAATTTTTGTGAAACACACCATTAACCCATTAAGAGACATGTCTACTAAATTCTAAATGTTTTCTGAAAAACTTGTGTGGTGCTCAAACTTTTTCATGTTAAGGACACCCAAAATTATATGTATTTGGCCGCCGACCCCCCATCTTAAAATAGTGTATAACGCATTATACACATACTTATAAGGCATTCCAGGGACCCCCAGTGGCAAAGATTTGAGTTCAATGTTTGCTTTAAAAGAATATATATATTCGATTATATAAGATTTGCACACATTTTCAAGATTCTTCAAAAATAGCACATGTACAGGCTTGTAGCGCGGCACAAAGTGACATGCTATGAACTTGTATATCTGCTATTTTTGTATAACCGAAGTATAAAATAATGCTGTTTAGCTAAAATCTGAAACGACACAGATGCTTTTCCGGTCTTAATGGGTTAAGTAGCTGGCTACAATCACAGAACTTTGATGTGACTCAGACATTTGTATAAAATAGTAATTTTATACAAGTAAAGCCAACCATACTGCACACAATAACATCTGTGGATCTGCTACCACAGACAACTCCTTAATAGCTGCACACTGAAGCCGAATTAAAATTGTGTTCATTGCCTTGCTCGCAGGCAGCACCTGTTTGGCATTTATGCTCCAAAACTAAACACAATGGCGGAAGCATGCGCTGTCCCTTCCAGCGCAATCCGTCTGATGACAGACGGAGTGGCAATCACTTACCCAGGCACCGTGGAATCTGGCAGCTCACTGCAATGAAGGCAATTTGGAACAGCCCCAATGTAGTGCCTTTAAGCGGTTAGATGGTTCTGTGGAAGCAGAATGGATAGAAAGGATACTTTGCTTTATGATTGTGATCTTTGGTGGGTGGTAGGAGCTCTAACCTATAGGGATTTGAATGACATAGTCAAGTAGGTGAGCATTGTATTCAGTGTGGATAGTGTTCAAGACTCAGCCATTTGGGTTGAGGAAACTCTAATTCACATACTGCAAGCCTCATTTCCCTTTTTGTGCTGGGCCTTGCAGGGCTATGAGAGCTGAGCCTGTTAAAACCCATTTGTCTTTCCTTTAGAATTGTGTGGTGTTGCTATAGTAACACAATGCCGCAGTGTTATCTGTTATGCTAGCCGGCTAAAGGTTCAGTTATACTTAGGGTTGCCAACTTTCAGAAATGGAAATACGGGACACATGCACGCGTGCGCGCGAAGATTTTTTTGGCGGTTTTGCACGGATTTGGGAGTTTTTTTCAGACTTTTTTTTCGGTTTTAGGGTTAGGGTTGTTAGGGTATTTAATGCTTTTTTTTTAACTCCTGAAATGCATAGAAATCTATGAAATCTAAATAAAAAAATCTATGAAATTTATATTAATTATATTGAATTATTATATATTAATTATATTATTTATGTATTTATTAACTGTTAATCCATTATGAAGAATTCCGTTTTCCAGATGAGCATAACAACATAAGAGTTATTCTTTAAATGGGCACACTATTTAATTATATTGATTAATATATATAAGAGTTATTCTTTAAATGGGCACACTATTTAATTATATTGATTAATATATATAAGAGTTATTCTTTAAATGGGCACACTATTTAAATATATTTATTAATATATATAAGAGTTATTCTTTAAATGGGCACACTATTGAATTACATTGATTAATATATATTAAAAAAATGTTTATTTATTAGACTTTAAAAACTCAACATTAATAAATAATCAACCATATTAGTCTACTGAAATAGCCTAGACTATGCCCACATCAGCAGCCAATATGTAGGCTGCCAGGGCAGGTAAATAGAAATACTGACATCTTGCTAAAAAACACAACCAGATAAATAAGATGTAATATCCCATACCGAATCGATCTCAGGAGATGTTTTAGTCATGAAGAACTGTGACCAGTCCACCGTGCGCGCTGAACCATGTTGTCACAGGCAGCGCAGGGCAGAACGTATCCTAGCAACGTGAAAGCGCTAACTCTCATTGGTCGTGTTATGAGTAATGAGCCAATGAGCTGCTGAGCGCACTCCCAGACAATGGCTTCATAGACAGCGTTGCCAAGTCTGCTTATTTTCCGCAACTTCCCTGGAACAAAATTTGGCTTGTTTTTGGCTTGTTTTTGTAGGTCGGCCTGGCTCATTTCTCTCACTATACTTGGCAACACTGATTGACACCCGCAAGCTCTCACTCACACAGAGAAGAGACAGGACGGCTGCTCCGTCTCGTTTGTGTGTGAGTGTGAGTGAGAAATACTCTCTCTCATATAAAAATCGCGCCGTCATTCCACGACCCCAAAATACGGAACATAGTGCGTCCCGTAACAGTTCAATACGGAACACGTCTTTTAGTTTCCAAATAAGGAACGATTCCGTATTTTACGGGACGGTTGGCAACCCTAGTTATACTTCACTGAACCATGTCGTTTGACAGTGAGTATTTTCAACAGGGAAAAGTGTCCACATTACATTATCAGTTGAAAACGCATCGGTTTTGACAAGCGACATGGTCGTGCCACAAAGTATAAGCCTTACTCTGTGCTCACACCAGCAGCAACTTTATTGTTGAATGCTGCCAAGTAGCCATGTACAGTAGCTGTTTCTCGTGGGCTTGCTGTACTGCCCAACCTTTAGCTCTCGCCTGTTGGCATCGATTCAAAACAGAGTAAACGTTCAAATAGCGATTCACTTGTTCTATAATAGATCAAATATGAAAGGAAATATTTAGTGTCCCCATGTTTCCTCTATATTGATGAGTGCATGAATATAGACATTAAGGCTTTGAGCCTCATGCATTGTGCCAATGTTTAATTCCTTCATCAAGCGTTCATTACCACACCCCATTAGACATGGCATTCAAATGGCCATTCATGTTCATTTGACCTGAATCCATTCTGAAACCAACGAGAAGATTGTTAATTTGCACTACTGCCACTTGATGTTCTATAATTTCCTGATACAACAAATCTACCACTGCTGATGCCAAATGCTGAGATTAACCACACTGTCACATCCAATGTGTACATACTGTATGTGTGTACTGTATATGTACATTCATACGTATATGCATGCTTTTGTGTTGTGTTTGAATGTGTGTTTTGTGTATGTGTGTGTTTGTGAGATAGACACTAACATAGAGATTAGTTTTTTCCCAACTCGCCATCTGTTGTGTGTGTGTGTGTGTGTGTGTGTGTGTATGGTGAGTTTAAATCTGGGCAAATCTTTTTAATCTTTTTTTTTCTATCCCCATGAGGTGATTTTGGTAGATGAGGAAGGACAACTTGGCGGGGGATTGGTTTGGGGGGAGGGGGGGATTAACAAAAATGTCTTTATACGCTTCAAAATTGTTGAAGGGTTACAGTTTAGGTTCATTATCTTTTACATAGCACATCATCATTAAAATGCTTAGTGACGCTGTGAATGTCAGCACGAGACATAGCTAGGATGAACGGGGGGGCTACCACGTGCTCACTCACATGCACACTGACGCAGCAGCAGAAACCAGTGGAGGCCCTGCATCTATGACTCCCTTTGATATCTTAATTTGATGTTTTGAAGCAAAACAAACCACAGTGTGTGTTTACCTGTTGCCTAGTTGCAATAACTATTGTAATCGAATCACATCATCATGTGATTATGGTTGCACCGCCGCACTGCGTGATCCCCCACAGCCTTGCTTTTGAAGGAGTGAATGCTGGTCCAACTGGAGTCTTTAGGGATATAATTAACTTATTTTCTCTCTTCTTTTAAGTAAAAAAATATGAAACGTGTAATCAGGAGATATTAGGCTTTGTGTCGTATGCATTACAGTTTACTGTACTTGTAATTATATGTTGTCTGGCAATGGCAATGACTTCTGAATGAGCCTTCAGAAGCGTCTGCTTTCGCTTTTGTCTTAGAGAGATATACTGTAATTGCACTGAATTAGCTCACTGAAAGGATGTGCAATTGGTTGATTGGAGTTTATGAAAAATTTAACTGGTTGCTAAGCGGCAATCCATGGCGTAGTGATGAGGCCCATTCCCTGCTAATGATTGTACCCAGCCGCTGTGATAAAAGATCATGCACTTCCTCTGGTGGCAGTGGCTAGTTACTTGTATCACAAACACACGTCCCCCATCTCCACTAATTCAATACAGATCCATTAATATAGCAAATAGCGCCGAGGGTTTAACCCATTCAATCCGGGAAAGCATCTGTGTCATTTTAGATATTAGCTTTATATTAGTGTGTGTATCACGATTTTTCAAAAATAGCAGATACAAGCTTATAGCACGTCACTTTGCGCTGCACTATGAGCTTCTCTATCTGCTATTTTGAAAAATCATGAACATTGAATATAGGCTATATCTCCTTAAAGCGAAAATTTTTATTCAAATCTTTGCTTCTGGGGGTCCCAGGAACAAAATAATACATATAAGTTTGGGGGTCCTTGACATGAAAAAGTTTGAGCAGCACTGACATAGCACCATACGTTTTTCAGAAAACTCAGCCTCAGGTCTTAACACATCCACCGCCAGAGGTTAATCTCATAATGTACTCACCAGTGCCAAGGTGTTTTTGTTGTTTTTTTGTTTTTTTCATGTCGCCATAGATCTTGTTAAAATCCTTAAGATTGAGCCGTGAACGGTCTGTTTACATCCGCGAGATCTCCCTGTATCTCCCAGTGAAGATCGCGTGTCAAACGGGGCATCCATGTTTGAGTTAGAGCGGATTACGTTAAACAGTGAAATGCGAGGAGAAAAAACTACAGGAAGAGAATTGAGTTTCAGTTTCGTCTGTAGAATGGGAGCGGGCGTGATCGTCGAAACCGGATCCCAAATAATTCTATTTCCTGTCATCAAACCGGAAACGGAAGTGGATCAAAAAAATTCCGAAAGTGCACCCGGACCGCGCATGCGCGAAAAGACCGCAGCCCGTAGGACTACGGGCTCGGCGCTTAACCGTTGGATTTAACGGCCCGTAGAACTACGGGCCCGGCGGTAAAGGTGTTAATGGGTTATATATTATAGGCCGAGTATGTCTGGACATGAAACCCACTTGCATAATGGCTGGCTTGGACAAGCCATCTTGTGCGTTTGCATGCGGTATGCTGTCTGCATCCCTTGTCCTTCGTTTTCTCTTTCAATTTTTCACGCACGCACGCACGCACGCACGCACGCACGCACGCACGCACGCACGCACGCACGCACGCACGCACGCACGCACACTGACACCTGGCTGAGCTCAGGTAGTGTTTCCAGCCTATCTGTGCGAGCAGTGTGTTTGTCTTCTATTTATCATTGTAGAACAGTTAGTCTGGATCACCTCCAATGTTTGGGCTGGGTCTCAAAATTGCTCTATAGCCTCTTGCACACTGGTTCTGCCGTGTGTGTGTGTGTGTGTGTGTGTGTGTGTGTGTGTGTGTGTGTGTGTGTGTGTGTGTGTGTGTGTGTGTGTGTGTGTGTGTGTGTGTGTGTGTGTGTGTGTGTGTGTGTGTGTGTGTGTGTGTGTGTGTGTGTGTGTGTGTGTGCGTGCGTGCATGTGCCTAGTTTCAATAGTGTATCATTATCCATATCTCACTGTAGAGACTAGTATAACATAATGGGACCAGGGCCAGTTTGGTCTACCCAGTAGAATCTGGAGTGTTAAATTAAGCTGCGAAAAAATTATAACAAACATTTTATTAGAGGGGTTCTGTAGTATAGAAGGGGGGAGGGTATAGAAGTCGGGGGGGAAAGAATATAATAAAAACAAAACAAATTAATATTAATCCCATTGTCTCACCTCTCTCCTCTGCTGCTTTATGCAGTAGGTTTTACCATTATTTTTCTGCCCGCTCGTTCTCTGCCTCTAGCAGGATTTCGCAGACTCTGGGTTCAGACATAACGTATAAGGCTTGTTGCCCAGAGAAAAAGAGTGGGCTCATAGCGAGGGTTATACAACTCAGTGGTTTAGCCCTCTGGCCCTCTTGACAGGCTGCCATCACGAACCCACAAGTTAGTGTTTGTGAGCAGCAACAAAGGTGGTGTTAGTCAATGAGTCTTGTAATCTGTGGTCTGATTAACTGGCTAGCTTGTTATCCACAGGAGTCATACCAGGATGGGATTGTAACCTTTTTGTTTGTTCTCAATTTGTTTTTCAGTTTATGAACTCAGATTCAGTCTAATGGCCACATGGCCACAATAGGTGGAATTGGCTTTTGAATCTGGGAGAGTGTACAAATGGAACCAAATGGACCCTTACAGGTCTATCAGCTACCGTATGCTTAGAGTGGTCCAGGGGTGATGTTTTTCTCAGAAGCAGGAAGTTAGCACCTTCTTGGTTCTCTCCAAAAAGTAAGCCGAAAATAAGCTCTATGGCAAATATAAATTGATGATAATACAACTTTTGTTCAGAAAAATAATATTTAGAAGTGAACATCCTTATTATTATTTTTGAGCCTTAAATGCAATCATAATAATTAAAAAGCCAACATTACTCTATTAATGAACTGCACCATGATCGCATGTCTTGTGTTCACCGTGATGACTTGTAAGGTCCCCGACAACATCTGTAGTTTCATTTAACCACTTGTTATTAGCAAACATGTTTTAAGCCAAATAAAAGCTTTCAAATTCACAACAACTTTAAAAAGACAATTATTGGGCCCGATTCACTAAGCAGTGTACACCCATATTTTGAGTGTAAACAGCTGTATGGTCTTAAATGGGGGCGTGGAGCAATGCAAAGTATCTTCCATATAAACGCGCCTCTGACCTTCAGGCAAAAATGAGGAACAACTGTGATCCGCACATATCAGGGAATTTACACACCCCTTTGTGAATTGCACGTCGTTTTTTGCTTAGAGAAAATACACCCTCCATTAGTCACTTTATTTACACGTTATTGTCTCCGCCGTAGGTGGAGAATATGTTTTCGCTTCGTCCCGCCGTGTGTGAGCAAACATTGTTAGCCAAGCTAACATTGGTCAAGCTCCACGTGACACGTGTCAATATGATGACACCAATGCCTTTGATTGGCTAGAGGGACGCATGACGAAATATAATCCTATAAATAGGTGTGTCACTTCAAAAAGCTCTTACTTTTTGAAGTGAGGTAAGACAGGATCAATCAGTCTTGATTGGAACAGTACCTTCCAGTCCAAATCACCCGTCCGTGCGTGTGTGTGTCCCTCTGAGAACACCTAACATTGGTCAAGCAAAGGCGCAGAAGGCCAAAGCTAAGAAAGCTTACTCATCTACAACAGTAACACAGAAGAGGACTATAGAGTTGAATTGATCCCACAACAACAAGGCCGAAGTCTTAATACTGTAACAATTGGCCACCTTGATCAAATACATTATGTAGCACTAGAGAAAACTGACATAGATCAAACACACCAATCAACTGCTGAAACTGTTCAAGACAATGAAGATGAAGATGACAGACAAGCATTTGAACAAACCAGTCAATTACGACGACTCCCATATGACACATTGCTTCAAGAAGAACATCTTTTAGATGCAGACACTACATATTCAGTCGCCCCTGCAGAACACCAAAAACCACGCGCAGTCTACCAAGACGACCCGTTCTACCAAGACGACCCGTGCTATTAAAATAGCACGGGTCTGCTGGCGGAGACTTGTGCTCCGAGGAGCACATTTTCTAGTTTACACTGATATTTGCGACCAGCTTAGTGAATCGGGCCAATTGAGAGAGAGACCCAGTTGAAGGGAATTAAGACGTTGATAGATTAATGTTGGATGGTGATAACTGGAGGGGAGGGTTGAAATCACATTTCTTCAAAACCTACGGCTAGTTCTAGGAACACAGCTCGAAACCACGTATTAATGAGGCAACAAACTGGTTTTAGGTCTGCCGAGGAACATTTCCCCCAAGTCAAAATGCATTGTTTGGAAACATACACATGCTGACGGGAGGAAGTTAATATCTTTCTACAGATTTAGCAGAGTGATATCCTGTGCAGCTAATATGAAAGAGATTGATATCGATTTCACAGGGACATCAGAGGAACAAAGGGAAAGTACTGCAGAGGACAAAAGAGGAGGGCAGAGATAAAAATGGGAGAGCGATGGAATGTCAAAGACATGTCACACTTCAATAAGACCAATATTAATAAACCACCATGACCTCTCTTCTCACTGTGTCTTGAGGTAAAGCTAGCATACAGATATATAGACACACACGCATGCATGCACACACACCCACACAAACACGCACACTCACACACAGACATTCCCAGATACAGTACATGTATATTGATTTTCAGTCTCCTGACTTGAGGGATTGGATATGGTGTTTGGCGCGCGCGCGCACACACACACACACACGCACGCACGCACGCACGCGCGCACACGCACACGCACACAATGCACATGATTCATGCTCTTCTAGACGCTTTCCATGCAGTGTCAACCTGGTGTTGTGTCTTTTAGTGTGTGGCTGTTGCCGGCTTTTACTGTCTCTTGAACTGAGGATATTCAAGGGAGTTGCAATAGTAATGGTGCTCTGTTTGTACAATCTGTCTTGAGAGATTAGTTTTAAACTAACAGCTGAATCTGTCAGCACCAATGCCCTATGTAGTGTTGTTAGTAGGAATAAACACAGAAGCACCCGGGAGGACGTGAACTAAGAAAGGGGCGGAGCCAAACCGAGTTCCTGTTTCTACACAAGACAAGGAGGGGGTGTCCAGAGGCTAAAACAAAGGGACATTTTTCCCCCTCCTTTTCTTTCACTGAATGAGTACCCAGATTGATTGAAAACACATGAATTCACAACCAAACAACTTGGAGGAGTTTGGATGATGGGAAGTGTGTCCCAGTTTATAAGAGGACCATGTTCACAGAAACTTGAAAAACACAAAATGTTAAATGGAGTAATGGACATCAGAGGGGTCCCGTTCTAATTAACCCATCCATAGTTGGGATGAACTATGGAAATACGACAATGGAAATACTATTTAGATTCCCCATGAAATATTCAGCACCAGCCCCAATTCAAACACAGAAGACTGCATTCCAGAAGAACTTTGAATGTCGAATATGAATCTTCTTGAATGTTAACAGTATTACCACAGTGTCCTGTGGTATAGCCTCCAATATGTCTGCTTCTCAGATGCCAAATGTCAAAAACAGCTCTATATACAGTACCTGTATACTTTGTTGACAGGGGTCCCCAGGGCCTATCTATCCTTGGCCCCCTCCCTTTTCTCCGCTACACCAAATCTGTTAAGTGAAAATATCGACGTGTTTGCCTATTATGACATGCCCAGAATAGGGATGCTGCTAGAGTTCATGTGGTTAATGACATCAATGGCTCTGGTAAAATACATCTGCTGCACGTCACGAAGTGAGAGAGAGAAAAAAAAAGAAGAGCGGGGCATTGCATCATGCCTTATAGAGATGATCCGACACACCATTGATATATTGCTGTAAAGAGGCACCACTGACTGGTCTCATCCTCGCTCGTAATAGGTGGCAATTTCTACCACTTACCCTACCTGCCACCCTGGAGATGACAGACCACTGAGGGCATTTAGCTGAGGTGACAGCTTGTTTTCTACTGTGGTCAGCTTAGTACAGATTCACACTATGTGTTTACAGTACGCAGGCGCGCACACACACACACACACACACACACACACACACACACACACACACACACACACACACACACACACACACACACACACACACACACACACACACACACACACACACACACACGGACTGAGAGACCATTAGTGCCAGAATGACCTGTGGTGCCACTGTATATGCTACACCGTAAGATCCTCAGTGTCAATTAACTCTGAGAATGTATTTAAATGTAACCAAATGCATGGATTGGTTACATTTGTAAACTCTCAGTTACAAATGGATTTTCTTTTTACTGCGTAAAACAGTACACGTGTGTGTGTGTGTGTGTGTGTGTGTGTGTGTGTGTGTGTGTGTGTGTGTGTGTGTGTGTGTGGCGCTAGAGGGGAGGGAGGGAGGGAGAGAGAGAGAAAATAGTGAGTGAGTGGGGGTCAGTATGGTAGAAGGCTGGGCACAAGAAAGATGAGATTGTGTTGCTTGATGGATGGAGTGAAATATGGGAATAAATCTGGTGGGGTGCTGCGTGAATCTGCTGCTGTAGGTGCTATATCCACTGGGGTATCAGTGAGCTGTCAGCCCTGTGAACGATTACAGTGGGTAGAGAGAGAGAGAGAGAGAGAGAGAGAGAGAGAGAGAGAGAGAGAGAGAGAGAGAGAGAGAGAGAGAGAGAGAGAGAGAGAGTGTGTGGAGGGATATACTGTAGTGTAGTGTACAGTACCTGTAGAAGGACTGAGAGTATCCAAACAATTTCAATGTGTATTGTTTATTAAGAAGACAGTTATGGGACACTGGAAGTACTGTGTTGGTCATAGGAGTCAGCATCCTGCTCAACACATACTCTATCAATAAGAGCTGCTCACCCTACCTCCTCCTTCTGTCTGTGCCTGCCATCCCCCTTTCATTCAAGGAACCCAACGGAAACAAGTCCGCAAGGACTTTTTTGGTCGGACCTTTTAGACAAAAGTATTATAAATGTAACTGTGTTGTTTTACATCCTTTTGCCTAAATACATTTATCAATTTCAATTCCCTCCCCCCTTCTCTCCTTCCCTCACTCCCTATGTCTGTTCATGCCATCCCGTTGTCTTTCCCTACCTCCCACCCACTCTCCCTCTGTCTGTCCCTGTCCCCCTATTTAATTCCCCCCCTCCCTATGTCTGTCAATGGCTACCCTTCTTCCTCTTCACTGTCTTACCAGCTGTGACAGCATGGCATGGATCACGAAACATTCAGCTCACAATGAAGCCAATCTCAAACTGATACAATTTGTTTGCATTAGCATTGTACAACGTGTTAACAAGTTTTTCTCACTAACCACAGTGCTGATTAAAAAAGTGTTTTCACAATTTGATCAGTACAAAAACAAATGGTTCACCCAGGAGAAACCCTCTTCTCCTTTGTTTCAATAGCTCAGTTCCCTCATTTTGTCTCCTCACCACACTGTTCTGCTTCTCCTGTTTGCCGACCACCTCTCATCTACCCCCTGGTTTTCTCCCTTTTGTTTTCTCATTCAAGACCACAATGGATGAATAAAAAGACGAATGGACTGATGAATAGATAGGATGGATTGATGGAATACGTGGATGACATGAATTTTATTGGCTTCGCCTTTTGGAATCACATTTACAGCACATTGCCACACACCTCGGGCGCATGGGAGGAAGAGTTAAATGGATGGGAAGGACGGCTGAATGGAAGATTGAGGTGAACAGGGAACATGGGAGAGATGGATGGGTGTGTAGCATACAGATATGGATGAGATGAGATGCGAGGCTAGTCCATCAACCTGGGCTTTCTCAGCACATCATCTCCAAGTGGGACTCTCTCCATGCACATGGAGATACTATTTGTGCGTATATGTTATGCTCACCTTGTAACCTATTTATCAGTGACACACAACTGCTGTCAGAAAGGCAGTACAATATGTCAGCTTTTCAATGATTTTGTATGTACACAACATTATGTATAACACGCAGCACAGAACTACAGCATGCAGGACATATACATATAACATTCAGGACAGAAGTATAAATATTTAAATGATAATGTTTTACATTGACATTGTACAACTGCCTCCCGAAGTCTTATAAAACTAACAATAAAAATAGAAATACATGGAAACTTTAAAGGTACATATGTTATACTTTTGGCTAAAACTAAATGTTTTGTTTGTTTGTTTTTGTCAAAAAGGTTAAAGCTCTATATATTCTATGAATTTCTGCTATAGAGTAGTAGGGACAGGTGTCTCCCCCCCGACTCTCTCGCTCTTTAATAAACATTAAATATTTTTTCAGATGGGTTGCCCATTTCAGCCTATCAGGAAAGAGTTCCCATTTATCAGCTTCAATTTGATGGTGTTCCGGTTCCAATTTTGTCTGCTCACTTCTTTGTGTCATAACTTATAATTTCACTTATTTAGCTCTCTCCTGATTGGATAAAATTGGTATCCTGACCTGAAAACTAAAGAGCCGAAGAGATGAGGAACTGAACAAACACTCGATCCTATCAGAATATAGAACTACATAGCTACAGAGCTATAGAGAAATCACTTACTGAACCTTTAATTATAAGAAAAATTAAAGAAATATTTTTTACTAAATAAATGACGACAACATTTGCTATTGCCATCTGCATGCTCCTTTTGAACAGCCTGTTCTCAGTGAAATGTGAAGAAAAATCCAAAATATCCATCATTCACTGGCCACCAGTGAATGCAACAGCCACAAGGGACGCTATAGTCTGTCATCGTTCATTGAAATGGAATGTCTTCCAGGCTCAATCAAAACGACAGTACATAAAGTTGTGAACGAGGCGTACAAGCCAAGGAACTGTCCAGTTCAGTCACCCAGCAGGTCAATTCACCCCATTAACCATGACCATTAAACCCGCTCTGCAGCAGTTTCATTAGCAACATCTGAACAATCAAAGAAAAAAGCTTAATTCATCCATTTGTAACTCTGAAATTGTACAAAATGTAATATTTTGTACACTTTCAGAGTTAAATTGACACTGTGTAGTTCTTTGTCAGAGTGTGAGTGACCAGTCAAGGCCTGCAAACATTTGTTCATTCCAGTCCATTTGACCCAATCATCATTAGCCTTTCTTTACTTGGCTCAAACAATTATATAATTTGAATCAGTTCCTTGTCATTTTATCGCTCTGCACATTTCCACATTACTTCACAAGCTATTAAGTATATTTCATTAAATAGACTCGTGTTGACCCTCCAACTTTATTAACATATATGGAGATTGTGGTGGTGTTACAATTTAAACATGCTTTGATGTCATACGTGTCTTCTGAACATTTATAGACTGCTCCTGATATTGTAATGATGAATTCTTATTGTCAGACTGCACCTTTTCTTGCTGCATGTGTACAAACCAAAGCCTAGCTGACTTGAGCTTCTTTTGGATACCTTTGGGGTTTCCGGGGTTCTGAGTCAGAACAAAAATTGCTTTCAGTGGCAGCAAATGTTAGAGAGCCTAGAGGTCTAATAATAGCAACAAAACAATATCAAAAGATGAACCTTTTGATTCAAGCGTGGCATATTGGCAGTTTTATTTTCCATATTTTGGGGGGAAAAGAACACGTACTTCAGAATTTGTACTTTTGAATACTTCAGTATTTACTATATATATATATATATATATTAGTGATGTGCGGGTCGGGTTTTTTCATGACCCGCCCCGCCCCAACCCGCGACGGAACGCGACCCGCCTCAACCCGCCCCGCGAACCCATATATAAATCTATGGCTCAACCCGCCCCGCGACCCGCGGTGGGAATATATATATATATTATATAGCGCTCTTTTAAGTACCCAAAGTCCCTTTATATGTCTACAGTAGCACAACATTGTCATGGGCTGAATAAACAAGCATGTTGGTCAAAATAGTTTTTTTTTTTTTTTTTTTCGTGGAGAGCGGCTGACCCGCTCACCCTCAGCCCGCATAATTTTCTCTGAAATCCTGACTCGACCTACCCGCGCCGCGGGTTGACCCGCGGGTCCCGCGGGTTACGGGTCGACCCGCTCATCACTAATATATATATATATATATATATATATATATATATATATATATATATATATATATATATATATATATATATATATATGTTACAGGTAGATTGGCATTCCAGGTAGAATGGAAAATAAGCGCTTGTTTTCACCGCCCGTCCGCCCCCCAGGCAATTCTGTAGAACCAACGCCAGAGGGCAATGCAAGCCACACATGAGTCCCACACCACACACGCACGCATGCACACGCACACAAACGAGCACGCACACACGCATACGCGCACATGCACGCGCGCGCGCACACCCGCGAACAAGGGGGCGAGACTGAGGAGGCGGGGCTGGCGGGCTATGTTAGTGCAGTGAGTGGCAGTTGGGGCAAACCATAGCGGGGCAAACGCAGTCCCCACAACATCATTTACTATTCTGTGCCTATCGGTACATAACTCGGACGGCGCTTAGTCGACTAGGAGACCATCGGCCGGTCGTCGCGGGCACTCGCGCCTGGAGGCGCTCGGGCGCGACTCCTTGGCCTCAAGGTCTCCTGAGCCGGCGCGCCTCCGTCATGGTCCAAAACTATACTTTATCGGCGAAAAAAAATAGTCCGCGGTTGTTTGAAAAAGTGATGTCCCGAGCGGGAGTCAAACCCAGACTCCCAGTGGTAGTGGATGGGGAGTCCAATGATTTTCGAAGTGCGCCACTGAGGCCAGTAAGTATGTATATTCATGTTGTGTTGTCGTCGTCCTCGCATCGCAGCCCCGCCCCGAGCCTAAAAACAAGCGCTCCACTTCCAATCTACCTGGAATGCCAATCTACCTGTGACATATATATATATATATATATATATATATATATATATATATATATATATATATATATATATATATATATATATATATGCTTTGTCCACCACAGCATGTTGCTTGTAGCCTACAATGTGTCCATGTGACCATACAGAGATCAGAGCAGGAAGGCCTCAGCCTCAATCACCTGTTACCATGGTAATGTGCTGAAAGAGAGAGGCAGAGGAATCAAGGAAAAATAACAGCAGTGAAAGAAGTACTCTGTAATCCTGTATTCAATATTTTACTTGAGTAAAAGTACAAATGTATTGGCATGAAAGTATACTGGATGTGCTAAATGTAAAAGTACTCTGCAGAATGTCACATTTTGCAGGTTTTTTTTTATTAAAGATTTACAGTTTTGTCAAAATCTCTTTGAAAATACAGTAGCTGATCTACCAATCTGGGAACCCAAAGCCAAATAAAAAGGAAAAACAGCGCCCTCTGCTGTTTTTTACTCTTTCACTTGGCTCTGGGGGGAGCTGAACGGAGCACCTGTGCGCAAGGAAACCGGGGTTTTTGGTTTGCCCTCAGCGCTCCACTTCTGGTGGTGCGCTCATGTTTTCATTCCCACTAACAATATTTCTACACGGAACACTAACACCACTTCTCCCAGATAACATGGATCGTTTTGGTTATAAGCCCACTTGTTTCTATGATGAAAGAGCAAATTAAAATGTGAATATCTTTCCGTGGTTTTGTCTGCTCCGAGGACGCTATTGTTAGAGCAGAATCTGTTCTTGAGAGATTACTGATCTACAAGCTTACAACGTTTCTTAATGCGATGCGTTGTGAGCTTGTAGACTGGCTATTTTGAAATAGCCGAAGTCTAAAATAGGGCTAATAAGTGGTCCATGTATATTTTGTAATAATAATCTAAATCTGCAAAGTAACTTGCAACTAAAGTTTTCAAATAACTGTAGCGGAGTAAAAAGTACCATTATTTGCCTCTGAGATGTAGTAAAAGTGTATTATTACTAGTGTAGTATTGAATGGAACGGAATGTACTTGGTTATACTTTCCACCACTGGAAAAGAGAAACAGAGGACCACAGGCCAAACAGGGTTGTGAAACAGAGGACAAATAAAATAAGAAGGAGAGAGAGAGAGACGGGGGGAGATAAATAAAGAGGCAAGGCCACAGGTGCAGGAAAGAGAGGAGAGGAGAGTGGGATACAGCGGCGGCAACGCAGTGAGCAGCATGGGTGTACCAGTGAGTGATTGAATAACAGCAGGGATTCGGCCTTCGCGTCTCACTTAGCTCTAAGGTTTGGTTTGAATAATATTCCACCGGTCAGATGTACGTCACACGTTTTTTTTTTACTCTCTTGATGCTACAGTACCTCGTGCTATGAGCATGTTGCACCGCAGGAGGGCTAGTATACCCGTTAGCAGGGTTGGGATGATCTTAACCCATTCAAACCGGGAACGCAAATCTGTGTAACCATTTAAACCATTATTTTATACTTTGGCTATTCAAAAAAAGCTCATAGCGCTGCAGTATGAGCTTGTTTATCTTTTATTTTTGATTATCTGTATTTGTTATTTATCTTTTAACTTGTAGATCTGCTATTTTTGAAAAATCATGAACATTTGTGTATATATTTTTAAAGCAAACATTTTTAACTCAAATCTTTGCTTCTGGGGGGGGTCCCTGGAACAAAATATTTTCAGGTGGGGGTCCGTGGCCAAATGCATATAATTTTGGGGGTCCTTCACAGTTTGAGAACCCCTGATATAGTAACATAAGTTTTTCAGAAAACTGTTACGATTTAGGAGACCTTTTGTAGAATCGGAACCTCGGGCCTTAGTGGGTTAAGCACAGCCGAGCCAATCTTGTCCATATCGTCACATTGTATAATGTTGGGGGACTCCAAAGGACCAGAACCCAGTGAGAGCAGGGGGAGGTAGTGAGCGACGCAGGCACTGAGAGGGGGGGGGGGGGGGGGGATGAAGAGATAGAGGGAACAGGAAATCATGTAATCCATACCGTATTCTACCACGCTCCCCGCGGAACGCTGCAACATCAGTGTACAATATCAGCGATTGTGGGACACATTATAGACAATTTTGTTTATCAATATTATGAACGTTATAGAATCAAATGGATTTTTCCCCACGATCGTCTCGCTCATCTTAAGCTTGATTTATACACTTTGTCATGTGTCAGTGTCGCCTGCTGCAAAATGGACTCATTGTGACACGTTGTGAGGTTGTAGATCAGCTATTTTTAGCGTGCAAGGAATATCAAGCCAGTCCCCTTCTCCGTCTCTGTTCTCTTCCATCCCCTCACTCTCTCATTTCATCGTCTAGGCCTCTCTGTCTAATGGTTTGAGGAAATCACAGCCCCCGGAGCTCGGCTCTCTCATATTGTGGCTCCCATTAAAATGCCATACGTCTCCGTGTCTCTCCGTCTCCTTCACTAATGTCTGTCTCTCTGTCCATTTGTGTGTGTTTTTTCTTCCACATATTATTGTGTCTCCTAGAAAACCAATAATGGTCATTCTCTAAAAAAACTCTATTTGATATTATATTGTAGCAATAATTTGAGAGAGGGATAAAGGAGGGATATACTGAGGACTGAGTGGATCCAAAGAAAAAAAGAGGACGGAGAAGGAAGTGTGGGAAGTGGA
Source organism: Gymnoscopelus braueri (assembly GCF_963280865.1). Taxonomy (NCBI): domain Eukaryota; kingdom Metazoa; phylum Chordata; class Actinopteri; order Myctophiformes; family Myctophidae; genus Gymnoscopelus; species Gymnoscopelus braueri. The sequence goes on along the minus strand of NC_137608.1, from coordinate 26,852,356 downwards.
ACAAAACAGATCATTGCTGTACACAGTATACACAGTAGAATCCTCAGTGTTAACTACTTAAACCCCCCAGTCTGTGTTACAACTGTACTTGGACCGCTTTTGTCCGACGGTCTACACCAAATCTCTTCAACAAAAATAGCCGATGTACAAGCTCACAACGTGTGAGCTTGCACGCACACTCCCTGGAGGCCAGAGCAGAACCTCTGCCCCAAATCGTTCACATCGGCCTGTTATAGCGCCACCACCAGGACGATTTTTGCTAAACACGTTTTAAGCTACAGATGTTAAGCTACAAAAATCTGGCATATTGGTACATATTATCTCGATAGTCATGTGATCAAGACGGATACGTCCTATTTGTCATATGCCATCCTGATTGGCTAAGATTGGCATCTAAAGTTTGCATGCGCAATAACATCAACATTAATCCCTCAACTTCTACACATTCCACTCACCTCTATAAAGACTGAATTACGAACATTGCTGACTCACAATAACCTACCTGACCTGGCGAGGAGCACTCTTTCTAGTTTTATACAGTATCTCACTCTCCAAGACAAGTGCAAGATCAAAGGAATGTACACACAAACAAATGGATATGTATGGGCACACACACACAAGCACACGCACACGCACACGCACACACAAACACAAAGCTCTCCTCTCCTGTCCTCTACTCTCTCATAGCAGAAGGTTGTATACAGTACATACTACATGGTGAGCACTGGTTACATTAGCAGGAAATTGTCTTGTTTAAACAGCCATAAAACATTCATGGTGGTGCAACTGTGGCCTCACGCAAGCATTCCCCCGTCTCATTAAAACATATATCATCATTTATGTTCTAGAGTGTGTGTGTGTGTGTGTGTGTGTGTGTGTGTGTGTGTGTGTGTGTGTGTGTGTGTGTGTGTGTGTGTGTGTGTGTGTGTGTGTGTGTGCGTGTGCGTGTGCGTGTGTGCGCTTGCAAATGTGGATTGTTGACTGTGGCCTTGTGTGTGTACAATTCACCTTAATGCCGTATTGTTCCCAGCCAGTGTGTTTGTGTGTGAGAGACAGAGAGAGAGACAACACATCCTTTGCTCTCTCCACCCCAAAGCTAGCTACCAATCAGTTTGACAGATATATAAATCGCAGTGCGATCAGCAGTGTGTTAACACACACACGCAGCCACGCATGCACGCACACACATGCACACTGGCACAGGTGGAAGGCAGTGCAGACTCAAATGATTGTAGTCGATTGAGTCTCCACTGCCTGTCTCTGAACCCCCCCCCCCCCCCCCAGCACCCCACAGTATGGACATCTTATCTCCATATCAGTTCCCACTAATGCTCACTAGAAGATGGTGCTATTTCTGGCTACTCGCTCTATGTCTCAGAGGTGGGCTGTGGATAGCATGCAAATTTACCTGCCAATGACATCATCGCTGGAGAGCTTGGCTAATGGAAAATACAGTCTTTCCGTTCCGGTAACATTAGCACACTAAAATAGTTGCCACAGTTGTTAACTCTTTGACTGCCAGAGTATTTTCATAAAGTACTCCCCCAGTGCCAGCAATTTGTGTTTTTTTATTTTTATATTTTGAATTTTTCTCATGAAAATAATTTAAGGACACATAATTTAAAGACCCAGCACAAATCCGCCACTAGACAGCTTGATCATGTCGTTGGGTCTCTCTCACCCTTCTTGATAGATTAGACAAGGAAAAACATGAAAACGGATGTGACGTCGTCCCAGATTGTTTTGATCGGCGAAAATTACGATGTGATACACGACGGCGATGACTGATCGTCACCCAGACCATAGATTATAGAAGAGAACCTGTCCGTTTGTCCGTTATACCGTGTGAAAACCCGTTTATTTACCTATTTTGGACGAAAATGACTGGGGAAAAAAATCAAAAACCGGAAACGGAATCCAGGCCATGAAACCGGATGCAGATGTCCGTGAAGTAAGTGGAACTCGAGAATAACATTGAATATTAAGCAGCATAGTGCAATCAGAGATTAAACAATGAACGCGCGTCAAGCGCGTCGAACGCGTCGACGGCCAACTGGACAAAGTAGCACTTGACGCGTTATCGCGTCGTCCGCAGTCAAAGAGTTAATAACCTATATTTTTTCTTTAAAAAAACGTGTTTGAAATCCCCATGGATGATGTCATTGGTTGTCAAAATGTTGAGCTATCCACAGGCCGCCTCTGAGATTCCAAATTTAAGAGGGTTTTATTTGTCACTCATACAGGCACAAGCAGTGAAATGTTGGTGAGACACATAGAGAATAGACAGCATAGTATATATAGTGAGCATTAGTGAGGACCTATATATCGAGATATCATGGTAGAAAAAAAGGTGAAGTGTTCTTCTTCATCCCACTTACTGAGGAACTTTTCTACCGGCTGCCAATGTAGAGCAGGAGAGTGATGAACAGAGGAGGGACGAGGGCCATGGAAAGGGTAGAGAGAGATGGGGCCAGAGCTATAACCTCAGGTATAAAAGCCTGAATTGCCCTGCAGACAGTATACAGAGACTATGCATGCATGCATGTGTGGTTTTGGGGGGGTCTAATATACAATGACTATTTTGTTATTTAACCAGACGCTCTTATACAGAGCAAAATACAAATGTGCAGTGTTGGAGTAAGTGTTTTTACGCCTAGACATGAATCTACCCATACACATACCTGTATAGACACCGCCCTATACATACTACTCGACCCATACCAGAGCATGTGAGCAGAGTTGAGCAGGGAGAATCCCTCTCTCTAGGGTCACAACTCAATGCTGTTCTTACGCTCCACTCTGACTACACCTCAAAGAGATTCCCAGTCGCTCCGCTCCACTTGCAATGCATCTAATGTCCAGCTCACTGTCGTGCAGCCACGTGACGTCCTCGTCTCAGGTCCCACATCAAAGAGGCGGTCTACGCAGGGGGCAGCTGGTGATAATATGTTCGGCGTTTTGCTGAAGCTCCCCACACTAGAATGCTGGAGCACTCGTATCGACTCGTATTCACCCTATGGACACTGTGTCCCATAACCCCAACTAGACTATCATCTTATATGTGCCCTTACACCATGGAAAATGCAAGCCATCCAAGTTTTAAACCCTAATGAATTATTACGCTATACTTTTTACCATTAAGAGTCGCAGACTCTAGCTTTTTAATAAGATGGGCAACAACAATAAATCTTGCGGGCTAATGACCCGGTATCCCCCCTCACACAATTTACAATTTAGACATTTAGCAGACTCTCTTATCCAGAGCGACTTACAAAGTGCAAGATCAGAAGGAATGGCATGAAACCTAGTCAACGAACAATAGTTTAAATAGTTGCAATTGAATAGAGTGCAAAAACTAAATTAAAAAAGTAAGTGCTACAAAGTAACTAGGATAACAGGTAAACATAAAACCTAGCATCTGTCTAAACAGCAAGAGTCTGCAGCCCTGACTGAGCTGGAAAGGTCGTTCCGCAGCTTGGGACCCAGGGGGCAGAAGAGTCTAGGATGCTTTTATTATCTTTATTATTATCTTGTTGTTGTATTGTTGTGATAGCACAGTCTCTGTGGAGTCTCTGTGAACCAATATTTCACTGCTTACCTATGTAAGTAAGTGACAAAGTGACCTGCTCCACAGTCCATTCGAAATGTTCTGGCTAATACAAACCACCCTACCCATACTGTGCATACTGTATACGCGTGAATGGAGGAAGTGTCTCGTGCTGAGAAAAGACAGTTGGACTCACCGTACGAACAAGACCAAAAAGAAAAAGAAAAGGCAGACTGAAACTCCTCAGAGATTAGAATTCGGACCAGTGGATGGCACAGGGTGTGGAGACAAGAAGAAAAGGCACAGAAAGCAAAGGAGAGGAGGAGAGATAAAGTTATTGAGGGACAGGAATTGCTCATTGTGGCTGTGCTGATATCAGACTGTGAGGTGTAGAGGAACATGAAGGCGGTCGGTCACTACAGGCTTTGAGCACAAAGAGAGATGAATTCCTTCTCTCAAATAATCGTTTTTTTTAGGAAGGGTGGAAGTGACGGGGGAGGAGTAAGAAGAAAGGGTGAGAGAAATAATCAACAATGTAGGAACAAAAGAAGGTGGGTGGGCAGATGTGAGAGAGACCCACTGGGGTGTGATTGCTTGATGGAGAGATCAAGCCACTATAGGGGGGTTGTTAGGAAATGATAAGTGGCAAGCATCGTGGGGCAGAGGAGCAATGAAGAAAGGAACAGGTCAGTCTCCATGCTGAGACGAGACCCAGGCGACATCTGGACTACCAGACAGTACAGCGAGTACAAAAATGGTGGCTGCTCAATGCCGGGACAGTGAAAAACAGATGTAGCAGGGATGCGGAGAGAGAGAATGTGTGCAGGAGGGAGATAGAGAGAGAGTGAGACTTCTCCCTGCAGTATGTGAGGGGGAAATGCTCATCAATGAGAGTGGAAGAGAGCAAATGGCCAGACATAGGGACACACGGAGAGAGACTCAGACAAAGTGTTTGCAATGCATGGGGATAGCCATTGTGTGGGGAAATGAGAAGGGGCCTGAAGCAAGAAAATCTAGAGGGTAGCCTAATAGTTGCAGGACTGGAGTAGCTAGAGCTCCCCTGTGAGATTAGAGAGAGAGGGGGGGTGACAGACTGGGGTATGTCACAAGGGATTTGAGGGAAGCCAGAGGAAGGAGAGTTAAAATGTGCAAAGAGATGCTGAACCAGCGAGAGTGAGAGTGTGTCTGTGAGTGATTGAGTGAACGAGGGAAGGACAGATACTGAGCAGAGTGTCGTACTGTAGGAGAAGGTGAGGTGAAATCTTGCAGGTTGAATGAGAGTAAAAGTCAATGGGACAGTCAGCACAGTACAAGTGGATGAGAGGTTTGGCAGAATGTGTGTGTGTGCGTGCGTGCGTGTGCGTGTGTGTGTGTGTGTGTGTGTGTGTGTGTGTGTGTGCACGTGTGTGTGCACGTGCGTGTGTGTGCACGTGTGTATCGTGTCCTGTTGCGATGTGTTATGAGCTTGTAAATGGGCTATTTTCAGCAAAGAGATTTGGTGTACAGTGAAAAAAGTAGCGGGCCTAGTATAGAGCCCTTTACTAGTTCGGTCAACTAAGTGTAGGGTTTAATGGTTTAACAAAAATAATAAACCATGAATTCCTCACATTTGCTGATCCTGTTTCCAGACGTTTTGTCAATATCTTTTAGAACTAGAGGAGTTCACAGTTAATGGCAATGCCACAACAGGGAATCACAGATTATAAGATCCCTTAAGATTTTCCTCTGTGATTGTTGGCACCTCAATACTAAACCACATTTTGAGTCCTTGTCTAATCAAATACAGTATGGTTCTCAAGATTGATTGATTGATTGATTGATTGATCCATGACCATATTTGTATATATCTGTCAAAAGGATAAAACACAAAAAAGCTTAAGAGAGTATTGCCATTGTGGTCCTTTGAGTGCAATTTTGAAATTAGACATGACAGTAATAAGGCTCCTTTAACTAATCTCTCTAGGTTGTCCTCGGACTAGCCCTATACAGTGGCGTTTCCAGGCATCTCGATCCCCCGTGCATCTGGCTACATCACAAGTACATTCTGCCCCTGCATCTTTCTTTAGAACATCCATGTACATTGGGACACCCTCGTGAACGATGCCCGTGTGTTGGTTCACACAGCCAAAGTTTGCTTGCTGGGAGGTCCCTGCAAAGCGGCAAAGTAATGAACAAATGTCCTGATCTGACTTGGGGGACTAAATTCCCCAAGTCAGAGGTATGATCACGACATTTGTCGGTGTACAAAATGTATGTCTCGGCTGGTCACCCGGGGATAATTGGGCATAATATCTTGCTGTCTCAGACTAGCTTTAGGCAAGGTGGCCTGTTCTGATGATTCAGACGTACACTTGCCTGAGAGGTAGAGAGGTAGAGAGATGGGCTGAGTGAAGAAAGGGGAGAGGGAGGTTTGTTACTTCTAGGTACTTCTAGGTATGTGACAGCAGCCACTGGTTCTTGCCTCAACTACTGCACTGTCATTTTTTATCAGATTTTGTACAGGTTATGAAAGTGCAGATTGTAAGCTTTCCAATAATGTGTCATAAATTGAAATCTGAAAATAGTTGAAGATCTCATTGCAAGTTTTGTCATGTGAAATATGTGGAGAGCAGGTAGTTTGAAACGTTGGAATTGTTGGTGAGCGGGAGTGTGCGTGCAAAGTTTCACACGGATCGGTCCACCCATGCGGGAGATTAGCCGCCCACAGACACACTAGGGCATTCACAGAATAGTCGAATATTCGAATATTCGAATATCAAACCGACTATTCGACTATCAAACCACTATTCGACTATTCGAAAAAAAGCATTATTATTATTATTATTATATATATTTTTTTGTGGCTTTTCTAGAGCAGACACGCAGCTGTGAGCTCTGGTGTGACGTCAACTCGCATTCCTTGAGTCGAGTCATCAATGTAATTAAAAAAAAAAAAAAAAAAAAAAACTTTTTTAATTTTTTTTAATTTTTTTATTTTTTATAATGAAACCGAATAATCGACTATTCGAATACTTTTGGGTCGAATAATTCGAATACCATAAATCACTATTCGTTAATGCCCTAAGACACACACACAAAATCTGTATGTTTATCTAGTCGTTGAAATGCCTTTAAATTCAGCCTGATGAAGTCACAGTGACCTTAGAGTGTTCTTGCACTGCTGAAACTCTTTTCATTACTATGTAGGCCTACTTTCAACTGAATTTAAATGTCTGCAGGTTGAGGTGAGCTCCCACAGTCTCAATCATTTCAGACAACATTGGGTACAGCATAGAGCAACACAACAATGCGCTGCAGTAACAAAAAAGCAGACATTTAAAGGACATCTTGCATGCAGTGTATTGAGGTAGATAAACACCTCATGGGGTTTGGTTTTTCATGAATACATCAGCTTGAGTATAGAGTGCACGGTCAGTTTTACACAAAAATATATATATTTTGTCCCCTTCCTCTGTGATATGCAAGGCCCAGCACAGTAGAAATATGCTGCCGACACGCTCCAGTGACTGTGTGTGTGTGTGTGTGTGTGTGAGAGAGAGAGAGAGAGAGAGAGTGAGGGAGAGAGAGAGAGGTAGTTTAACAGGTTATGGTGATGTAAACCTTGGGTAAACGTCTCTGGGATTGAACAAGCAGGTACTGAAAATGTTTGCATTCAGGCCCCCATAAAAACACACGCAAACACACACACACACACACACACACACTGACACACACACACATGGGGGGCTTTTTGCCTTGCTTTTTGTCTGCAAATGTGCATGCGTGCGTGTGCAGGTGTGTCGTCATGTGCGCGCGTCCATCATTGCTAAACGTGTCTATCAAACAGATGGGAAGAATAAATACTAGCCTGTCCTTGTTTGGTTGAAGAGGAAGCATGTGTGTGTCCCTTTAACAGGTCCGTTCATGAAAGTCCTTGCGGTCTTGTTTCCAATGAGGGCCTGTGAGCAATTAGGGGTTAAGAGTCTTGCTCATTTCATCGACACATTTGCTGGCCTGGCCTGGAATCGTACCTTGGGCAACCAGGGCCTCTGGCTCCCTAGGCAGCCTCACTAACCACTCAGCTATGGCCGCCCCCATGGTCGTGTGTGTGTGTGTGTGTGTGTGTGTGTGTGTGTGTGTGTGTGTGTGTGTGTGTGTGTGTGTGTGTGTGTGTGTGTGTGTGTGTGTGTGTGTGTGTGTGTGTGTGTGTGTGTGTGTGTGTGTGTGTGTGTGTGTGTGTGTGTGTGTGTGTGTGTGCGTGAATTTTTCCTAAATACAATCCCACTAGAACAAACAAAAAACTATACCTACCTTGGCCTAAACATCAGCAGCACAGGGAACTACAACCAAGCTGTAAAGGACCTGAGAGACAAGGCAAGAAGGGCATTCTATGCTATCAAAAGAAACATCAAAATAGACATCCCAATTAAAACCTGGCTTAAAATACTGGACTCTGTGATAGAACCAATTTCCCTCTATGGTTGTGAGATCTGGGGACCACTAGCAAACCATGACCTTGAAAAATGGGATAAACACCAAACCGAGACCCTACACACAGAATTCTGCAAATCCATTCTCCGTACCCAGCGAAAAACACCAAATAATGCATGCAGGGCAGAATTAGGACGATACCCACTAATTATCAAAATAAAAAAGAGAGCACTTAAGTTCTACAACCACCTAAAAGAAAGTGACCTAGATGCACTCCATAACAAGGCACTCACACACAGCGAAACCCTAGAGAGATGCCCCCTCAGCCAGCTGGCCCTGGAACTCCGGGCACAAACACAAACAGAGCCACGAGATAGAAAACCCATTGGACTAAACCAAATTATAAAACAGCAAAAGGAAAACTACCTGACACACTGGAAAGAAGCAACACAAAAGCAGAGTAAACTAGAATGCTATCTGGCCCTAAACAGAGAATACGCAGTGGCAGAATACCTGAGCACCGTGACTGACCCAAAACAAAGAAAAATCTTAACTAGGTACAGACTCAGTGAGCACAGTCTTGCGATCGAGAAAGGTCGTCACAGGCAGACCTGTATCCCGAGAGAAGACAGACTATGCACCCACTGCACACAAAATGAAGTGGAAACCGAGCTACACTTCCTAACCGTCTGTCCATTGTACCAAGACATCAGAGACACATACTTCCCACAGATTACAACCACACACGGAGATTTTGAAAACATGACCAATGACAAAAAACTCCCATACCTGCTGGGCGAAGTACAACAATGTGCAAACACAGCAGCAAGATTCGTGAGTTGCTGTGATAGGAAAATATCAAATATGAAACGGAACACAACCACCCTAAAGACTAATCATTGTGTATATTCCGGCACTATACCTGCACCCAGTGATCTTGGTACATAGAAATTGACCTATCGAAGATTCTGACTTTCAAATGTACATATTTTTTGTTTTGATTGTATTGCTGTATTGTTGTATTATGCTTTCTGCTTTGGCAATGTAAACGTATGTTTTCTCATGCCAATAAAGCCCATTGAATTGAATTGTGTGTGTGTGTGTGTGTGTGTGTGTGTGTGTGTGTGTGTGTGTGTGTGTGTGTGTGTGTGTGTGTGTGTGTGTGTGTGTGTGTGTGTGTGTGTGTGTGTGTGTGTGTGTGTGTGTGTGTTTGTGTGTGTGTGTGAGAGAGAGAGAGAGAGAGAGAGAGAGAGCTAGAGCAGTGTATATCAACCCTGGCAAACGTCCCAATTTTGGGCCGGGGCTACTGCTGAGGTGTGCCGCGCCGTTTGAAGAAGGTTTGAAAAAATATCTTTTTTTTTTTTTTTAAACAATAATAATAATCAGGCATGCAAACAGCCCCGAGGTGAAAAGGGTGACAAAATGCAGTTTTTTTTCGGGTCAGGTGTCACACTATTGCCCTATTTGGATTCAAAACGGCTAGTGGAAGCTGAAAAGCTACAAGTTTGCATGTCTGAATAATGCAAAAACAGAAATATTTGTTTGCATTTGCTTTTTTTCTCCCCCATATATTTTCATGATAAAAAAGTGCGTATCGTATCGAAATCGTATTGAAGTTGTGTGCCCAATATCGTATCGTATCGTTTCGTGAGTGTGTGTGTGTGTATATAGATATACCGTATATATATATATATATAATTATATATATATATATATATATATATATACCGTATATCTAGGTGTGCCCTGGGATTTTTTGGCTATGCCAGGTGTGCCTTGGCACAAAAAAGGTTGATAGACACTGAGCTAGAGAACGAGAAATAAAGAGTGAAAGTGAGAGAGCGGCAGCGTTAGCAATACAGCTCCAGTCGTACAACATCTTGTTGTCAATGTTCTCATTGCCCTGTAAGATTTATACACAGAACATGTTCCCTCCATCGCTGCTCTACGCTGCATGGGAGCTATACTTGTCAATTATGGCTAACACAAGTTGTCAACATGGGGTCCCGGGACATCTGGGAGGGGGCGGTTCAAGGGAGTCTTCCCCATTAGTACATATACAAGTAAATTCAACTAGATAATGTACACTGAAAGGTATTTTGATCAGAGTTCATAGAAAGTAAAGGAATTCTGCAAGTGACAGACCATATCGGCTTGTATCTGCTATTTTTGCTATTGGTCGTATGACAAAATATTTAGGGCTTAAGTGAAATAGCCTTGTCTTTTCTAAATTGTTTATTTTTTTGTCCGTCTCATCTCCTCTCAGCTCCTCTCCTCTACATGAAAATCAAATGAGTTCCACATCAAAACATGAAATTATCATGATCATTTTCATAACCTGATCTCTGTGGGGGGGGGGTTTTAACAGACAAAAAGCATGCAACATTAACAGCAAGTCAATGCCAAATCTATCCTGTGCAAATGTATGGGGAAATTGTGTTTACACGCAAACTGCATGGATATAGTGATGGAAAGAATGAACGTGATTGCTTATTGAAGTGTGGTGATGCTCGCAGCAGTGATGTATAAGTCATTATAGTTTTGCCAATCTCCTAATTTAAACATAACTGAGGAACACATTACACAAACAGACGCATACTCGCATAGGCACACGCATAACTGCATTCACACATGGAAATCCATAAGAATTGACTCACATTCACGCACCCACGCACGTGAGTAACACACAAGTAACACACGATTGTGGCCCAACATATGGTGTTACGCATGAAAAAGTTATTTATTTATTTATTTATTTATGTATTTATTTATTTATTTATTCAAAGTTTTTAATTAAAGCCCCTGGTGTTTGTGCTGATAAGAGACCCTATCAATTTAACAGCTGCTGCTCAGCACTATTTCTAAAGATGGCCAGTGTAGCAATTCAAGACCGAGATGTAATGGAGAGAGGAACTTCGTACATTTTCAAAATGCTCAACCTAAATGCCATTGTTCTGATGTGAGATGAAAACAGTGTGAAAAGAAAACACATTGTCATCGTTTTGCAACATCAACATTTTTCCAGGGATATAAGCACAGGACATAGGACTTCATTTTACTTATATTATCTAATAATAATTTACACTCTTATTGCCCTTATAGTTCTCTGACAAGTTCTGTACAGTAAATATTACGCCGGCAACTGCACAGATCGTGCAAATCGATTATAAAAATATAAAACAAATAGCGAAAATAGCACATCTACAATCCATGCAACACTTGTTGATTGGCTATATTTTCATGCCACAGTTATACAATGAAGTATATCATAGGGCTTAAGAGTTAATCAAACTAATCAATTTAGTTGATGATAAAGAATCTAGTATGTTTTCATATCAATTTGTTGATACATAAGAGACCAGCTTCTCGATTATTTGATTAATCGACATTATAGTGTCCCAAAGAGGACACACTATATTATCGATCACCTCACATCAAAACAATGGGATTAAGGTTGTAAATCTGCAAAGTTTTGGAGGAAGGGAGTGGGAGAAGAGGGAGAAAACATGCCAAACGGGTGACATGAAAGAGAACGACAGTTATGTGTCATCCAGGGTTTTTGTATTGTTTTACATCATCCTTTGCTGCTCAGCTTTGATCATTAACAACGCAATCTGCTCCCCTCACTACTCACTGCACCTGTCTGTCTGTCTGTCTGTCTGTCTGTCTGTCTGTCTGTCTGTCTGTCTGTCTGTCTGTCTGTCTGTCTGTCTGTCTGTCTGTCTTTCTTTCCTTAATTTCTTTCTTTCCTTAATTTCTTAACATCTTTCTTTCTTTCTTTCTTTCTTTCCATCAGCATTTGTAAAGCGGTCATACTGTAACAGATGAATGGCTTGTGTGTGTGTGTGTGTGTGTGTGTGTGTGTGTGTGTGTGTGTGTGTGTGTGTGTGTGTGTGTGTGTGTGTGTGTGTGTGTGTGTGTGTGTGTGTGTGTGTGTGTGTGTGTGTGCGCGCGCGCGTGTGCGGACTGCACGCGTGTGTGTGTTAAAATGGTAAATGGTGCATTTATATAGCGCCTTTATCCACGCACTTTATAATGTGCATTACATTCACCCACTCAAACACACACTCAAACGCCACGCAGAGGAAACCACGCAAGGTACACCAACCTACTCATTGGGAGCAGTTGAGGGTTCAGTGTGTTGCTCAAGGACACTTTGACACACAGTCCAGAGGAGCCGGGGATCGAACCGGGAACCTGTGTGTGTGTGTTCAAGCTGCTAAATTGGTTTGCTTTCCTAAAGACGGTTGGTTGAAAGGTCTCATCGACCTATTACAAACTTGCAAGGAAAAGGTTAGAAGAGCTTATCTCTGCACAACAAGCAACACACACACACAAACAAACACACACATCTCATCTCTCTTGTTGAATGTCATTTGTCCATGTGATCCTCTGTTTCGCCTCTTTCTCTCTCGTTCTACCTTCTCATCTCTCCATTTTCTGTCTGCCTTTCCTGTCCTCCCCCTTTCATTGTCTCCTCCTCTCCTTATGTCCCCTCCCTGTACTCCTGTCCTCAGTCCCCCTCCTTCTCTTTTCTAGTTCCCGCTCAGCACATCTCATTACAGCCCCACCCTTCCTCTCCTCTCCTCTCCACCATACTTTTACTGTAGAGACAGAGGGACTGCATTACAAATTGCTTCATGTAGCAGCAGGCAGAACATCACAGCACAGTCAGGAGACATTTGCCCAACATTAAGTTTGTGAATGGAGGCATAATATATCACCGAGTGCGGTGCTATGAGCTTGTATATCTGCTATTTTTGAATAGCCAAAAAAAATCTTAAAATGACACAGATGCGCCAGACTGTACTGTCTGGCGTGTGCAAAGGTCAGTGGTGGACAGTAACTAAGTATATTTACTTGAGTACATAAGTGCATTTTTGGAGTATTTGTCTTTTTTGTATAGCACAAGACTTTGAGTCTGCTATACATTTCAAATAGAAATGTTGTACTTTCGATTTCACTTCATTTCTAAGAAGGGACTCTAGGGACCCAAACTTGCAAAAATATATTATGAATCTATAACGCCCTGTTTCAAATACAGTGAAAATAATCCATCTACAGTACAAGCTCACAATGCATGTTGTGAGTGGATTCTCTTTTTTTTAAAATACATTTTTCGGGATATGTTTTAGATTTCAGTAGAGCAATGCAATAATGTTAAAAAGAAAATGAACTTCAGAATTTGTACCTTTCAATACTTGAGTAGTTACTTGAGTATATCATCTCTGTCGGGTGGAATTATGTCCAAAACTGTTACTTTTCAGGATTCAAATTCAAAAACAGCAAAAAAAAAGATCGACAAGCTCAAAACGCGTCGCTTCGCCCTGCATTTCGATCTTGTAGATCTGCTGATCTGATCAATTAGGGCATTCATTTACGGAAAGACAAAAAGTAAAAAAATATGGAGAAAAGAGGTTTCTGCCCGACAGGAACGATATACTTTGTCCAGTAAACAGACACACTTGCCACAATGTGGTCTGGAGAAGCTGAGACACTGAACAAAGGCAGTTGCTGACAAATGTCAAGGACATGGTGGCACTCTTTTTTTATGTGAGGCCGTACAGAGCCGTACAGTTTTTGCTATATCAGTGATTCTCAAACTTTTTCACGTCAAGAACCCCCAAAATGATTTTGTATTTGGCCGCGGACCCCCATCTCAAAATATTTTGTTCTAGGGACCCCCCAGAAGCAAAGATTTGAGTTAAAAATGTTGTCGAAAAAAATGTATTCAAAGATTTGTTTCAAGATTTATTCAAGTGCCGCGCTATGAGCTTGTAGATCTGCTATTTTTTTATTAGCCAAAGTATAAAATAATGGTTATAGCTAAAATCTAAAATGACGCAAATGCGTTCCCGGATTGACTGGGTTAATATTCAGGTTTCAATATAAATGCAAACACACACCCATACAGTATTATAGGACAATGCGCACGTGTGTGCACAAGCCCATACGTATGCACACACACACTCCCACATCGCTGCATTGAACCGCCACAATGCGTTTACTCTCGTTGATTGACACAAACTGATTGATTAGTCAGAGACTTAATCCAATTACACCCTGTTAACCAATTAGAGCGTGCATGGAAAAAATGTGTCGGGCAAGAGCAATTACTGAAATCTTTAATGACGGTACAGCCTCACGTTAAGATCCATGTGGCGGGGGGGGGGGCTGGATTCACCAGGCTACCTGACAGAACCTCACTTAAGGTCCCTGGAGAGAGGGAGGGAGGGAAGGAGGGAGGGAATGAGGGAACAGTGATGTAAAAGCAGTGGTTTTCAACCTTAAAATATTATGTGTAAAAAAAAAATACGATTTTTTTTTTTCTCTAAAACCTTGAAAAAAAGTTATCAAGTACATTTGCTCAAGTAACTGTACTTAAGTAAAGTTAAGTACGGTACGGACTGTCTTCAAGGGCAGAGGTAGAGATGGATGGCAGAGCTTTGTGGATTCGCTCTCGGTTCTGCATGGGCACAATGGGAACTTCTTAGTCCATTAGTTAAACGTGTCATATATTTAACTTTGGGAAGATATTTTTCTTCATCTGGCGCTCATTATACTGCAGGGAAATTGTCTGTGGGTGACACTGCATTCTAAAACAGCTTGTTAGCACTATGAGTGTGAGGCATTGTTCCCCTGTTAGGGCGGTTAAAAGTAATGGATAACTTGTCAGCTCATGCAGGCTAACAGATGGTGCCCAACATAAAAGTTTAACTTTAACTCCCTTGTATAATAATAGGACGCTGGCCTGCGTGTTGCTCTCTCACACTGATGTGAAGCTGAGAATACCAGGAGGTTTTCACAAGTTGATTGCCACATCAGCAGCAACATGTAACAAAAAAGCCTGGCGTAATGGTCCACATGTTGCACTTTCTCTCTGTTCCTTTTACTCTATCGTTTTACTCTTGTTCCAGAGAGCAGTGGTTTCTACAGTGCAAGGCCTCATAATTGAATCGACATCGCCATGGCAACTAGAGCCTTTTTCCTCTGCTCTCTCTCTCTCTCGTTCTTTCTTTCTCTTTTCTCGTCACATGCCCCAGCTGCCCACTCTAGTTTAGTTTTTTCTCTCTGTCAAGTATTTTCTCTCTCTCTCTCTCTCTTTGTACTGTAGATTGTGAAAAATGTTTTTGCTGATGCTTGGCTTGTGTTCCTGCCAGTTCACATCTGGCCACCTGGCCAACCCAAATGTCACAACAACTGCAGGAGCCCAGAATACGAAAAGCACATAAATAATGCAAAATTAAGTTCCTACGTGTGCCTCAATCTCTTTCGTGGTGGAATTACACAGTGCTCAAAAGACACTACTACTGTACTGTACTACTTAGTACTGTACAGTACTGTACAGTACTAAGAAAATATTTATAAGTCTATCAATGTTTGTCATTGAAATTGAAAGTGCAAGAATAAATATAGCCATGACACGCAATTCCGGGGTTCAACTCAATTTGGGTCAGATCTAGTTTAGGGTTTTTAGGGTTATAGATTTGTTACATTAATGTTAAAATATTTGCTCTGCATTTCATAATGACTATTTAGGAAGTTGACTGGACTTATGCAAAGTTACAATGGAATTCTGAGAGATTTGGTTATGCTGATATACGCAGTGGTGTTTTGGTCGCTACACGGGACACCACAGCGTTCTAGTAATTTTTCACCCCCTAGATTCACGAGCCAAGTACCCAAATGACTACTTTGCATAACAGGTTTACCGGTGGTGGTGAGTGTGCGCACGTGCATGTGACGTCATTAAAATACCGTTCCCCTGAGAAAGAAATCACCATTACACCACTGGATATACCCGTATAATCAATCTGGGAACCCATCGTCAAATAAAAAGGAAAAACAGCGCCCTCTGCTGTTTTTCACTTATTCATTTGACTCTGGGCGGAGCTGTACGGAGGACCCGTGCTCAGGGAAACCGGGGTTTTGGTCTGCCTTCAGCCTTTCACTTCCGGTGGTGCGACTATGTTTTCATTCCCACTAACAATATTTCTCCACGGAACACTAACACCATTTCTCCCAAAGAACATGGATGGTTTTGGTTATAAGCCCACTTGTTTCTATGATGAAAGAGCAAGTTAAAATGTTACTAACTTTCCGTGGTTTTGTCGGCTTCGAGGACGCTATTGTTAAATGAGTTTCGGTTTGTTTCCAGTGGGGAAGGAGCCGCACACATGTCAATCCCGCCCACTACATTTGATTGGGTAAAGCGCGGCCTGCTTCCTGATCTGATGGCACGCCCACTTGTAGCCAATGTGCATAGGTTCTCAACACGGCTACCGACAGATTCAAGCGCAGCGATGGATCTGTTCTTGAGAGATTAACGTATAATAGACACACACACACACACACACACACACACACACACACACACACACACACACACACACACACACACACACACACACACACACGCACACTTGCACATCACTGTCGGCCTGAGAGGCTGCCAGCTTGCCCAAATTGGATCACAGTGTCTTCGACGGCACTGTACCTGTATCAAAGAAACTGGGATGGCTGACAGCCAGCCAAATTAAAGCATTAAACCTGAGCATCTGCCTGCATTCTGCAGTGAGCAGAGCACGGAAGGAAACAGAGACTGACTGACTGACTGACTGACTGACTGACTGACTGACTGACTGACTGACTGACTGACAGATACTTTGGAATGGGTGCTGGTGTAATGCCAGTACGATGGAGCATATGGAAAGAGCTATAGCAAGGAGGGATTGTAAAGAGAGAAGAGTGTGTGTGTGTGTGTGTGTGTGTGTGTGTGTGTGTGTGTGTGTGTGTGTGTGTGTGTGTGTGTGTGTGTGTGTGTGTGTGTGTGTGTGTGTGTGTGTGTGTGTGTGTGTGTGCGCGCGCGCGGGCGTGCGGGCATGTGTGCGGGCGTGCCTCAGGGCATGTATTTTTATTCTTTTCTACAGTATTCTGCTGTCCTACACACATAGCTATGATTTACTATTTTCAACATGACACTCAGACTGTAGCTTGTTTCGATCCATCTTCCATGTTGAAAGGCTCTGGACAAGGACATGAGGACATGAGGATATGTTAGAAACCTGTGTAGAATGAATAATTATCCTGATATGCACTAGATCATTTTAGCCTATATACAATATACAATGTGCCTTACATTATGACCTTACATGGTATCACACCACTTTAACCCATCAAGATACAGTCAAGCAGATACAATCTGCCATTCTTGAATAGCCAAAGCAAAAAATCTAAAATGACACAGATGCTTTCCCGGTTTTAATGGGATAATAGTCTTAAAAAAAGGAAATAGATAGAGCATGTCATGAATGACACACTGGGATGTTCTGAGCATGTCATTAAAAAAAAAACAACAACATGGAGTTTTAAAAAGTAGTGAAAGTAGCAGCCTATTGCCTATTGTCGCTATTCCATGTGGATATCTGATGTCATGTTAATGACTTTATGTTGATGATGTCAATCTTGCCCAAATCTGGAGGGAGAAGGAACTGTGGATCTGAGTTTATGTCATCATAAAATGCGAAAAAATATTCACACAAATTAAATATTTGCAATATATGGAAAATATTCTGGGCTTCACTTCCTTGGCCTACTGGCAGCATGCTTAACATATTTGGCACTGATCATTTCAGTGGTTTGCGAGGTTAGCTGTGGAAAGACACACACACACACACACACACACACACACACACACACACACACACACACACACACACACACACACACACACACACACACACACACACACACACACACACACACACACACACACACACACGCTCTTCTAGATGACTTGCCCCCTTGGTGCCATGCCATAAAAAGAACTATGTCAATACTGCATCCATCATCGAAATGTAATGACATCACCCTATGGTCATAACTTTTCCTGCCAAAGCTGATGCATGTCACTCTGTGAACGTTCACTGAGGCTTTATATATTGCTATCTCACTCTAGGCTAGATGTGACATTTGTAAATGGGCGACTGTTGAGCTGATGAGACCAGCTGACCTAAGTTAGTCCTGCAACGGGGTGGGCGAATACCCGATGGGTACCCATGTTTGAAGGGTAAAAATGGGTGAAAAATATTACTGGTCCAATATTTGTGCAGGTTTGCAAAATTTGGCCGTGCAGGCACTTCAGTGTCAGCTTGCCCGGCGTTGCGGTTTATGCACATCAACATGTTGCGGACATGTCTATCAGTGTGTTCAGGTTTCGATACCCAGCTTTGGACAGATTTGTGTGCCGGTGAAATAGGCTCCCTATCCCAAATCTCCCTCCCACTCTTCTTCTTCTTCTCTCTCTCTCTTTCTCCCTCTCTCTCTCTCGCTGATCAAGCTATGGTCTGATCGCCCCTCTCTCCATCTCTCACTGCCTGCCTCCCTCCCTCTCTCTCTCTCTCTCTCTCTCTCTCTCTCTCTCTCTCTCTCTCTCTCTCCCCCCCTTCCCTCCCTCCCCCATTTTAGCAGGGCTTTCATTTTCCATATGCTCTGTTCACTGTGATTGTCATATATGAGTTTTCGTCATTAACTTAGAGTTTGCTGCTGCAGATTGTCTGTTGACCACTGTGAGCTACGTTAAATTGCATTGATTCATTACATGAATTATGTAGCAGTGGTTTTATGATTAGAAACAAAAGGTGAACCAACATCACATCACATCACTTATATTGACTCTGACTTCAAAGCACCTGGGCTTTTATCCTGCCAATCATTTAGAATAAGTCTGGTTCATTTTAAGTCGAGTGTTTCATTTCTGAATGAGACTGTCTGTTCTTCTTAAAGACAAGCTGAAATGATATTTTGAGTATTTAATTTCTGTATCATGACGTGTATTTCCTATAGTGAAACTGGAGATGTGCACGTCTCAGCCAATCACAACAATGGTGGTGGGGTTGAACTGCATGGAGCTTTGCAATCTCCAGACACTGGCTATCTGCATGTCATTTACCCGGCTATGAGCACTCATCCTGAGCATGGCAAGTACCAAGGCCTGCCTGGAGGTCATTGCTCGGACCACAAAGTAAAAAGAAATATCGGCTATTTCTGGCGAAGAGATTCGGTGTAGAAGGAACAACAGCATACCAACAGATGCAACTATCTGTTTCACTAAGAATAGAGTGGTTAAAATTGTTGTTGAACCGACTGTAACGTTTAGAAAGTGGCTGTTCCTTTTTAAAAATGAGATTCCCCTGTCAAATTAAACAGATACATTTTAGAGATACTTCCGTTTTTGGATGAGGCAGTTCCATTTTAAAATGACTGCTCAATTTCAGAATGAGTCCTAGACCCTGCTCTTTCTTATTCTACATAGTTTTTGTTTTTGTTTTTCCTGTTAAATTCTATTCAGTATAATAAACAACAAACCAAAACCCCTTTTGTTGCAACCCTGCTTCAAGGCAGAGTCATGGTATTTGCATCATCTTATCTCTGGTTGACTTCTCTTCAGTATTAGCTTTGCTTTGTTGTTTGAGCCTTTTTTTCCCCTTGTGTTTTCTGGGTTGTTTTGCTCTGCATTGCTGATGTCCTGTCACCGGTGCAGACCCCCCTCCTTCTCTTTCTCTCATCTTGTCAACTCTCTGTCTTCTCACCCTCTCTGTCTGCCTGTCTCACTCTCTGTCTACAATGTTACAGTGCTGTTCCTCTGTTTCTACACTTGCCCACTACATTCTTCCATTGTGTGTGTGTGTGTGTGTGTGTGTGTGTGTGTGTGTGTGTGTGTGTGTGTGTGTGTGTGTGTGTGTGTGTGTGTGTGTGTGTGTGTGTGTGTGTGTGTGTGTGTGTGTGTGTGTGTGTGTGTGTGTGTGTGTGTGCATGCGTGCATGCGCACACTGTTAATATTTGTTTGGGAGTTTCACACAGAGGGACACAAAAACACAGACTGTAGAAAATCAGTGACGTGTGTGTATGTGCATGTGTGGCAGCTTTATGCTGCTTTGCCTCAAATTTCGACCAACAGTATCTGCTGCTGCCAGAAACTGTGGCATGACAGCTAAGAAAAAATAACCCACTCCTATATTTCCTGTGCATGTTAATGTGCATTATACTGTGTGTGTGTGTGTGTGTGTGTGTGTGTGTGTGTGTGTGTGTGTGTGCGTGTGCGTGTGCGTGTGTGTGCGTGTGCGTGTGCGTGTGTGCGCTTGCGTGGGGAGGTGGAGAACATAAAAATGAAAGCCGAGAAAGAAGATGGATGCTCAGTGTTGGGAGTGGCCATAGCCATATGGTGTTGGGATGATGGAGGCAACATGGGAAGCGATCCTTGGAGGCTGTCAACAGTGGTTGGTTCGGTTGCTTGCGTGCGCGTGTGTGTGTGTGTGTTTGCGAGCATGTTTTTGTGTAGCACTTGAAAGAGTGCAGTATGTGGAATATTGGGACGCATAGCCCGTTAACTGCACAGAGAGCTACAGTAGCTGACTTTGAGGGAATAGAATGGAGCAATGCTATATTATCATCATATAGCATTGATCATATGGAAAGGAGAATGAGACCAGATGAGAGAAGGAGAAGGAGGAGGAGAGGAGGAGAGGAGGAGAGGAGAGGAGAGGAGAGGAGTGGTCTGCAGCCTACTGGTAGAAGACTTAAGAAAAGGTAATTTAGTGTTACTTTAAACACTTTTTGAACCTGTGGTCTCTATCACATTTAGACCGTAGGCCGAGTTTTCTGAAAATGTGCATTAAAAAAAAATAAAAGTATAATAATGTTGCTATATACTTTATATAGCAACAACTAATGTGACACAGATGCTTTCCCGGATTGAAAGGTAAAAAGTATACGGTAGGTTACAACAGGTCTAAATGGGCTTTTTAGTTTAAAAAAAAAAGGATAAATAGCAGATCGATCTAGATCATCTGTTTTTGCTTTTCGTCGAGCAATGAGGTACAATATATGTAGGGCTTAAGTGGTTCATGTGACTGGAAGGTCAGATGAAAGGCACGGTGCTGTCACTGCGGTCTGATATGGAGGGCTAGAGACAGTGGTTCTGAACAGGCTAATTAGGGGCAAGCATTTCCTATTACTCAGGATCCATGAGCATGGCTCTGTGACACATTAAGTGACACACTAAAGCCTGCAGCATACTCCAAACAAAGCTGAACTTTTTTCTGACATCAGCAGGGCTTGCAGAACCAAACAAAGTTCTTGGAGGACAAAACTGTTTTATACTCGCTACGGCTCAGCTCTTGAGTCCTGAACGTTAGACCCCGCCCAGCCACTGAAGCATTGTGTACAGTGCTTGAACAGTGGTTTTACCACCTGGATCTCCACCTTGAACTTCTGACCAATCACACACGAAGTTCGGCTAGTAGAGGTGTTTTGGCTAGTTAGACAATCTTAGACGTGCAAGAACTGCCATCGGCATGGCACTGCCGAAGTTCTCGTGACGTCCTTGTTGACCTGCTGAAGCCAGTGTTTGGTTGGAGTACGCTGCAGCCTTAATGCACTCCCCACTTCGCAGCGGTCCACTGACTGCAGCCACAGGCAGATGACAAGAGCTCTGTTTCTCAGTGTGCTTACAAACATACACAGAGAGTTAGCCTCTAGTCAGTACACAGAGAGGCTGGCAGGTGTGCGTGCGTGCGTGCGTGCGTGCGTGCGTGCGTGCGTGCGTGCGTGCACGTGGGTGCGTGCGTGTGTGTGTGTGCGAGGACCTGGTAATGAAACTCATCGACCACACAGTCTGCTACACTTCCAGCACTATTTTGAGCAAGTTAACACTGATGGAGGTAGAAAGTGCACAGACTTGACTCTAATTTATAATCAATCAGCGGGGTACGCACACACACAATACACATCAACCCACTGTGGCATTTGGTCGCAGGTGGGTGGGTGTGGGTGTCATTATATCAGGTGTTACATTAGGACAAGATGCACACAGTCAATTTCTACTCAAATTAAAACTGCAAATGGGGCACCCCGGTGGCTCTCCTGGTGGGAGCGTATATCTCGAGAACCGTTCATCCAATCAGCTTCCCACTTGAGGGGTGTATTACTGAGGACCCAAGGGACTGCAGTTTCGAGTGTGAAGTTGATCGGATCAGTGATTCTCAAGAGCCCGTCCAGCTCGCTCTGCGCGGGCACATGTATAGTATCTCGCTAACCATGCTTCTTCTAAGCTGTATTTTAACCAGGCAGATAAGTTAAGAACAGTTTCTTTCTTCTGATCAGCTTCACACTTCACGCGGGTGTATTCAATATTGTATTAGAGTCGATCGCATGAGTGGCTTTCCAGAACCGTCCCGCTCCGAACAGATACAAGTTCCAAACGGTGGCCATACCACAAATGGGCACTGCACTACTACCACATAAATAAAGCCCTTCCCGCCGCTGTGGTTCGAATCCGACCTGTAATCCTTTCTCCCACCTTTCAATCTCTACTAACACTATTAAAGTGTATTAGAAAAAAATGCAGATGACATTCATCCATTCTTTCTGGAGTAAACTTTATTGAAAAGCTTTCGAATAACTTGGTCTAAACACGTTGCATACTGCCGCGTCATTCTGAATAAAACCTTTTTATAAGCCTGTGAAACAGCAGGTTAAACAGTCTTTAACTTGTTCAGATGGTTCATAATTTCTCGGAGGTGCTCGTTAAGGAATAATGGCCTTCTAGGCCGAGGAACAAGCCATCCCTTCTTGTTGAACAGGTGCCCCAACCAACCTGTAGGAGTAGCTAGTGCTGGAGAACGCCTTCCCTGCCAGCTTCCAACCGGCAAACACGATCATCAATTGTGTTCATTGAAGTGCCCAGCCAAGCCAGAGGCACCACGGAGGAATCAAACCACTGTCTCCATGGTGTCAATTAGATTTTATTCAAGGAGTGAGTTGGGGAGGTTGTGCGTCACATAAACAACCACTCAAAAATGTCCCACTTAAAAAAGCAATCACTTAAAGCAACACATTAAAGGAATGAAAATATAACTTCAAAACAACTACATTTGTTCTTCTCATCAGACAGTTGATCTGGGTTTTAGTTTTCTGTTCTACTTTTTAATGAGTCTTCATGTCCTTATGAGACGCAATTAGAATGTTTGTGACTAATTGGCGTGAGCGTGTGTGGGGGCACCCGTGTAGGAGGGCCAGTGTGTGCTTGCATGCGTTTTCCTGCATGTGAGTCTGTGTGTGCGTGTCTGATTCTTGCTGGTGGTATGTATGTCTATTGTCCCACTCCCACCAAGCTGTTTGTGCCACTCAGCAGCAGAACAATAAAAGCTGCCCCACTTATTGTTGTTTTGTAGAATTTAACTACAGTCCCTGCTGTTTGGCACTTCCTGAGGATCTCACAATGTCTCTGTTTCTGTCGAACAAATATTACTCAACTTAAAACTCTTAATACATTAGTTAGCAAATGGCAGACAGTCTCTGTAGGTGTAGCAGATTTACCAAATGCCAATGGAAGCATCTATTTAAAGGTAGGGTAAGTGATATTTTTTGCTTAAAACAAAAAGTATTTTGTTAAAAGGTTAAAATACTATATTCTGATAGTAATCATTGCTATAGAGTGTTTTTTCAGTAACAGATGTCTCCCTGTCTCTCCAGCTCTTTAAACAGAAAATACATTTTTCGGTAGGTGTCAAAATCTCAGCCAATCAGGAGAAAGTACCAATTTTTAAGCTTAATTTGTTTGTTCCAGTTCCCTATTGTGTCTGCTCATTTCTTAGTGTCATCACTTCCAATTCCACTTGTTTAATCTGTATCCTGATTGAGTTCTCTGTCCTGGTTGGATAAAATTGGAAATTAAACTGAAACGAAAATGCATGTTCTGTTTAATAAAGAGGTGGAGAGACAAGGAGACTCCTAATACTGAACAAACACTCTATAGTAATGAGTACTATCAGAATATAGAGCTATTTAACACTTATTTTAACCAAAGCAAATCACTTACCCTAAATTCCCTTCATTGCTCCATAATTATGTGCTGTTAAATAAGTGGCAAACGAAATTCTGATGTTCATGATCAACTAATCATGGTAATTTCTGTTAAGTCATGAGGCCCTCAAAGTAAGACACTCGCTTAATTAACAACTTAACTCATTCACTGCCACTGACGTAATTGACGTAATTTCTCCCGTTTACCAATCCTGCCACTGACGTAAAAAACGTAATTTTTTTTTTTTGTTTTTGTTTCAAATTTGACCCAAAGACCAAGGAGATATGATTGTTTAAAGATCTAGACTCCCATCCACTTCCTTGTTAACTTAAAACTTAAAAAATCTGTATCTCGGCTCCTGAGTACTTTTTTTTTTCGATGAAAAATCTCTGGCAGTGGGCAAACGCGGCCAGCAATAATTGTGGCAGTGAATGAGTTAAGTCCTATTTTATTCTTAGTTTTATGACGGTTTCATATGAAAATAGCCTATCTGCAAACTTGTGCGACACCATGCGACATGTTGTGAGCTTGTACTGTATATTACCTATGTTTTTGCAATTTGTGAACATGTTTGAAAATAAATAAATTAATTAAAAATAAAATAAAATTAAATTAAAACAATTAAAAATGTAGGGACACAAGGTTGAACGTGTTTAAACAAAATGCAATTGGGGCTGTAAACTCTGCTTGAACCCAACCCACATTTCTTAAGCATAACCTTGACATTTTTGTCCCGGAACTTAATCATCTTTTCAGGGCAGCCTATATTATTCATTGCAATAAAGCTTCATGAAGATCCGAAGAAACACACACAAACATACAGGACCGATTACAATGGATAATTAATCGCAACGCATGCAAAGTAACACACTATCTGTAATCCACTTTTGAAGCCACATGCATGCAAGCACATGTATGCACTTGTATACGCATCCAGACACCCACCTACACAGTAATGGTAAATAGGTTCACTTATTAAAACACATACGTTATCACATTAACATAAATGTAAATGTCGGCAAACATCTGCATCTATCCAACTTAGTCATGAAAGATGTTATGCATATATTTACATGCCTTATGAAACATAATTCATTCACAAAAACACATGCACACAAACACACTGGGCAAACATATCAAAAGCAGCTATACTGATTCATTAATAATTGCAAGCTTAGAATGAGACGGCCGCCCATGCACATTTTGTCACATTTTGTATGCAAACAGACTTCAGCGGTTAAATCATTTTACAAATAGAGCATGTTGGCCTCACTCTGCAATATGAACATGTAAAGAAGTGATTTGCTGTGTTTAATTTTTTTATTAGAAAAACACATTTACTGAGAAACATAAAATTTCCTAAAAATGCAACATTGTGTGCGTGCATGCGTGCGTGCATGCGTGCGTGATTGCGTGCGTGCGTGCGTGCGTGTGTGCTTGCGTGTGTGCTTGCGTGCATGTGTGGCAGAGCAAGAGAGAGAGAGAATACAGCACAGATGTTCGAGAGGTGGCTGGGCCTCAACCAACTGCATGCAGCATTTTTATAGATGCTCAGATGTCAGATCAGTGCCGAGTCTGCTGACAGGTCTGAATGCATATGTTTTGTGGTTTTAAGTTAATACTGTAGAATGAAAAGGTTTGTATTATCTTAACAGAATACAGAGTGAAAAGCAGTGAGCTAATTGTCTTTGTTGAGACATCATGCTGTGTGATTGCCTGGCAATAAACATTTGCACATTCAATTATGAATCAACAGTGAAAGCAGAAGGTTTAGAGCCAGTACTTTGAACAGATTCTGCTGTCGCTTTTTGATTTGGAGAGAAAAAAACATACACACACGCACACACGCGCCATCCCCACCGGCCCGTTCGGTGCGTCTTCACAGGGGGGGCCACCATCTGTCAGACACACACACCCACACACACACACACACACACACACACACACACACACACACACACACACACACACACACACACACACACACACACACTAATATTGTCATATGTAGTTTGATACACTGACACAACAAACGTGTCAGACGCTGAACTAACATTGTCAAACGTAGTGTGCGCAAACACATATACACAACACACACACCAAACGCCACATCCACACATCCACACATCCACGCATCCACACATCCACACAGAACTTTTTCTGTCTGTGAATAAATATGTTTGTTGTACTTTAATGCTTTAATCTAACCCTGAAAGTTAGGCACTCTGGAAATCTAAGGATTTTGCATGTTTGCAAAAACTGTATGTGTGTGTGTGTGTGTGTGTGTGTGTGTGTGTGTGTGTGTGTGTGTGTGCGTGTGCGTGTGCGTGTGCGTGTGCGTGTGTGTGTGCGCGTGTGCGTGTGTGTGTGTGTGTGTGTGTTCTTACCTCTCTGACCCTGACACAAAAAATCACCAACAAAAGTCTAAATCAATTCAGGCTATTCAACTGTGTCTCACTATACCCACACACTCCACATTTTGTCAAAGAGAGCTACTGTATGTGAGAGTAGCCAATGCACCAGGGTCTGTGGTCCACCGGGGGTCCAAATGTACCCTTTTGGGCCTTTTGTTTTCCTTTGGGACCCCAATCTACACTGTAAAACACTGTTAATTTAAGGTTCCATTAGTACACTCACAGAGTTACAGACCTGCAAGGGTCCATTTGGACCCCCTGGGGATGTTGGGGAAGGTACTGTAGTTCTCTTGTTCAAAACCCATTCATTATATGTTTTTAGCTTGATTTAAACGCACTGGTGTATACTGTGTATTATGTATTTTGTATTGCGGATATTATTCTAAGGGTTAGTCCTTAAAATACAAGATGGCAAATGAAAAAAGCCCAACTGGAAAATGGTTGTTTTCAAGGACCAGCAGAGAAAGGGGTGGACTTGACTTCTAACCACTACTTAGTTGACTGGATTCCCAAGGGCTCTATACTATACCTGTTTTTGCACTAACGTAAAATAGTGGATCTATAAGCTCACATCGTGTCATGTTGCGATGCGTTGTAGATCGTCTGTTTTAGACAAATGTTAGCCCCAGAATATACAGTATGCTAGCGTTCAAGTAGCTAGGTTCTACAGTATGTATAGACCTACTCTCCTGTGTTTTTTTCCCCTTCTGTTCTCATTTCTTCTTCCTCTCCTTGCCCTACACCTTTCTCCTGTTCTCTCCTATATGACTGTTCTTTTCTTTTGTCTGCCCCCATTTCAAAAATCCACCCTGATCAGTGATGCCACTGCTCTGTTTGATGAGTGCTTTTATCACCCTCACTTTATTCCTCTCTCCCCCCTCCTCTCTATCATTACCCCCAACTGATGGGGCTCTCTCATTGATCTTGGGTTCTCTTTTCTGTCTCTTCCTCTGTCCCTGTCATTCATCCTCTCCGACTACCTGTCTCATCACTCTCTTCTTTTTTTGTACCTATCCTACCCCATGTCCTCTCTGTCTCTCTCTCTCTAGCTCACCAGTGAAATAAGAGGTGAATGTAGCCTTTAGCTAGGCAGTACTTCAAAGCCAGCCCCCCTTCCTTTCGTCTTTCCCTCCCCTCCTCTCTTTTGATCTTGCGCAAGTTAAGTAGTGCTGTAACCTCGTCTCACCCTCTCACCGCTAGGCCCCTTGTCTCCCCGTCTGATCTCTCATAGATGACATTTGCCGATGCTTTTATCTAAAGTGCTTAACAGTGTTGTGAGTGCACACCGCTTTACTATGTTTAGCCCAAGCAAGATGTGACCTCTGACCCCTAGCAGAGTCGGTGCCGCGGCCCAACAGCGTCGTAGCTAATTAACTACCACTAAATGGACTTCACAGAAGCAGGGGAAACAAATCTATTTAAAAACATGTAAGATGTAGCTATAGGCTACATTTACTTGAATAATAAATTAAAAAATATATCAGCTTTTGCTCCACTTAAACTAGCAAAAACTCCAACGCACGGAATCAAGAACTACCTTTTGAATTAATAAATAGGTTTAACTTCTGTCAAACCCGGCATGGGGTCTACGTTGTTACAGTAGTACACAGACTCAGGATTTAGATCACGCACGCACGCACGCAGCCACGCACGCACGCACGCACGCATGCACGCACGCACGCGCACACACACACACACACACACACACACACACACACACACACACACACACACACAGAGTGTGTTAAGGCTTAAGTCTATGCAATTTACAATTTAAAGTTCTGCTGTACTTAGATAACTAAACATCCATAATGCAGTCATACCCCATCTCATCATTCCTAGCATCTGTAAGAGTTTGTGGGAAGCTCTTTTGGAGCCTATGAGAGCTGGGCCACCTGAAAAGACAACTTATCGTAGCTGTCGGGCAAAAACCTCATATTTACATATTTCAACTTTTTATGTTTTTTTATTTGTATTAATGGCCTACTTTACCTAGAGTGTCTCACAAAAGTTGTGAAAACATGAGATCTACAAACTCACAACGTGTTGCAATGTGACGCGATTTTCGGCTTTTAGATCGACTATTTTCACAATTTGTTAAGGTTTTTAAAAATAATAATAAAAAAAGGAAGTTCGGTTTTGGACATGCAAGTTGCCACCCTACAGCAACGTTATGTAACAGAGTAGTTGGTTTGTTCAGCCGAGTGGCACAAGTGGACTCCACGACACCAAAGTGTGAATTCCAAAGGAGCAGCATTATAGCAGACAGGTGTGCTCATTCGTAATGATGTGCTCAGCGGCTCAGTTTGTCAAAACGTTTCCCTTGTACTTTTGAAATAAACACATTATGAGGGCTTAATTTGTGCTTAGAATGACGATAATTCTCCCTAAAGTGTAATGCGTTCAACTTGACATTGCATCTCGTTGCAATGGAGTTTTAAACCATAAAATAGCCATAGAAGCTCACAACGTGTCACAGATTGCGACACATTGTGAGCTTAGGCTATTTCCGGTGCTCGACACCTGCGCAGAACTATGGATAAATCAGGATATCCTGGCTGTCAGGTGGAAACCTTGCACGTCCAAAACCATTCCTGTTTTAGTATTACTTTAAAGGTTTCATGACGTTCAGTTTTACCACACATTAAAAGTCTTTGTCATGGTCCTTCAAACGTGTATAGAAAGTTTTAACAAAAAATTCCACTCCATTGATCCATGGCAGGTGTTTTTCTCTCACATTTCTAAAGCCTTTTCTACTGCAATGAAAAAAGAAATCTTTGCCTGCGGATGTCGCTGGTGAGGGATTTTGCCTGTCAATCATCGCCTCTGCTCCTCCCCCCCCCCAAAGGAAAGGATAGGGGAGGGGAGGGGCGAGGAGGAGAGTGGGCGGGATTAATCGGCTGTGACCTCACTGCCGAAGGGCCAAGCTTAGATTACTTTTCAGCCTAATTATTCGGAAAACCCCAGACCACAGAAAATCCACTTAGGGCGCGCTCTCACCGCACTTTTATTTTACCTCTGGGGCAGAATCTGCCAATGCATTGTCAATGTAAAGGCGTGGATTCACGCAAGAGCGGATTTTTCCGCTTGTCGCGCAGACCTTGCGTTTATCTGCTCTACACGACTTGTCCATTTGAAGCAGAAAACTGCTGGAGGCGGGAGCTGATTTTCCCCCTCTGTCCAATCGGGTGAGTCGCAGGCGGACCGTCCCAAGACTCAGGAAGCACCATGGTGCTCTAGGCAGCAGGCGGTGCGGGCTACGGGGAGGGTCCTGAAAGTGAGTGACAGGCGCGTCACTCCCGTTTTTTAGAATCCGTTGGCTGCAAAAAACTGTGGCCGCGCACAACCTGCATTTAACGCTAGCCGACCATGTTTTGGTGGGAGCGCGCCCTTAATGTTCAAAGTTCAGATTTTTTGGGTGTAATTGAAGTCATAAAACCCCCCAAAAAACATAAACAAATTAAAAAAAGTGAAAATGAATGTCCTAGAACCTTTAAAACATTTGTAAATAGTGAAAATAGCCGACACATTGTGAGTTTCTATATCGGCTATTTTCACTACTTTTGTGCGACACCATTGTATGATGAAGTAGGGAATTACATTTTAGACATGGAGGTTTCTGCCTGACAGTAATGACATTTTAAAGCTCATTACCAAGAAAATGTACTGTTCTCACCTTGGCTAATCTCCACCTCTCTATCTTATAGCATTTCCCTCTTCTTGCATACATTTTGTGCGGCAACATGCTGTACTGTACCACCTCCTCAATACTTCACAACCTCCCTGACAGTATGTCACCCCCACAGCAGTACACCCTTCACAACATGGTACTCACTGCCACAGCAGTACACCACCTCGACACTACTAGAACATCTTCGGAAGATGTATTAGTCTGTGTGTGTGTGTGTGTGTGTGTGTGTGTGTGTGTGTGTGTGTGTGTGTGTGTGTGTGTGTGTGTGTGTGTGTGTGTGTGTGTGTGTGTGTGTGTGTGTGTGCGTGCGTTTGCGTGTGCGTGCACGCACGCTTGTATTACTATACTTGTGAGGGCCAAATGTCCTCTCAAGTAATGTAAAGAATAGTTGAATTTGAGAAATAGATATTAATTTTATGTGTACACATGTCCTGGTCCTCACAAGGGATATGGATATAAAGTATTTGGGGAAATGGCTTACCGTTAGGAAAAAGATTCAGGATGGGGTTAGGATTAGGCATTTAGAGATTAGGCATTTAGAGGTTAGATTCAAGGGTTAAGGAGTTTTACCTTATTTATACATAGCTGCGTGCTGGTGTTGCAGACAATTGAGTATAAACTATAAACTCATGCTTTTTAGTTAAGCTATAGGGCTTTTGGTTAAAAATGGCTTTTGGTAAAAAATAATAATTAATGTCATCACAAACACAGTAATACCAACGTGTGTGTGTGTGTGTGTGTGTGTGTGTGTGTGTGTGTGTGTGCGTGTGCGTGCGTGCGTGCGCGCGCGCTTGTGTGCATGTGCTTCACGTGTGCCATACTACATGCATCCCATGTTTCTCATCTCACAGCTAATGAACACTGGAGAGCTCAAATCCCTTCTCATTCAATTAAAAGTAGCAGCATGTATAAACCTGCTGCACCAACACATGCTGCCGGCATAGGTGATGAGTGTGTGTGTGTGTGCACGTGTGCGTGTGCGTGTACCACTGTACAAGTGCAAATGCAAATGTGCCTTCATGTGCCATGTGCCATGTGTGATGAATTGGAAAGAAGCATAATTTCAGTGCTAATATCCTATGTATGACTTTGGGGATACTGGGGGGAACTTCTTGAAAACCATTTCAGAACAAACCGGTCTGGGACCAGCCTGTCTCGTCAGCCGTAATGAACTTGAAAGGGTTCACGTGATGTCAAGTTGGATTCTGTGCAGATAAGTGCAGTGTTGTGATGTTGGCATAACACAGGTGAAGTGATAAAGCAACTGCAAATATGGAGGTGAAAGACTATTTGAGTGATGCACTCGTCTGAACAGTTTTTCTTTTTAAGCATGCCAGTGTTTTTCATTTAGCAGAAGAACACTGCACGGTGTTCTACGACGATATCTAGCTCCTGTTAAGTCGTTTACAAGATTAGGACAAAGATCCAACCCACACAGTGTTTTATTTTATTTTTTATTTTTCATCTCACTGTACAGTGCGCCAGCACAGAACATTATTCCAAGACAAACAACTTTGCACTTAATTGGATGTGGAATTTCCACCATCATTATGGTCGTGTTTATCATCTTAGCCATTACATGCTCACCATCGATTCTCTCTCTCTCTCTCTCTCTCTCTCTCTCTCTCTCTCTCTCTCTCTCTCTCTCTCTCTCTCTCTCTCTCTCTCTCTCTCTCTCTCTCTCTCTCTCTTTCTCTCTCTCTCTCTCTTCCCATTCTCTCTGCTTTCTGCTCCCTTCATCTGTGAATCAGCATGCAGAGTTTCGCCCTAATTGAAGTATCTCAGATAGAGTGATCTATCATTATGGATCTCCCCACAGGCTTTTCCATAATTCATGCATCCCCCCCCCCCCC
This sequence comes from Gymnoscopelus braueri, assembly GCF_963280865.1. Taxonomy (NCBI): domain Eukaryota; kingdom Metazoa; phylum Chordata; class Actinopteri; order Myctophiformes; family Myctophidae; genus Gymnoscopelus; species Gymnoscopelus braueri. The sequence continues at coordinate 26,820,576 of NC_137608.1, read as the reverse complement.
CCTTCTACTCAATGTAGCATCCCCACCCTCCCTTCCACACCTCCTCCTCCCTACTGCTTTGCATTTCTCTACATCTGTCTCTGCAGGCCTTTATATTTTCCTCCTTTCTTCGTCGCTACGTGTGGCCTCCACCAAAAATCCCCTTTTCCGTCCTCCCTCTGTTTCTCCTCTTTCCCACTGATCTACATATCCCCAAATTACTCTCTAAATCCCCCCGTAAACCCCTTTTCTACATCCTCTATTTACCCCCCTCCAGCTCTCTCTCTCTCTCTCCAGCCCTTCTCTCTCTCTCTCTCTCTCTCTCTCTCTACACCTCTCACAGTAGCTCCTTGTCTGGGTTGCATCTGCTTTTTCAGCCCACTGCTGTCTGTGACAGCAAGGGGCGGATGAGTGGGGAACGCAAGGGGATGGATGGCTTTTGTTGCAAAATGGTCCCCAAACACAACCTTTAAGCACTTCCAGTCTGGCATCCCTATTTTGGACATGTCGTTCTAGGCAAAAATGTGAAACAAAGAATATATATATATATATATATAAATAACTAAAATAGCAGATCTACAAGCTCACAACACGGTGCAATGCGACAATTCTCTATCTTGTGAAGCACTGTACAAATAGCCTCCCTGCCAGCTCGACTGCACTCACACGTACGAACATCAGTTCATTTTGCTCATCATATTCAGTCAATAGAAAGGTCAGCTCACTGGCATGCAACATCATCAATGAATGCTTATCACTGTGTAATTGATAATATAGCTTAGTGTTTAGTACACACACAAAGGTCTAAACACACACACACACACACACACACACACACACACACACACACACACACACACACACACACACACACACACACACACACACACACACACACACACACACACGCTATTAATGCACTTGCACACAGCCCTATTATGGCATTCCCCTTTAATTTATATAGCAAGTGGGGAAATGTGCGGCATCTGTCGTCTATAAAGGAAATAAAAACAGAGGCACGCCTAGAGCTAATAGCATCCAATCCATTGTCTAAATTTGATTAAAACTTTGACAAATGGGTCATTACCTCTGCTCACAATGAGAATGGGAGATAGAGTAGAGAGAAAGAGAGAGCGAGCGAGTCCAGCATCCAACAATCAATTTGTCTCCATGCACAGTGTGTATCTCTTGCTCTCACACACACTTTCAGTGTGTTTATGTGTGTGTGTGTGTGTGTGTGTATGTTTATGGGTGTGTATGTATATGGATGTGTGTGTGCGTTCATTTACAGTAAAATGGCATCCTGGTTATTGATGTGATTAAAAGGCCAGCAATTATAATCTGAAGAGAAGACAACTGGAGAGAGATAGATGACAGATGATAAGGTGAGAGAGATAGGGACAGGGATATATTAGAGGGAGAGAGAGAGAGGGGGGGGGGTTACATGTAAATTGTACATACATTTCTTAGTTTTTAATGTTTTCTCATGCCAACAATCTCATTGGGATTTAATTGAAAGAGAGACAGACAGACAGACAGACAGCATAAGGAGGCATGGGATGAGAGGCTGAGGATGAGGGTGCAGATCAGAGCTGTGTCCCGGGGAAGGTGACAGCGGGTAGAGAAGCCCCCCAGGGGGCCATGAACAGTTGAGCTGCAGACGCTCCCCAGGGGGGCACCTCTTCATCTCCTGCCCACAGCGAGCTATACGACACACAGAGACATCTACACCGGATGGATGGACCAATTAAACCCTCTATACCAGTGGCTCTGATCCCGTGGGGGGTGGGCTGTGAGGATATTGCAAGTGGGCCCCCCAAATAATTGGCAAAACACTAAGATTTGAATGTTAATATAACGGTAAAATTAAAAGAAATGTACATAAAAAAAACGTCATAGTACTACACCTTGAAAAGTGAGTTTTCATTGTGATACTGCTGTTGCTTCCATCGGTCCATAGACCTATGTGGCCTGTTAAGTGGTACCATGGTCGACACGTTGTGAGCTTGTAGATCTGTCTATTTTTGGCTAATGTTTCCCCCAGAATATGGATGATGAGGTTCAAGTGGCTAGCAGAAAGGTGGTAGAGCCGGCAATGAGAGAATAAGAAATGAGAGTATGAGGAAGGTAGAGCACTGTACAGCACAGAGTCTGGAGAGCAGTGGTGGAAGAGGTAACAGACAATACCACAATAATGGAAATATTATTTTACAAGTAAAAGGCCTGTATTCAAAATCTGACTTGAGCAAAAGTACAAAAGTATTGGCATCAAAATATACTTACTTACTAATATGGTACCAAAGTAAAAGTGGCTACTCATTATGAATGGCCCATTTTTAGACAATACAGACGATCTACAAGCTCACAACGCATTGGTTTGTAGATCTATTTTCGATTAGCCGAAGTATAAAACAGGGCTTATATGTGGTTAATGTACATATTTGGTAATAATAATCAAAGTCTACTACATGTAAGTAACTCTAAAGTAAAGTATAAAGTGAAAAATGGACATACTCAAGTAAAGCAAAAGTACCTCATAATTGTACTTAAGCACAGTATTTTGAGTAAATCTACTTTCCACCACTGGTGCTGGGAGCCAGGCAGATATACAGCAGTGAGTGTTGAGAGAGGGATGACTGAAGGCCGGGGAGGAGGATTAAGTCCATATGTAACAGCTGAGGCCACTTTAAGTCTCCACACAGAGCCTGCACCCAGGGAAGGAGGGATGGGAGAGATATATGGAGGGAGGGGAGAAGAGGGGACGGATGGAGGGAAGGCGATTGAAAGAGAATAAATGAAGCAGGTCCTTGGAGGTGGAAATATGCGTCGTTAAGTCTCGTCTTATGGGGGCGACGTATTTAAATGAGGATGGGTAGTGTTCACGTTGTGTGTGTGTGTGTGTGTGTGTGTGTGTGTGTGTGTGTGTGTGTGTGTGTGTGTGTGTGTGTGTGTGTGTGTGTGTGTGTGTGTGTGTGTGTGTGTGTGTGTGTGTGTGTGTGTGTGTGTGTGTGTGTGTGAGAGAGTGAGGGGGGGGTAGGGATGAAGAGAGAGGGAGACATGGAGAGAGGGATGAGGCAGATGAGCGAAGGCAGTGCTCGACATCATAAAGACCTGAGTGCTGTAGAAACGAGGCTGAGGATGTGGATGGATGGAGGAGGTTGGGCTGAGAGGAGTGTATGCAGATGAAGAGGGACAGAACGGAGGTGTGTGTGTGCGTGTGATGTAGAAGAGGACAGAGGAAGAAAGAGAGATTGGAATGAATGGATGGAAAGAGAGGCTGAGGAAGAGACCTTGACTTTGACCTCTTTATTCTTAATCATTGTAAATCAGTGTATTGAAAAATTAAACAGATCACAGATTTGGGCAAAATCTGTAGGAGTACTGTCAAAAAATATGTTTTGCACAAAGCGGCCTCCTGGTGGCGCTATAACAGGCCTATGTGAAGAATGTGGGGCAGAGGTTCTGCTCTGGCATCCAGGGAGTGTGTGTGCACAGTTTGGCTGCGATCAAGCCAACGGTGCCGGAGATTAGCTGTACACAAAATGACAGAATGACACACGGACGGATGGACGGACGGACGGATGGACACACACACACACACACACACACACACACACACACACACACACACACACGCACGCGCGCGGACGGACGGACGGACGGACAGGGGGTAAAACATACTCTCTCGCATGCCTTTCGGCCTGGCGGAGACAATAAGTTATTTTTTGGGTGAACTACTCCTTTAAGTCCACACACCCAATGGCGCCAAAAGTGTCCTTGTGCATGTCAGTCCAAGCACCCATGCCATAGGTGCAAGAAAATGTCCTTGTGGGCGAAGTGTGGGTTAGGTTAACCACTTCTACATACTTTGTTACAAAAATGTATGTATGTATGTATTTATTTATTTATATATTTTTCATTCATTCATGTTTTTATTCAAACCCATTTTGTTACTTTGTTCTGCCTATAATAATAACTTGCCAGGTGTTGTGAATTATTCATGTTCAGAGACTCTGACAGACTTTTATTTTTAAGTTATCTTATTTTGAAGCATCAGGTTGCTTTGCTCTCCTTCTTGCTTTCTCGTTAGCTGTTGCTTTACCACCTGTTACTTGTTGCTTGTTTTTCATGGTGAACTCACTGCACACAGACTGAAATCAATGATGATGTAAGTTGTCATATTCATATTTAAATGTTTGTGTTACACAATTATTTGAATCTCTCATTGGCTTTCATGGTATTGTATTTGACCTGTGTTAAGAGAATCTTTCTCTGTGCTGTTCTGTTGATAGAAGACTCATTCCAGTAATTAGCCTGTTTGTGTAATAGACATTGAGCTAACTGCTAGTCAAGCTAGCTTGGCCTGTAGTACTGTGAACACACAGCTAATGCAGCTGATGTGATATCATTGTGCTGTAATATTAGTTAATACTACAGTTGCTGTTGTACTTTGTTGTATTATGACAACATCGCTTTGGTTTAATTTAATTCATGCAGTTTTATTTACAGCTCTTGTCAATGTCAGTCATCAGTAATTCATACTATTCATGTATTATTATTTCTGTGTATTTTATTTCAGAAACATCTGGTTATTATTCACCATTGTAATGCCACAATCCTTCAGTAAAGAGCTGAATTGAAATCTATCAGATATCCCCCCAAACCAGTTTTCAGGGTCGAATCCCCAACACCAGGGTTAATGCCAGGGTAAATCTAGTTATTAAAAGCATACACCTGGTGTATTAAAAAGACTGCAAAGTGCTGTACAACAGACAGTTCACATATGGGGGTTGAGGGAGGGGGGTGGGGTGGCGTGGCTGGGGGAATGGAGAGAGAAAGGGAGACGGAGGAGAGAGGATGATTGAGAGAGCGAGTGAGGAGAAAAGAGGAATGTTTCTAGAGAGACAAAGTAGAGAGAGGCAGACGATCCATACGGTACCAAGGTCTGCCCGTCGTGTGCCATAATTCAACTGCTAATTCCCTATAGAACTTTATATCAGCCGGCCTACCGCGCCGACTCTCATTCACAACCACACACACACACACACACACACACACACACACACACACACACACACTCACCCACTCTCACACACACACATTTTATTATAGTATTTTATATTTTTATATCGGGCTGACAGCACAGAATTGCCTGATACACAGTATACTTAGTTACACGGTAGTGTCACGCGGCGAAAATAGCCGATCTGCAAGGTCACAACACGTCACATGCGGTGCGTTGTGAGCTTGTAGATCGGCTATTTTCGGTGCGCGACACGATGCACGAGCAAGTACAACCCAGGCTTAAGATATCGCTCTCTCTCTCACTGATGGATCACAGCGCTTTTGAATCTATAGATCTGGGAGAATACTGTTGACACAAATGGGTCATTCACATGCGCGCGTGCACACACACACACACACACACACACACACACACACACACACACACACACACACACACAGAGAGATGTGTGTTGTTATTGTTATCATCGTGGAACTGACAATTTGCAGTGTCTGCTACGGTTTAGAATAAATATGAATACTGTATGATGCTCGGAAAACTGCACCGGCTGAAATGAGATTCGAGTGTGTTTACTACCGCATTCACCACTGCACTGCACTGTATACCGCTGTGCATCATTATCCCTACACACACTGTGTGTGTGCATGTGCATGTGCGTGCGCGTGTGTGTGTGAGTTCTCTCAACAGAAATGGTTGTTTTATTGTTAAAATTATTTTTAGGAATGGTTTACATTAGGAAAATATTCAGGTTGAGTTTAGGATTAGTGGGGTTAGAGTTTTCCCTACTTTTATACTCAGTTAGTATACTTAGTTAAATGTCTATCATGGACCACAATGCAAACGAGCTTCGGCTTTTTTGCGTCATATCCATGTTGACGCTTTAAAAGGCAATGCAATGCCTATGAATGGTTGGCAATAAAGTATTCTATTCTGTTGTAGTTGACACACCGAAAATGTAGCATCATTTATAGAATATATACAGGACATCACATTTGTTAAATGTTTTCAGTTACTGGGGTAATACAGTAGTTAGGAGTAAGTAGTAAACTTAGTGTGCAGGTGGTGCAGTAGTATTAATATCTATTTGAGTAATTTCAGTGGTACAGGTGTATGCAGTTTGGAGGCCAGGTTCTCAAACCTTATTGAATTAGCTCTGATAATGAGGTACAGTATACACCGGAAGGATGGGTCCAGTGGGGACCTAAACCCTGTAGGCACCTCAACATCAAGTTTTTCCAAAATGTAATTTTTTTCCTTCTTTTTCCTCCTTCAACTTCTTGTTTATCCCCAAAATGTCACAGGTTTTGTAGCAATTTGTAGCATTGGTAGAAATATTGGGCCTTAAATCTAAGAAAATCATTATGTATTTGGCCCCTCATTTGTAAAGTAAATGTAGACATGAAATCAAATATATATATTTTTAAATCGTGCTCTAACTGGTCATCCATTGTGTTTGGCCCGTTGCATGGGAGCACGTGTGTACTTATTAATTGAATGTGATTGCTTCTGGTTGAAAGGACAGGGCGAGTGTGGAGCTGGTATTAAATACGGTTCCAGTCCAGTGCCTGACTTGATCACTAGTCTCACTCTGGGACCCGGCCTCATTAAAAACGTACTGTATTCTCTGCATGATCGTGTCACGTCAAGACAAACCAGAAACGGGCCCCAATCCGACCTATTTCTAATTTTCCCTGGTTTACTTGTCATCCATTGGTTGAAAGGCTCTTCTTCCAAAACTCTATTTCCATTCTATTTATCAACGCAAGAAAGTTCCTCACCGACTGTTTCTGTGTTGTGTTGTTCTTTTACTCGTCCCCTGACATTGGTATTGATTTCTCTGCTTCACATACTGTGGTTGGGTGGATGGGGGTTGACGGTGGTGGTCCTGGGTGGTGAAACAGATAAGAAACGTTGAGAGACGCATCGGTCACAGCTGGGTGCAAGCTGTGGGCAGTCCATTTATTCTGACAGACCAACAAGGTAGAGAGAGAGCTCAATAACATGCTCTGATGCAGACTACTACAACACACATGCGCGTGTGCACACACACACACACACACACACACACACACACACACACACACACACACACACACACACACACACACACACACACACGCACCTAGGTGAGATAGTATCTTGAAATAAACATTGGAATCAATCCTGTGATTTATCCAAAGGGTCAATGCCTGAGGTTATTTAAACATCTCATAGGATATATCAAGCATATAGCACTTGTGTGAACCCGCACGTCCCTCTCAAATCTAACACACATAGATGGTGGAAAAGTGATATAATGCTTTAACAACAATACTCTGGATAGACTAGTTTCTTGCTTCTTAAAAATAGATTGGCTATTTTCGCTATCAAAAAGGTGAATGCGATGTCACATCGTGTTGAATAGTGGCAGAGCCGTTTGTGAGAGAATACGCAGCCAGTTCTATGAAAACAAGCCCAAAAGAAGCCTACATGAGCACTTAAACCTATACAGTACATTGGCTATTTGAAATAGACAATCTACAAGCACATAAAAAGATCTTGAAAAGAAAAAGTGAAATAGTATTTGGAATATATATATATTTATTTATTTTTTAATTCAGATGGGGTCTGCAGAGAAATACAATAATTTGACATGCACATGTTTGAGGACTGTTTAAACAATAACAAAAAATCAACTACACTTTAAAGGGATTGTAGGCAAGTTCAGAGATAAAAAAAAGAAAAGACTGTTGTCAAACACCGCCCCTCCACTCCCCCCCCCCCCTCCTCATCAGCAGTTTGTTTCCCCGACCACCAGGGGGTGACGCAAGGGTGACTTCTAAACGGGGCCATGCCGAAAATAGTTTGCTTTATTCGGATACAATGCGTGTCACTGCCCGCCCGGTCCGCCCCTGCAGGTTCTCAGATTTTTTATTTTTAAATGGGCTCTGTCATGATAAATTGACCACATATATGAAGTTAAACAACTAAATTCTATCCAAACGATATCTTAAAAGTAAATTCCGTGCCTCAAAGTTTGAGAGCGTTTTAAAACCGAAAGTAAAAAGTTAAAACTGCCCACAGAAAATAATGGCGGCTCGTTCCATTTTTGACGGCTGCACTCGGTTCCATTCGGTTTCACTCGGAACAGTTCACACGGACACGGACGCGCACGGACGTGCACATGCGTGCGTTAATTTACGTCCCGGACAAACATAAACTGTAGGGAACCATGAACCATGCTGGGACCATGCTGCATTGGTGTATGTAAACAAACAGCTGTGACAGGAAGTAGAACGGAAGTGGTTAATATGCATGGGTGACTGGTCTATCTGGCAGTGTGTCACCGCCACCTAGCCACCTGGCATGCACACTACAGCGTTTTCAATCGCTGCTGCGCTTCTGTCTTAACGCAGAATAAAAAGTGAGAACGCATTGGGACTTGGTCACTTTCTCTAGAGACCGTTGTCGTATAAACGTGGCCTAAGTGTTGCAAACTTTGTTGTGATGTCGACTACTGTAACATAAAACTGCTTCAACATGGGCCCTTAAAGTCATTAGCAAACAACTTTAATGAGCCTATAGCGCTTAGAGCCCCCCTGCAGACTTAAGAGTGTGTGATGTAGAGTGGATGGGCACTAATTCTCCAAAGTGCCCTTATAAGTAAGGGATTAGAAAAGCTTTCCATTAGCAAAAGCCTTGATGATGCTAAGCTAATATGCTATACTGTACAGTAGCCACACTGTAGCAAGGCCGCTAATGTGCTAGTTAGCCTGACATCTATTATAGCGGTACGGTCTGGAATCTGGATAATGTAGATTTATTACTTATGACTGACTTTAATAGCTCAAACAACCATTCAGTTCTGATTTAAGGCAATGCTCTCTCGCTCTTTCTCTCACTCACTCTCTCACTCACTCTCTCACTCACTCACTCACTCACTCTCACACACACACACACACACACACACACACACACACACAGTGACACAGAGAGAGAGAGAGATGTACAGACGCACACACGTCTAGGCCTATTATATACACACGTACACTCACATTTAAGCACACATGCACTTAATACACACGGACACGCCCACCGTATGCACACACAATCTAATAATGGCCAGTACGTGGAGCTCATATCACTGGAAACTGCTTGAGTCAATGGCTCAGTGGTCTTGAGAGTAATGGCAGCCAGTGACCACCTTTATCGTGAGACCTATTGCAGTTTAGTCATTATGTTACACTTGAATTAATTCCTCAAACTTTGGACATGCACAGGGGCTACAGAGATTAAAACTACTTCAGTCGATCTCCTTCTCATTAATCTCACGCATCAATTCATGAGGGTACATGAGGCCTTGCTTGCCTGAAGTAACCCATGGCTTTTGTTGAAAAGGGGACTGATGGCTCATTTAAACAGTCACACCTGGCCTAGATCAAACTAATTACACTCTGAGCTGGGTATGATGATGCACACAGGATAAATCAGCTATTCACCACACACAGAGACTCAATGGGAGCCTCTGTCCAGACTAGAGTATGTTATACTCTTCTCTGTGTGTTAACTACTGTGAGTGTACCTGATGCATGGTAAGAAGTTCCACAGAAACCCTTGTTGACCGGGGTCCCCCAGGGCTCTATACTTGGTCCGCTCCTTTTTTTCCGCCTACTGATTGGTAGGCACTAGGCAGATATATCTGGTTCTGATCGTCTGGCTATGCAACACTAGGGTTCATGCGGTTAAAGTGAGTTTGAATAGAGCACCGAAGTCCTGACGTCACTGCCAGTAGGGGGCGCTTCTCCGCAGGCTCGTGGCTTTACTTTTTGTGTTGATATCCTCATTGGGGAATCTTAGATCGCTTCATATAAGAACTGTGTTCCAAAAATAAACACACCACCTTGGCGATTTTACTCATATGGATATGAAGCATCGACTGTAAATTGTAAAACTGTAAAAGTGTAAATTTACCCAAAGAGTAACACAATTTAAACACTAGAAACTAGTCAAACAACCCAAAGACTAAATTTCCCATGAACGCGGCTGCTGTAGGGACAGTGATTTCAGACCCGGATCTAGTAGTTCTTAAGACTTTTAAGGCAGAATTAATTTAATTCCATTTTTGCCAGAAACAGGCTGTATCAAATATGAATGAATATCATAAACGATGCAACCCCCATGACAAAAATGCCAGGGTGGTGTGTTTATGTTTGGAACACAGTTCTTATATGACGTGATCTAAGATTCCCAAATGGGGATTTCAACACAAAAAATAAAGCCACAAACCCGTGAAACAGCGCCCTCTAGTGGCAGTGACGTCCGACTTCGGTGCTCTATAGAAAGATCCTTCCCATTCCCTGCAATAAACATATTGTTAGTTAATTGGAGACTCGACTATTTGAGATAGTTATCATATTAGACCTGTTGTTTTGGGATTGGGCTGATTTGGGCTCACCCAAATCAGCTGGTGGTAGTGTGCCCACATAATAGCTGTCTTGGTATCTTGTACCCTGACTCCCTCATACACAGGTTGATAATAGAAGTACAAACTGATAATATCAACATCACTATAGTATCACGTTAATTTGTTTCAGGCTGATCGTAGCCTACATCTTGGAGAGCAGCTTAGCATTTATTATCAAATCATGTGTATTGTTGGGTCTCCTTCCTTTGTCTCTATTATCGATTGTCATTTGCCCTGCAATATCACTACACATTTGTGTGTGTGTGTGTGTGTGTGTGTGTGTGTGTGTGTGTGTGTGTGTGTGTGTGTGTGTGTGTGTGTGTGTGTGTGTGTGTGTGTGTGTGTGTGTGTGTGTGTGTGTGTGTGTGTGTGTGTGTGTGTGTGTGTGTGTGTGTGTGTGTTGCCTGAGCCATCCAACCACGCCTGCAGCTTGGGTTTATATGCCGTGGCTTGGATGCCAGGGCAATGATAAATGATGGGTGATCATTTGTTTATGCATAAATACATTTAATCACATACTCTGATATATTATCAACAAGGACATAGTTCATGTCAGTTTATAACAGTGCTGTTGTTACTTCAATTCTGGAGACGTCTTGCTTAAATAAATGAAGACTGTATGTCTACTGCTGTCATGAAATAGTGTAGTCATGAATTTCTTACTTAATGAATAGTGTAATTAGAACATGGATCACTGTAGTTAGTCCTCATCACTAGAATAAAATGGTGTCATGCCTGTACTTTGAAGGATTCTCTTTGCTGTACCCTTGTTCTGCCATGTTGGGCTGGTGTTCTGTCAAATCTACTCCTGCCTTTGGTAGAAGTTGAACAACACTGTGGAAAAACTAAAGGTAGTCCCACTGGGATTTACTGACAATCGTGGGGAGGGAGGGAGTTGAACATGATTGCTACTGGGTGCCTGTGTCGTCATTTTTTAATTAATTTTTTACTCTTATAGTCATTATAAGAACAAATGAGTATTTACAGTGTCAGTGGCAAAAGGTAAGGCCTTTTGAGAGATGGGTGGCAGCAGGGACGCAAAATTCTGGTTGAAAAAGATCAAATGAAACCTCAAATTACAGACAAGCAATACAAACAACAAAACTATAAAACTGGTTAACAAGTAAAGGCCATAACGCAGCCTAGAATTTCCTAGAATTCTGTGTTCAGGAATAGATTTCATCCATGTTTGACATGGTAATGTCCAAGCATAAAAGTGTTAAATGTACAACTTAAAGTGACACACATACATTGTTTGAGTCTGCCTTTCTCAGCTCTATTGGTCTACTGCGCCTTTCTGCTCTTTGACAGTTCCTGTACATTTGCTTAGTTTCTGCAGTGTTGGCATATTATTCTGTGTGGGATTATACACAGGCCAACCTCGGATCCCAGGCTTGCTTTCTCAGAAAGAAAGCGTAGGTAACGTTGAAGAGAAAAGTCGATAGAAGGGGGCAGGGTCGCTGACAGTATGGGCATAAGCCGTAAGCCGTTCCATTGTGGGGGAGGGGCTGGCCCAGGTGCACATCAATAGCGTCCACTTTAAATTACTTATACTCAGTGAAACAAAACAGTAATGTTACCCCAACAAAAGCTATTGATAGGCCGCTTCATGTTTTGGCCTATAGCTCTTGGCCTATAGCTCTCTGTCACAGATAGCCTATAGCCCCAGCCACTTGTGACAGACTAGATTCCGCCATTGTGCGTTTTCTTAAAAACACATTTTGCTAAACTCCCACAAATCTGCAGTCATCATCAAGATGTATCAGTAGATGTATGTAGATCAAGATGTATCAGTCCGATTGCTCATATACCATTTCAATTGTCTTCCAACTGCCTTCCAAAATTGACGGCCTGGGCAGGCAACCCGGCCTGGCAGAGAACTGCGTTCCGAGGAGCGCACTTTTCTAGTTGTAGTACAAGTTTGCATACATTGTCGCCCCCAAGTGGGCAAGACAAGAAACTGAAACTCTTCCTCTCTATCTCCCTCTGCACACCCCCCCCCCACACACATCTGCCCCCCCCCCACTCACACACACACACCGCATAACTGCACACTAAAGCTGACTAAAATGTATTGTTACTGTACGTGTCTGTGCTACTATATGCACTGTGGCAGTTTCAGAGGAATACTTAAATAGCAGTTTATTGAGAAGTCTACTACTCTGACTTAGATTATCACCAATCCCCCACCACAAATCGCATCAAATCCACTTACACTCTATTTTACACTATAGTGTACTAGGCCACTGTACAGTGACAGCAATAAAGAATTTAAGATAACAGGTTAAAGTACAGTCATAAAAGAATAATACAAACACAATACACATACACAAACATTTATTCAAATAATAATATTTATCATGGTTGTTACTATTCATTACATTTAATTGAATATACCAGTAATCATGTTTTAAAAAAATTAAAAAAAACTTTAACATGGAATATCAAGCCGACACAATAATGATGACTTCATAACAACACAAAATGGTACCACTAAAACTCAATTCATCAGACCCATATCAGTCAATTCCCCCACAGTATACATTTTAGAGACCATAATAGTGAAACAGATCAGTCAGACCCTCTCAACTCAGAGTCTATCCAGTGAACCTCTCTGGGTGTCATTGTTATATTTCTGTTCTCTTTAGACAGAGACAGCAGTGTTTGAATCCAGCGTAATTGGACATGAATATCGTAAGAGCTCTCTGGTCTTGGGTTCTGGTATATACCGATTTGCGTGATGTTTGGACAACATTTGTAGGTATAATATAAAAAAATATGTTTTGCAAAAATGTGCCTCTTGGTGGCACTATAATGGGGAAATATTGAAAGGGTGGCATTTGTTCCTCAACGTAGTGCAAATATGCATGCAGAGTTTCAACGCAATCGGACTCTGCGTTCATGATTTGTGGCATTTTGTTCAAAACGGCCCACTCCTGCAAACTTCAATCTTTAATTTTTTTTAATAGATATGTATTTATTGACAATGCACAATGTACACATATCATTATCATATCTCTTCTTTTTTTTTTTTTTAGACCTAATGAAAAAGACAAAGAAAGAAAATAAGGAAAATATGATATACACAAAAAAAAACATGAAAAAAATATATCCAAAAATACAGAGAAAATATAATTGTCAATCTTAGCCAATCATGATTGAACATCAAAAGGCAACAGATCAGTACAAATACTAGTACAAATATGTCCTCTTTGTTTGTTGTGGGTTCTGGTGTTGGCAGTAAAACATCCACCCTATTCACTGTCTCTGAGACGTCTGTCCGTTCCTCTTTAAGAATGTCCTCTAGTTTTTCACTCATCTTTGACATAGCCACAGTCACGTCTTCAAAGAATCTCAGAGGGCGGACGTTGCTGCTGACTGGGTGTGTAGATTCACTGATCATTGAGAGGGGGGTGCAACTGTTAAGAAAATGGATGGGATCCTTTGTGTGTGAGATCTGCTCCATCTCAGCATGTCTCCTCCTCAGATCAGTAACCTCCTGCTCCACACACTTATTCTGTTCTTCAGCACGACTCACTTCATGTTTCTGCTGGTCTCTGATTAGCTGCCTCACCTCAGATCGTCTTCTCTTAATGGAAGTGGTGAGCTCAGTAAAGATGGTGTCACTGTCATTCACTGCTCTATTAGCACAGTGATTGATGGACTTCACCTCCTGGTAAAGCACCTTCACATCTTTCTGCCTCTCCTGGACTCTCTGCTGGATGTTCTGTTGACTTGTATAAAGCTCTATCTGTCTCTCAGTCCTTTTTGCTGCAACTGAGATCGTATCATGACCTTTGTGTTCTTCCACGGAGCACTGATAACAGATACACTGCTGATCAGTACGGCAGAAAAGCTTCCTCACCTCGTCGTGACAAGAGCAGATGTTCTCCTGAAGCTCGGTGGAGGCATTGACCAGCTGGTGTTTCTTAAAGGCAGGAGATTGATAGTGAGGCTGGAGGTGAGTGTCACAGTAAGAGACCCGGCACAGAAGACAAGTCTTCACAGCTTTCAGTTTTCTCAGAGTGCAGATATCGCAGGCCACATCACCAGATCCAGCATAGCAGTGATCGGGAACAGTCGTCTTCAATATATCCATCATGTCAGCCAATAAGATGTTTTTCTTCAAAACGGGTCTTGGAGTGAACTGTCAGAGTATTTTTTTATTATCTAGAGAGTAGAGACAGTCATATGCCTTTGACGTTTCAAGGTCTCTTAGAACACTGAAAAACTATTTAGCATGTGGAACACAGTTGCATTTTTTCCTTTTTTTAATGGATGTTTTTCATCCAAAAGGAAAGTTGACAGTGAAAACATAACATTGAAAGAATGGAAATAGAACTATGCGTACAAACTTCATCCTACCCGGTTTCATCAATTCAAAGCCTTTTCTGTCCCACATCTTACCTGCAGTATGTGGGACTATCAGTCAGATATTGTCTATTAGTTACAAAATAATTCGCCGGTGCAGATATTATTGCTGGCAGGCCAGTTATGGCCCACGGGCCGCCTGTTTCCGACCTCTGCTGTAGGCCAAGGAAAACATTTCTGGCCCTTGTATTTAATTTTGATGCTTTTTATTTGGGACCACTGTGGTGCATTTATTTTATGTAAGTCTTTAGTCTTTTTGGCACTGTGGCCAAAATTGGGCTTAAGAGAAATTAAGAACACCTGTGTAGGTGATCAGAGATGCAAGTTGTGAACTTGTGACTGCAGTTAAGATATCAGACATTTTGTCATCACCATAGATTGCATTGCTTGCGAGTACATTTTGCTCATACACTTTGTTTATATACAACTCAGAAATGATAATTTGATGGTTTGCTGACTAGTGTAAAGTTGTTTGCTTGATTGGCCATTGTAGCTTAGCCTACCTGTTTGTGTATGGTACAGTAGTTGTCTTGTTTTTACATACTGTAGCTATTCGCCAGTTTTCTATTCATTGGGGTTGTATTATAGCTTTAAACTCATGTAAGTGGAGAGAGGAAGTGAAGGAAGCCAAAACATAAAATAGAAATAAAAAACATTATATCCTAGGGCATTATGGTTTCCTAGGGCATTATGGGCATCACTTGATACAAATGCTAAAAAATGTATCTAGAAAATGTACTGTATTTGAAGATTATGTTAGTTATGTATATTAGCCGCCTCAAATTATTATAGTTTTTCCCAAATGTAAAATATTTGGTAAATCTTTGTATATTTTGAAGGTGTTTTCTATATGGGAGATAAGAGATAACAACTAGAGGGCTTTCTGCCTGCTCTTGCTTCCAAGGTCCCTTTTTATAATGCACTTTGTGTAATGGAATTTTTTTATACACTTTTAAACGCACTTTTTCCACGCACGCACGCACGCACGCACGCACGCACGCACGCACGCACGCACGCACGCACGCACGCACGCACGCACACACACACACACACACACACACACACACACACACACACACACACACACACACACACACACACACACACACACACACACACACACACTATTACTTAATGAACATTTTAATACACTGTTTTTATAATGTAATTCTACCGTGTACCACCCCTGGATGTTAATGCACACCAGGGACCATACTGTGCTGTATAACACGTTGGGATGCAAGGGCAGGGCAGGGGTTATTGTTGAGTATGAATGCCTAGTGTGCTGTTTGGGGTGTCTTAACCCATTAAGACCTGTGGCCGATTCTAAAAATGTCTTTCAGACAACAGTTTTCTGAAAAAACGTATGTTGCTATATCAGCGGTGCTCAAAACTTTTTCATGTCAAGGACCCCCCAAATTATATGTATTTGGCTGGGTACCCGCATCCAAGACCCCCAGAAGCAAAGATTTGAGTTTTAAAAAAATCGCTTTAAAAGTATATATTCAAGGATTTGAAAAATTCTGCTGTTTTTGGCCAAAGAAATCTAAAATGACACAGATGCTTTCCCAGTTTTAATGGTTTAAGTGGAGTTGTTACACCATACAGTATTTCATAGCTAAATGTACAGTTTGTATAGGTTAACAAAATGTATAGGGTTTAAGTGGTTAAAGGAAAGGATATAGGGTGAATGGATAGTGGAGATGGAGGGGAGGATAAAGGCAGAGGACGGGGTTGATGGACAGAGAGTGGACACAGGAATGGGAGAATTGTAAAGCCTGATAATTTGCCGTACACTGAAATTAGCCCAGCTTATAGATCGAGACTGTCGATCATTTTCAACGTGCAGCGCCTGTTGTACGATGTAGCAAAAAATAATATGCATAAAGAGAGGCCATCTGTCTTTGTGGTGCACAGAACACGAGCACCTGGGAGCTCCTGTCCTGGAACAACCACAGCACCTGCGTGTGGGTTTGAGTGAGATGCACACAGGAATGAAACTCTGAGTTTATCCTCGGGCCTGTATGTGCATCTGTGTCCGCTTTAAGTTTGTGTTTACGTATGTTTGTGTGTGATTACTTGTGAGAGAGAGAGAGAGGGAGAGAGAATTTTTGCTGCTGTACGTTTATGTGGGTGTGCAATATCTTAGCACAGAGCATTCACAAACTCTATGCCCCCCTTAAAATAACCTCTATAATTTGTGTAAATGTCACTGAAAATAGCACCAAAATAATCTTTATTCCAGTGAGCATTGTGCTTTGATGGCAAACATAATAATGACTCATTACAATATGAGATACTGTGTGTCTCTTCACTAGCATTCAAACGTTTGGAATCATGCGGAAATTGTGAAAGAAAGAGACATTTATAGAAATGTATACTTTCATAATTCATAAGGTTGCATTGACTAGAACTTGGTCATTACATTGACAATGTTATAATATTTGTTCTATTTCGTAGAATTGTTCTATTCATCAAACCTTTTTTTCTGTCTCTCTTGTTTCCGTCCTCTCTCAATTTACAATTTATACACCTATTTCTTCCTTCCTTCCAACGCAGCATGTGAGCTGATGAACCGTGGCATCCTGGCATTGGTGAGCTCCATCGGTTGCATGTCGGCCGGCAGCCTCCAGACACTGGCGGACGCCATGCACATCCCCCTCCTTTTCATCCAGCGATCCCCGGCCGGTACGCCCCGCTCAGCCTGCCCGATGACCAGCCGCCTCCCTGGGACAGATGACTACACCCTGATGGTCCGCCCGCCCGTCTACCTGAATGACGTCATCATGCAGGTGGTCTCCGAGTACGGCTGGCAGAAGTTCGTCCTCTTCTATGATTCTGACTTTGGTAAGTGAGAGCGCTCATGTATAGTCACAGTGGCTACTGTGCATAAAATCTCCCGATGTATGTCTATGGGAAAATAGAAAGTATAAGATCTCAAAGTCACTGTTTTAGCCCATAAACGATCACAAACAAAGCTGATTCCGACAATCACAAAACTGTTTTTTTTTTTTTATACAAATGTCAACTTCCTGTTGATTTTGATTCGATCCAGTCCGGGTTTCCTTCCTAATAAAAATTGCAAAATCAACAGGAAGTTGACATTTTATATATGAAAAAAAAAAACAGTACTGAGTTTTGTGATGTTCTATATTGTCTGAATCAGCTTTGTGTGCGTTCCTTTACGGACTAAAAGAGTGACTTTGAGAGCTGTTTCACCATACAACGTCAGTCAATGAGGAGCATATTTTGAATTAACAATTTCTAGTCAATGGAGCAATTCTTTTTTGATTTCTTGTCCACCTTTGGAGTTACATTATGGCAACTCACAAACTCACAACCCAACCCTCTACCAAACTGCTCTTGTCCTTTAACCACGTACCCTGGCATCCCTATTTTGGGCATATCATTATGTAAAAACAACAAACAAACAAAAAGTTCCAAAGAGGTTGTGAAAATAGCAGATCTACAAGCTCACAACATGTCACATCACAACACATTGGGAGCTTGTAGATTGGCTATTTTCGCTATTTGTCATAATTATAGCGCATGGTGCATTGTTCAAATGGTTGTGGTTTGTGAATGTACTGAGGTTCTTCCCACCCCTGCTGACATCCATCCACCATGTGAGAGAGAGCAGACATTGCAGTAGATCAGGCAGAGGACTCACATCAGCTGGTATCTATAGTAGGGCGATCCTAAGAGCCTAACTGTGTGTGCATTTTGAATATATGTGATGTAACATTATTAATGGTCTCTCAGCATGGTAGGACATTAGAGAACTAATGAATGTATCGTGGAAATACGCACACACACACACACACACACACACACACACACACACACACACACACACACACACACACACACACACACACACACACACACACACACACACACACACACATGCACACATGTCCTTTATACAGTATGAAAAAGAACACTCCGCAAATGTGTAGTATGCTGTAAGTTACAAGATGTTTCATTTATACAAGTAGGTCTGAGAGGCTTATTGTCAGTATCAGCTGAGAACGCAGGAGTCTAACCCCGTTACAATGCGCTAGAGACCCTGAGTCTATGCTGAGTGGAGCGCCACACCTACCATCAGCTCCCAGTACTTACCGCACAACTTGCCGCACCCAAGCCGTGCTACTCATACGCTGAGTTGGCGATGCACGGGATCGAACACATGACCTTCTGGTCCAAAGGCAAGACTGTGCTATACCCGGACACAGCATTTATTGTATGAATCAAAACGTGAGACTGTGTGCATGTTGACTCAAAGTTCCAGTATTTCATATTTACCATCAATCTTTGCTGTGGTTAGGCAAGTATGTATTTTTTGGGGGCTTAGTGTAACTTTAGTTAACCACGTAAACCCATACTTCGTTGACTGGGGTCAGTCCCAGCCGAGGTGGGTGGGTGGATGGAGCATGTTGGGGCCTAAATGTTGCAATGGAAGAGCAGGGAGACAAAACACAACCACCCCAATTGTATAAGTTATATTTTATTAACATACTCTACCATACAGACGGACACAACATCATTTTATTCACACAAAAAGTTAGTTTGGTTAAGTTTGGTTTGAGTCTACACGGTCTACATTTGGTTTATACAATAATATAGGCACGCACACACACACACACACACACACACACACACACACACACACACACACACACACACACACACACACACACACACACACACACACACACACACACATTCATGGATCACACAATAGCCTGCATACATTCACACTCGCATTGCGCACGCGCGCACACACTCAAACACACGCGCACACACAAAGTAATTTCCCTGCCTGCAATTGTGCATATGATAATAGAACACCTTGAACCCAAACGCGCATAAACATGAATACACACAGTGACATTATGGTAGTTTAATGTCCAGCACTTACAACATATTGTTAGTGCATGAAAAGCCACTCAGTAGCTGTATCTATGGGAGAGGGGAAGAGAGAAATGCTAAGAGGATATGTAGATGTGATCTGAATGCATAATATTCCTCTGTCCATCTGTCTGTGTGTATGTTTTTTTTCCTCTCTACTCTCTCTATCCATCCCTTCTTCCCTCCTTCTCTCCGTCTCTTTCTTCATTCTCCCTCTTTCCAGACCATTAACTCTAACACTTGACTAGTAATGTCCCGTGTCTCTTTCATAAAGTGCCACTCTGTCTCCGCAATCTCCCAGCGTCCCTCTGGAACCCTGGCGCTTAGCTGTTTTTGTGTGTGTGCAAACATACAGAACAGGTGTGTGCACACTGCACGTGTATAGCATGCATATGTGTGTCTGCGTCAATGTGTACACCCCCTTTGGTAAGACTTTATATAAAGGTCAGGTCTATAATGCGTTATAACCACATTTATAATGCATTATGTTGCACTTACTGTATAAGGCATTATAACCCTTGTTATAAATGTTTGTAATTATGCATAACAACCTATAGCAAGGTTTATGAAGTTTTATAACTTATAATAATATAAGTTATAAGTGCTGGTCATAATGCATTATAAACTCAGTGGAACAGGTTATTATAACTACCAGGTAACACTTTAGTTAAAGGTCGGGTCTATAATGCATTATAATCACATTTGTAATGAATTATTATGCATCATAATGCATTATAATGCACTTACTTATTCATAACACTCGTTATAAATGTTTATAATCATGCATAACAACTTATAACAAAGGCACTTTATAACTAGCTAAGTTAAGGTAGTTATAATGTGCTGTTCCACTGAGCTTATAATGCATTATGACCAGCACTATACAGTACTACATAGTACAGCACTATACTACGTTATAAAGTTGTTATAAGTTGTCATACATGATTACAAACATTTATAACAAGTGTTATAATGCCTTATGTGATTATAATGCATTTTATACCCGACCTTTGAGTAAAGTGTTACCAACAATTCTTTCACGGTCAATCACATAATGGACTCATAAGACGACTTGCAACTTCTAAGTTTGTGTCCTTTTGCCCTTGACAAAGGACAGTGTATACCCCGGTTTCAACTGCCTGTCTAATACCGTATAATAATCATCATTATCATCATCATTAGGATAACTTTTATTGGCCATAAAATGTGAACATGCAAGGAATTTTACACCAATTTTACTCTTCATGCCTTCTTCACTCTGTGTCGCTCACTTTTTCTTACCACAACGGCAACAATTAGGATGAATGTATTTTCCCCTAATTGAACTTTATTCATTTCAAAAGAGACACTCGGTTACATCTGCATCGTGCAGCTTGCCATGAAATTTTACTATGTGACATTTGCAATCAACATTAATACCAAGCAGCCATGTTCTCGACTGGATAATTGGTAATACGGAGAAGCACTTGTACTACTTAACTCATATCTGTTTATGGCTTATCACTAGTGTGGAGCCAAAATAATGAATAGAAAAAGCATTGTATTTAGTTAATAATCAAGCCATGAGATTTCTTCATAGTCTGTTGCACATATTTTACAGCAAGATAACTGCATGAGACTTAATGTCGTGATTGCGGGCATTTTCCAGCCATATTCAAGAAGCTAAGACACTTACTTAATCCTGGTTAATACTTATTCACTCGCCGAGGATAGGTCTGCTATTCTCGGACGTTCTTGGCAAGCAACACCATGGCGCGACGGAGCATAAATTAGGCTTTACATTACACACGTTTATGCACATATGGGAGTTAATGAGCGTGCATGCACACACACACACACACACACACACACACACACACACACACACACACACACACACACACACACACACACACACACATACACACACACACACCTCAATCCCCTATGTTCTCTGTGATCAATGATTCAGCAGATGACTCCTGTGGGATTTTAGCCATTCTATCTGTCTCACAGAAGCCCTTTTCAGGGATGTCACTATTCTTCCCTAATGGCATCACCTCTGCTCAACGAGAGAGAGCGAATGGGAGTGATAGGGACAGAAAGGGAAAATGGGAGAGAGGGTCTTTTCTGGCGTTAGTGTTCCCAAAAGACATGACCTCTGTACAAGACAGGAGAGTCCTTTAGAGAACACACAAAGGACTGTGAGCTGAAGTGCCTCTGTCCCAATCCCCATTTTCAGCTCTACTGATGCGTTCTGGACATTGAGGACTCATGTTTTCTCTCTATTGTATACCTCTCTTTCTCTCCCAACTCTTCCTTTCGGTGTCCCCATCCTCACACATTGCTGCTCTCTTGACATGCCATTTTTTCAGAGAACATGAGCGACAAGTTGGTATTTGCCGCAGAGTAACCTATCCAGTAACAATCCAAACAGAACCATGGTGACTCTCCGTGGCCACGCTGACAGTGGGTTGAGACCAGGCACAAAGTGAACCAATTAGAAGCACTTTTAACAATCACTGACATTAATACAACTTATTTTTGACAGGATGAAAAGGCTACCAAAATAACCATTTAACAAATGAGAACAAAAGAGCGTGTTGAATGTAATCTACAGTATGCTCAGCAGAGTGCTAATGAGAGATGAATTAAGAAGGTTTGTTTTTTGGATAAGAAAGTATTGTATCTGATGAAATAGTTAGTTTATCATTGTAATGGATGAGGTTTAAAATGCACAAGCTGTGTGATAACTGTCAACTAAGGAAAGGCACAGATTGATAATAGTTCAAATCCTTTTTCCAGTTGATCAATAGCAAATGACCAATAATAGAATGATGGGAGATGTCCAGATACCTGCACCTGGTTTCACTTCATACTGTTTCATTTCATGCAGGCAGGGAAAATGCACCACATGAATCATTGTAAAGTTTGACAGAAGTCTTTAGTAGACGGGAGGGTAGCAGTGTACTTTGGCTTCTTGAATGGTTTCCCACAGAGAGACTCTATCCAGATGAGACAGGAAGAAAAGAGGGCTATCAGGAGATAATGAGAGGGCTTGAGACAAGGTACAATAGGACATACTGTTCTTTGAAATGAAGATGTTCTATATAAAATCAGTTTGACTTTAAGGAAGGAAGGAAGGAAGGAAGGAAGGAAGGGGAGTTTTGATCGATTGGATACTTTATTAACAAGATTATTAACAGTACAGACAGCACAGTCAAAGATTATGCTATAAGGACAACACAAAAAGCACGAGGGGCTTGTTTCCATTGTAGTACATCGGCTCAATTCATCAGTAATACGTACAATACAAAACATATTGGGATAAAGCTCAGTTGCATCATAAGGTTTATTTATAGAAAGGAGGTGCGGGGGCGGGGGGCAGATGATTCTACTATCAAGATGTTCAGGGAGTTAAGCTATGTCCATTTTAAAGATTTCTTATTTTTTGTGGCTTTTTGATGCCTTTATTTAGAGAGGGATAGGGAAAGTAGGCTGACAGGAAATGGGGAGAGAGATGGGGGGTGACACGCAGCAAAGGTCGTCGGGAACGGGAGTCGAACCCGCGACACGCTGTCAGGCTGGCATTGCAGCCTAGTAGTAGGGGGTGCTAAGTGAAAAATCGTTACGCGGCGGATAAAAGCATGAAATTTGATACAGATGTCCCTTGGGTCATCCTAAAACATCCTAGAAGGGGTGCCCAAAAAAATCTTAAACAGGAAGTGAGTTATGGACAAATCCAAAATGGCCACCTAAACTGTTGACCGTTGACTCAAAAGACACCAAAAGAATCTCCAAAAAGCATAAAATTTGGCACACATGTCCCTTGGGTCATCCTAAGACATCCTAGAAGGGGTGCCCAAAAAAATCTGAAACAGGAAGTGAGTTATTGACCAAATTGAAAATGGCCGCCTAGTGTTGTCGATTGACTCAAAAGACAACTAAAGAATCTCCAAAAAGCATACAATTTGGCACACATGTCCCTTGGGTCATCCTAAGACATCCTAGAAGGGGTGCCCAAAAAAGTCTTCAACAGGAAGTGAGATATTGACAAAATAAAAGTGAGATATTGGCTCAAAAAGCCTATAGAATCTCCAAAAAGCATACAATTTGGCACATATGTCCCTTGGGTCATCCTAACACATCCTAGAAGGGGTGCTCAAAATAATCTGAAACAGGAAGTGAGTTATTGACTAAATTGAAAATGGCCGCCTACAGTGTGAAAGATGATGCAAGATACCTAAAGAATCTCATAAAAGCATGAAATGTGGTACAAATGTCCCTTGGGTGATCTGAACGCATCCTACAAGGGGTGCCCAAAGAGGTTTTAAACAGGAAGTGACCGTCTAAAGCAGTTGACACAAAAGAAAACATAAAGGGACGTCATAAAAGTGTATCATTTGGTACGTACATTGAGTGCTTCTTAATATATCCTAGAATAGGATATATATACTAGGTTATTTATTTGTTTGTTTGCTTGTTTATTAAACTTTTTAGGAAGGGACCATGTTGAAGAAATTCTAAATGGCTGTTTAAACAGTTGACCACGGCAGTCTGCATATTATGCAGACTCAATATGACAGGTTATGCAGTGCATAACCTGCCGTATTTTGTAATCTACCTTCTGTTTTCATTTCTACATCATCTTATTTATTTTACTTTCTGCATTATTTTTTTTATTTTACTCTTTGAATCTTCTTTATGTATCTAACTCTCTGCATATTCTCTGCATATTCTATTCACACTTGAGTTCTCTACAAACTTTGGCAGCCTCTGGCAAGAGTGTCCATAAAGGTGTCCACGAATCAGCGACTTTAATCCATCCATATTTGTCAGGAGATGGTAGAGATTGCATAGCTTTCAGGCTTCTGGACCAAATTCCAGATTGGCAAACTGCTCGATTTGAATGTTGTAGCAGTGCAGCCCATGGGGGAGGAGTGTTTTCCATTGAGAGACTATTAAAACTTTTTTTTGGCACCCCTTAAGATGCATTCAGATCACCCAAGGGACATTTGTACCAAATTTCATGCTTTTATGAGATTATTTTTTATGAGTGTCTTTTGCATCATCTGTCAACACTGTACACGGCCATTTTCAATTTAGTCAATAACTCACTTCCTGTTTCAGATCATTTCAGGCACCCCTTCTAGGATGTCTTAGGATGACCCAAGGGACATGTATGCCAAATTGTATGCTTTTATGAGATTCTTTAGTTGTCAGTTGAGTCAATCGACAACACTGTAGGCGGTCATTTTCAATTTTGTCAATAACTCACTTCCTGTTTAAGATTTTTTTGAGCACCCCTTCTGGGATGTCTTGGGATGACCCAATGGACATGTATGCCAAATTGAATGCTTTTATGAGATTCTTTAGTTGTCTTTTGAGTCAATCGATAACACTGTAGGCGGTCATTTTAAAATGTGTCAATAACTCACTTCCTGTTTAAGATTTTTTTGGGCACCCCTTCTAGGATGTCTTAGGATGACCCAAGGGACATGTGTGCCAAATTGTATGCTTTTATGAGATTCTTTAGTTGTCTTTTGAGTCAATCGACAACACTAGGCGGCCATTTTCAATTTCGTCAATAACTCACTTCCTGTTTCAGATTCCTTTGGGCACCCCTTCTAGGATGTCTTAGGATGACCCAAGGGACATGTGTGCCAAATGTTATGCTTTTTGGAGATTCTTTTGGTGTCTTTTGAGTCAACGGTCAACAGTTTAGGTGGCCATTTAGAATTTTGTCCATAACTCACTTCCTGTTTAAGATTTTTTTGGGCACCCCTTCTAGGATGTTTTAGGATGACCCAAGGGACATCTGTATCAAATTTCATGCTTTTATCCGCCGCTTAACGATTTGGCCATTTTTTGTGGTTAGCACCCCCTACTATAGGGTGCCTGGATCATCACGCTACGGCCCAGGCCAAGCTATGTCCATTTTGAAAATAGGACTTCTTATAGGTTAGTCTTGAGTAGGGATGCACTATTATATCGGTAACGTATCGAAATCGGCCGATATTGGCCGTAAAATGCCATATCGGTATCGAACCGATCTCAAAATAAACCCGATTATTTTCACCGATATTGAAGACGCAATAATAAATGTGACTGAGAGCAGTCTGTCTGCCTGTGTCTGTCTCTTTAAGAGAGTCAGCTGAGGCCCCTCCCTCCCCACTCCACACACGCTCTGCATGTCGTCTCTCAGAGCAGCAGAGCTGCTGTGTGTGTTGGAGAACAGAATGAGAAGTAGTCAAACGGCAAACAAACTCTTTACGTCCACAGTTCATACCCAGAACAGAGGCTTCTTGTACATCTTAAATAAGATTAGAGTAGTGATACTGCGGAGGATTATTTTCAACACGAATGTGTACATTGTCTCGTTATTTAACATCAAAGTAACAAGCACTCGTTACTCGACATGAGTGCAACCAACGGCCGCTTTTGAACAAGCAAGCCTGTGTATTTAACCACAGAGAATGAGCACAAATTAACTCTCAGCTGGTAATGTTTCTGTCTTTAACATCCTGTTAACACATTCTGGAATGTGTTCTGTAGTAGTGTACGAAGCAAGCTGTCCCGCTCCTAAACTCACTGCTGATGTTATAGAATGTTAGATAGTGATAAACTAAACAATGATTGTATTTATGGCAAGATTAGTTTGTATATCATTCACACAGTGGTGGCTCCAGGGAGTTGTGATTGGGAGAGCTAAGGGGGGCTTTATTGTTTAGAGTAGAGGCTAATGAATTTAGGCAACAGACAATATGAATAACACTAATAACAATTGAGATTCAATGATCTTAGTTTCAGAGGCCACATAACATATGGTTTTGTGTTATACAAAGATTCAATTAATTCTGTGATGGCTTATTATAGCATACAAAAATGATGTAATATTTAAGTTTGTTACTTAGAATATATATAATGTATTTATTCCATAAATATTTTTCATCACAGTAGGGTTAGTGGGGAGGGGGGTTTACCATGAACTTTCACCAGCAAAACAAAAATGTAAAATAAAAAAAATCTCCAATGAGCTCAATATAAATATAATATATCGGTATCGGCCGATATGACCCAGCAAATAATCGGTAATCGGATATCGGTCATAATTTCATAATCGTGCATTTCTAGTTTTGAGTTTGGGTAGGGAGTCGAGAACCTTTATGTCTTTTGGTATGTTGGTGGCAGCGTAGTAGAATGCATTTTTACCTAAGTTTGAGCTGAATTTGGGGGGAACGAGGTCAAATGATCTCCTTCTGGTGTCACTCACTCTAGAGAAGTAGTTTGACAGGTAACTGGGCACTGATCGTATTGTATCTTAAAGACTAGACCCATTTAGAGAGGTTGCACTCTGTCTTCCAGCCCAGACTAGCAAAGTGAGCTGGGAGAAGGTGAGTCCTGAGGGAGAGGCCTAGTGGTAGTCTTATTAGTTTGTTTTGAGAGGTCTGCACCATGAGGTGCAGGCATAGTCGAAGCTAGAGTCCTCATTGAGTTGGTGGTGAAATGTTTTCGGCATTCATCTGTGGACCTCATATTGACTGCATTCAGGCAGAGAAAGGCAGACTTAGTTTCCCCTAAATTTGTCACCCTACAAGTGTCTGGTGAAATAAAATAGCAAGCTAAAAATATAAATGTCAATGCATCACTATTCACTAATAAGGTATGTACTCTAGATAAAATACCAGTGTACATTAACTTCTCCATAGACCTCTCAAAACACTCTATGCAGTGGGAGACAACAGAAACGTGCAATGGAGGCTTTAATATATAATTTTAAAGATTTTATATAACCGAGTCTAAGAGTCTAAAGCCCTGATAGAAGCCCCCAGTGACTGGAAATGTTGATAGTCGTGCTAGCTAGAGGACGACTATGGGGTCACCAACATCAGTAGCGTTCATCTGCCATAATTAGATCATAATTAGATCATGAGGTATGTGTGTGTGTGTGTGTGTGTGTGTGTGTGTGTGTGTGTGTGTGTGTGTGTGTGTGTGTGTGTGTGTGTGTGTGTGTGTGTGTGTGTGTGTGTGTGTGTGTGTGTGTGTGTGTGTGTGTGTGTGTGTGTGTAAATGTAATGCACATTGTAAAGCGCTTTGGATAAAGGTGTTATATGAATGCACCATTTCTATTTCACAGATTGGCAGTGGAAAATGTTAAACAACTGAGGAATGAAAAAAAGAAGAGAAAAAACTACTCAAGGGATCTTTAAATGGACCTGATTTAAATACTGTATCTGACCAAAATGGACTTAGAATAACAGGATTAAAATGTCAAAATAACCGTCAAGGTGAATAAGACATAAGGCAGCAGGGGACAGAAGGATGGTTTAGAGAGGCAAGGAGTCCTGATGGAGTCACACTGGGAAATGGAAGATTAATCTTCTATAGGAGGCATTTACTGTAGGAAATACACAGCAAAACCCTTAGTTATACCGTAACCCTGTCCCTGAGAGAGTGAACATTGACCCTTAGGGGTCAATCTTTAGTTTAGTATTAAAACATTTTCCAGCCCGCCAGTAAGGACTTGTGAAAGGAACCATAATGAGAAAGACATGAAAGGAACCATAATGAGAAAGACATTAAACTTCCAGCAGCTGAAACAGACATGTGGACTAATTTGAGACTGCAGCCTTCCATGGTAATCCAAGGGCACTGTCCATTAATCAAGAAATGCTTTAAAAGTAATATTTTAAAGGGCTGAGTGCATAGAGAGTGCAAGTAGAGATGCCATCTCGGAATCAGAACATTGCCAGTTTGCTATTTGTTTCTCTTCATCAGTGTAATCCCATTGAGCGTTAACACAATTATTTTTTACGAATTTGAAACATATGATGTGTGTGTAGAGTTCATAGTTATAAAATAATTTTGTAGCAGTATAATTCTGCTTTAAGACCAATTGACTATATCTACACAGCGGCCATTTTGCTCTCACGTCATATTTGCGGGGTTGGGAGAAACGCCACCCCACCAGGGTGCCCAAATATGACTTAAGGGCAAAATGGCCACCGTGTGAATATGGTAAATTACCCCCAGAATTGTGTCTACGGTCAAGGAGGAAGTGACCGGCTTGCAGTTTTTGTTGTGGTGAGTTTGGTGTGTTCTCTGTTGATATAAACAAATTCTGGTGGTTCAAACATAATATGCATAATTCATGGGATATGGAATACTAAATTAGGGCAAGAAAAGAGCAAAGAAAAAAGTGTAAAATTAGGGACATTTTGAGGAGGAGAAAAATATTGATATTATTGAACAGAGATGATTTTTTCTGAGGATTTAAACCACACCATGGGACATGTGGACAGGGACTTTAAAATGCCACTTCCATTGAAGTCAATCAGCACCTCTTCTTCTTAACACATAGCATTAGTCAAACAACATGGAGTGGTGCGTGACTAACAGGGATCGTCACAGAGGACCAGTGGAGGCCAGAAGATATGCTGTAGGGAAGGGAAAGTAAGATGAGAAATGAAACGCCTTTGGAAACCCATAAGCCTTTTTCACATGGAGGATGAGGAAACCATAACTTGTTTGGGCATTGTGAGTTATCATTCTATAAGTAGGGATTTGAAAGGGAGAGTGGTACTACAGTAGGCACTGCTGGAAAGTAAGTCATTATAGTTATATTTTTATTTTGAGGTACACTTACTTTACTTGAATATTATTTACTCCACTACAATTATTTGACAGCTTTATTTACTAGTTACTTTGCAAATTTACTGTAGATCATTCAAACAAAACTTACCCTGCTGAGAAAACACCCCAGCAAATACCAGCTTATGATGGTTGCTAGTTTTAGCTGGTCTTATCTGGTAGAGAGAGAGAGAGAGAGAGAGAGCAGGGTCAGGTGACAGGTTACGCAACCTTTTACCGGGAGGTGTGACCTCTCAGGACACCACGAATGGATTTAGAAAGAGACAGTCAGAGAGACGGATAGGCACAGCGAGAGAACAGGCAGGATGGAAAGGCAGTTATTGGCCAAAAGCACTTAATTTTGTTCCAGGGGGGCTCACAGCTGAATTGGCGCTCGACCTCTCAACTTCACCTTTCGCTCACAAGTGGAGCAGAAGACCACCTGCCGTGGGCATGTGAAGGAAGGTAGAGACGTTGCAGAGATAGACACAGTATATTGAGGGATTGCTATGGCCAACCTCTATTCAGTATACACAACTCAGTGACAGTGTATACATATTGTTGTGTACTGAGCTGTGGGGTCTTCTGTGGGGTGCTCTCGGGCGGAAACCTCTTCAGACTCCACCTCGCCCCCTAGCACTTCCTCTCCCTGTACCCCTTCCTGCCACCTTCTGGCTCGATTGAGGCTACATTGTAGATGTCCCTGTCGCAGGGGGAGATATGGAGGAACGCGACCAACCCATGGTGAGCACCACCTCTTCCCAGGAGGCAACTTTCTCCAACCTGGCAAGAATGTTCGACACATACATGCAGTCTCAAATGGAGAAGGAAAAGAAGCAGGACAAGGAGAGGGAGCGTCAGGAGCGGAAGCTCGACATCATCAATCATCAGATAACCCAGCTCCAATTGGACATGGAGGCAGCCAGGGTGCAGCCGAGGAGGCCTACCGAGGCAGCGGGGCCATCGACGGGATCTGCAGCAGCAGGACCAGCGTCAGCACCAGTGCCGATGGGGGACCCAAAGCTGATGAGGTTGGAGGACTCCGATGACATCGAACAGTTCCTCACAACGTTTGAGAGACTGGCAGGTGTTTACAACTGGCCACGACAACAGTGGGCCGTCCGGCTTATTGCTGTACTGACGGGCAAGGCACGAAGTGCTTTCGTAGCTATGGACCCAGCCCACACTCAAGACTATGACAGGCTGAAAGCGGCAGTGTTGAAGAAGTATGAGGTGAACAGAGACTCGTACTGTCAACGCTTCCGTAACCTTGATGTGCTACCGGGCGAGTCACCCCAGGAGCTGTATGCCCGCCTCAAAGACCTCTTCTGCAAGTGGGTTGACTTCTCTTCGTCCACCAAAGATGACATCATGGAGAAGATGGTCCTTGAGCAGTACCTTTGGGTCCTCTGGCCAGAAGTGAGGGTCTGGGTTAAGGAACGTGATCCGGAGACGGCGGCAAAAGCGGCAGACCTGGTCGACACCTACGTCTCGGCACACAAGGGCTCAGAGTATTGCACCACAGACTTCCGGTTGAGGACGCCACAGGGGGCGCCTTCAGAAGGGGGGGGAAATGTCACGGGGCAGCCCGTGCCCTATACATAGATACACTAAGAGGGAAGGGACTATTTGTAGCATATGATTTTTACCTGTATTCAATGTAGAAATGACACAGACTTCAGGGGTTCAAACTTTGTTTATTTAAACACTGTGTATTGGAACTGATCTGAAATGTTTGTTTGTCACCTGGTCTTTCCTCTGCAGTACTGGCACCCCCTGAATCTGACTGGTAACTGCCGAAACAGAGCAGGCTAGTCAATTGGGTTTAAGAAGGGGTGGAACGTGCCATGTGCTGTAGAGGAGGAGGGGTGTTGGACACTGTTAAGGAGCAAAGTATTTCTATGTCTTTTTGAAGTAAATGCAAACCCAAAATGGTGTTTAGTTTAAAGTACAACATCTATTTATGTGGTAGGTTATTTATTCATCAGATAGTTGTAAGCTTGTAGATAAGCTAATCTTGAGGTTAATTGTGTCTGTACTTGTGGTAGGATCCACTCCCTATTTAAGGGAGGCTGCAAGTGACAGTCAGGTAGTTGAACTTGGCAAGCAAAGCGTTAACAGCCGTGAGACAGAGCTGCCAGGGCCCTTAGTTAAGGGATAGCCTGTATACACGAATCCACAGAGCGCTTCCCTGTAGGTATGGCACCGCCCCCTTTAGGTAGGCCGCCATTACTGCGGTGTCAATATCAGTCAGCTGCTACTACGCTGATATTGACACCGCAGTAATGGCGGCGCTACCTAAAGGGGGCGGCGCCATACCTACAGGGAAGCGCTCTGTGGATTCGTGTATATGCAGTCACTGTATGGTTTGTTGTCTTTAGTTATGCTTTAAGTAATTCTATAATTTGTGTAAGTCTATTTTTCCACGTTTTATTTATTTTTCATTATCTACCTGCTGCATATTCGACTGTTTTCCGGAGAATAAAACTCAACGATCTGCAAATTCTGAACTTGTTCGTTTTTGGAGCCTTGGCCGCTTGGTCAACCTTTACAGTCCCTATCATCAGATAGGTCATTTGTTAAATAATAGCCTAAGTACTTGGCCTCATCACAGACTTTAAGGGCAGTACCAGACAGAAAAATACAGGAAATGACAGTTTACTGTCCTCCATACTTCTTATAATCATGATGCTACTCTTCTTTGCATTGCAAATAATGTCACAGTCTGAGCCATATTGAGAGCAGACCCTCAGTAACTGTTGAAGACCAGCACTATATGGACAGAGGATCACCAAATCATCCGCGTACATCAGGTGGTTGATTATTTTGTTACCAACCCAACCGTATCACAGCTGTTCAGCTGCTTAGATAGGTCATCCATTAATAAATTAAAAAGCAAAGAAGCAGAAACACAGTTACCCCATCTAACACTGTGTACTGATGTGCGTACCAAAAAGCCAGGATTCTTATTCAACATGTACTGTAGGAACCCCTCTGTTCTGTAATTTTTTGTGGTTAACAACTTTTCGTGATTAACATGATCAAAAGCTTTAGACAAACCAATAAAACACGTACAAATTGTGGTATTATGCCTTTAAGGCAAAAATACGCCATGTTTAGGTTTAAAACCGAACTGGTTGTCAGAAGTCAGGACAAACCTCTCCAATCTGTTCAGTAGTCCTCTCCAAGACCTCGGATAAAATACTGGCCAAATAATTGGTCGGTAAGTATCTGAGCTATTCAGTTTCCCAGATTTATCTTTAATAATGGGCACTAATAAAACGGATAAATGGAATTTGGTAAAACACTATGAATTAAAAACCCAGTAAAGCAGATAGCAAGTAAGGGACAGAGTTTTCTGCCTGCAAACTTTAGATGCTCAGCAGATATCTTGTCCATATCACACGCCTTATTATCTTTAAGCATCCTGACTGCATCATAGACTTCTTGTGTGGGGAGATATCCTCATTCTTAATGTTGCCCACTATGGAGGAGTTGCTTTGAACACAATTGAACAGCTCATAATAATGTTATTGCCACATCTGAGTAATCTCCTCTGAGCCGGTTACACCATCAATATTTGTTGGCAAAGATGTTTTACAATTATTTCATACTTTGATTTCTTTCCAGAAGTCATTCACATCATGTTTTTGTAGCTTCTTTGCAAGAGTCAGCCCTCATTGAGAGGATATCTCTGCTTTCCGGCAGAAACCAGCTAACTCCAAAATGTTCATTTTTCAGGAAATGACAAAAACAAAACAAAAAGTTGAGTTAGGAGGTTTTGTTCATAATTGATAAGAACAGCTAAATGGACCGCAAAGCTCACAATGAGGTTGGAGGTCAAAAGGGGGTGGAGCCTGGAGTCAGCAAAACCAGCTAACTCCACCCTCCTTTGGTGGACTTAGCTGGTTTAGCAGAAAGTTTGAGGATCCAATGGAGTTAGCTGGTTTTGTTAGAAGTGCTTTTTAATACTTTTCATTGGTTCAAAATGTTTTTAATTACACACAGACGTAAAGGGTGTTCAATAGCACTGATTTATGCGGAAAAGGTTTGCTGGTTTCTGCCGGACAGCAACGATATGAAAAAAAATATATTTGCTCGTTTTTTATGTAAAGGTCCATGTTTTTGTCTGCCTGACTCAACCCAAGCTTTGAAAGCCCTTCTTGCCTCAGCATGAAGTTCACCCACATAATCATTCCAGCCTGGCTTAGCTTTCATGTACATCTTGGTCCTATGTTTATTCAAAGGCCTTCTGGACATAAGGAGGGACTCTACAATGCATTGTTTACCTATCCTGTGGTTTCAATGTACATATTATTTCGATAGGATATAGTTTAGGCAGATGCTAGGTACTTGGTTTACCTGGGATCCTAGTTTCTTGAGGCACTACAGTCTCTCTGCATTCTATGTATGTGATTACCTTGATTATTGTCAGTTGCTGTGCATAAGAGCATCTGCTAAATGCCGGATGTACTGTATATTTATAAAACCCAAAGACAGATCTCCAATCTGGCATTCCTGTTTTGGTCATGTCATTATAGGCGAAAAATTCTCTAAATAAATAGCTAAATAAGCAGATAATACAAGCTCGGATTGCATTGCAACCAGTTTTGAGCTTGTAGGTATAGGCTATTTTCGCTACTTTTGCATGCCACTTAATGTATAACAAAGTATAAAATGGGTCATGCAAATGTATTGGGAAAAACATCAGAACATATGAAGATGAATGCGTTTTCATTTAAATCTAAGAGTGTACTACATGTCTTTGTTGGTCAAGTTTTTTGTTAGTTAGTTAGTTAGTTACTAGAGCATTTACATGCGATTTTACAGGTGGCTACTTGGACCTGGAAAATGGTTTGCTGGAGAAGAATGGGCCAGCCATTTTAAATTCAGCAGCCCTCTGACTGGCATGTAATACATGAAGATTGGACTGGGTACATGAGAGAGGTGGTGAGTAGAGATGCGCGGATGGGTTATTTTGTCACCCAAATCCGCGTTAACAAGTTCATTATCCATCCGCCATCCACCCGCGGTACTTATATCATCCTATTTATAGATCCGCACCAACCGCACCAAATAATTGTTATTTTCCTGACGTTAGTTTTCTTATAAACAGTGTTACTCACCACTGTCGCGATGCAGTGACTGTATACAATCCACAACCATGGTAACAACAAGCGAACGTCTTCATTAAGTTACTTTCGCTTTCAACCACTTTGTTGCCATGTCGGCTTTTTATAAGCTTTTTATAAGCGACTTTTAATATAATAAACTTTATTTATATAGCACCTTTCATGACATAAATGCAGCTCAAAGTGCTTTACAGAAAAAGAAAGAAAAAGTGAAAACAAAACACAAGGCAAAAACAATGCTCTGTGTTGCGACTTTTGGGCTTGTTTGGCACTTGTTTTGGGCTTGTTTTCATAGACCTGGCTACTTATTTCTCTCGCAACCTGGCAACACTGGCTGCCAGCAAAGCAACATGTCGTGAGCGGCTATTTTGTGCCTGGTGTAAAATGACGTAATATTAAAATACTACAAACGCAGACACGGTGAAATTTAGTGCTTTTTAAAAGCTATTATAGGCCTATAGATTGATATCATTAATTTAATTCCCGCATTATTTCACCCGCGGTTTATCCAATATGAATTAATAATTATATTTGATTGACCCAAATCCACCCAAACTGCGGTTAACTGCGGCAACCGCGGCTAAAACCGCGATCCGCGCATCTCTAGTGGTGAGGCTCCCAGAGTGGAGTGCAGAGAAATGATAAGTTTACCAAGGAAGGCTGGAGAGAGGGATGAAGAGAGAGAGAGAAGGGAGGGGATCAAGGACTGAGGTAGCCATAGGGAAGGGAGGGTGAGTAAGAGCAGGTGCGTGGAAAGATTTGGAAATAAAAAATGCAGAGGGGTGTGTGAAGGGACAGTAAGAGAACCAGGGAAGGTTCTAGGAGATGAAAGGCTTTAAAGCTTTTTAACCCTGCTAGCATCAGGCCTCCAAGGATGGCAATGTTGGTCACTCAGGTCCCGGACAACTACAGGCTGGATTGCTATGGAATTTGCTGGGCACCTTCATGCACCCCAGAGGATGAACTCTACTGAGTCACCCCATAGTATACATCTGTACTCCTCCCTCAGTGAATATACAATATATTGCCCCCACCAACAATAGTGAGAGTGCGGGGCTCTCAGTCAGTTCAAACCAGGTGTTGACTCTCTTGGGGCTTTGAGAGAGGGAGAAGATATACAATAGGAAGATACTATAAGAAGATTGGGACATTGAACTGAATATGTGGAAGGCAGTGGGCAGTTAACCAGGCAGAGTTGGAGCCTGAAAACATTTTTTGTTAAAGGTTACATATGTACAGGTTCAGGTCTGGCTCTCTGGAACAAGAGTTCCCTACAAACAGGACTCAACCCATTTGGACTCCCAACCCATAGCATAAGAACCATTTTCTTTAAGGCATATCACAGCTTGGATCAGGGTTAGAGATACACAGGGAATAGTTTCACATAGCCAGTCAATCCGATATCTCCGCTTAGTGATGCGTCTGGTGACATCTTAATTCAATGAAGGGGCTAAAACTGGGTGAAATAATTTGAAAAAAAAAAAAAAAAAAAGCATTGCAGCAGAATACTTATTGGAACTTTGGTTTAAAAAGCAGTAGTTATAGGTTTGTTGCTGTTCCAACCCATACATTGAATTTTGATTTCCTCAGTTTTATAAGTAGGCAGGGATCTCTCAATGTCTGACCACAGGGAAAGCAAACGGTGAGGAAGTGCTTCTACAGGGAAAGTGGAAAATATGTTATGCTATTTCAATTTAAAAAGTCGTGATTATAGTCTCGGGAGAAAAACTGTGTGTGTGTGTGTGTGTGTGTGTGTGTGTGTGGGGACACCTTTAAAAGTTTAACAAGGTAAAAGGCCTTGGAGGAACAGAGTGAGATAGAAGTAATAACTGATTTATTTTCCTTTTTTTATGTGATAACTGACAATAGACACTGTCCCTCACAACCAGAATATATTTTGGCATCCTGGTGACCTTGCAAAACACAAAATTACAGAAACATGGACAACGCTGTAATGGTGGGGTTGGAATGATGATATTCTGCTCCGCTGAAGGATGAATACACTACCTGAAAAGGCTGTCTATGTCCATCTGATTGTGAAATCAGATGATTAAATTATATATGCCATGGCCTGTAGCATAGAACGACAAAGAGCGGACGGTGAGAGATGCTATTATACCTTGTGGTAAACAACTTATCTCTTATTCTCTGAACGAAACATAATTCATAAGTAGTTTCATTCTCCTCTCATATCATGGCTACAGAGCTTGGCTAGACCATATCCAAAGTATGAAAGCACTGAACATGACCCTCTGACTGCTGGAAACTAATGTCCTACACGATTATATAAACAAGATATAAAGTATTAAAAGTCATACTATCAAAAGCAACATCAACTTCACAAAGTTATGTAAAAATGACATGGAATAGACACTTTGTATGGGCAACACAATGGTGACAATAGAGGAAGTAACCAGAAGAAGGATATTGGCTCAGACTTTCGACAAAACTACAGATGTGTCTTCAGTGCACACTTCTCTCCTCATAGTGTAGCGGCTAATTGCATGTTTGCACCAAAATCTTTCACAAGTGGAAACAAGTACCAAACTGTGCACAACAACTACTCTGCTTGTGGTGAGGCAGACTCCTTAGGGTTCTTAGCCACTCAAAAATCAAGATGGCTGCCACATTTCCAAGATGGCCACCCGTTAATACTATTTTGGGAGCAACTTGGTGTAGAATTGTTAAATATTAATGATCTTGCTATCAAATTATACATATTTGACCACAGAGAAGCCAGATGTATACCTCTAGAGAGGCTAAGAAGCTTCATTCAACCGTGCTTGCCCATACCGGGGGATGTGCACACCCAAACTATAGTATGTGAAAACTTGAGACTTGGGACTGACCTCTGAATGAAGAAGGAAATAATATAATAGAAAGGGAATACAAGAGCGTGGGAGGAAGGAGGAGGTGAGAGGGAGGGGTAGAAGAGTATGATAAATGGACTGCA
Source organism: Gymnoscopelus braueri (assembly GCF_963280865.1). Classification (NCBI taxonomy): domain Eukaryota; kingdom Metazoa; phylum Chordata; class Actinopteri; order Myctophiformes; family Myctophidae; genus Gymnoscopelus; species Gymnoscopelus braueri. The sequence goes on along the minus strand of NC_137608.1, from coordinate 26,783,152 downwards.
TTTATGTACTATAGTACCTTTCTATTCTTTTCAGCCACTCAAAGAGCTTTACAATGCACTTCACATTCACCCTTTCACACACACCACAACAGCACAGAAACAGCGTTACACATCATTACATGCTAATGTGGTACACGTTCACACACCGACAGCGGAGGCAACCATGCAAGGCACCAACCTACTCATCGGGGGCAGTTAGCGACTCAGTGTCTTGCTGAAGGACACTTCGGCGTTAAGCCAGAAGGAGCCGAGGGTTGAACCGGAAACCTTTCCGGCTCCCAGGTGGCTGCTCTACCTCCTGTGCCACTGCCGCCTAAAGGGTAGAAATGATGAAGTCAACAGGGAATAGCAGGGGAGTTGAGCAGGAGGCAAGGCAGGTTGGGTGGGTTACGGTCGGGTCGGGTAGACAGATGGGCGCTTGGGTGGAGGAGGCAGGATGGGGAAGAAGCCAAAACAAGAGACAGGTGTACAGAAAGAGACAGGTACCGGATGACATGCAGAGAAAGCCGGGGAAGTTTTACAACAGAGGGAGGTTTTGCAAGTCAAGCAGGAGAGAGAGAGAGAGAGAGAGAGAGAGAAGGAGAGAGAGGAAAGGGAAGATATCTAAAGAGGGAGTGTTTGAAAGATGGGGCAGAGGGAGGGGAGGAGGAAGCTCGCAGCAGGTAGACAGGGCCATGTTTCAAAAGGAAAGCCAGGGGAAAGGGGATGCGGGGAAGGCAAGCAGGTGAGGAGACAAGGGTAGGTTTTTGAACACAGACAGAGCAGCGCTGAGCCGGGGAACACGCAGGTGAAATCCCTGTGTGCTGTCAGTGGCTACAATACATTAGCTCACAGCTTTTCTCTGTGAGCCAAGTGCTTGGAGGATGGATGGCAGTGTAGGAATGGGCAGAGAGAAGTTTATCACCCAACTGGTCTACTGTACCTTTTTTTTTTTTTACTGTTTGTTTTATACTGTGAGTGCATCATGTAATGCATTTTCTGCTGCCATATTTCTGCTGCCAAGAGAAAAATGTTTTCTTCACATTTCAGAGTAATTGCAACGAGGCTGAGGTTGAGGTCGACATTGTTGACCTAAATATTAATTAAAAAAATAAACGGAGTAGTAATGCCAACACACTCAACCTCATTCACAAAACATGTGTACCCAAGACTGTTTCCACAAACATAGTGAATTCCCCCTGAATTTATTCTTTGGTTTAAACAAAAGAAACAACATGCTAACTTGGCTTCAACTTGGAATTGTCTTATTCTTTATGCAAAATGTATTACAGTATTACATCGTATTAACAACCAAATATATCAGACCATTAGGCTTCTGATTATTATGTTATTATTGTGCCATGCCCACACTGCTTCTGTCACAGAGTGCATGGTGCACAGTGCACACCATAAGTGACAGTCAACGCATTGTGCCAAGAGGTGAAGGACTACAAAGATAGAGCTAATGATGCAATGTAGGTTGAGGGGGGGAAATATTACGTGCATAAAATTACAATATATTAATTTGACCCCGCCTTCCTATGTGTCCAATGCCCGACCTCTGGATTTGTTCTGGATTTGTCCTGATTGTCCTGATAGGAGATAAGGGGCCATAGCAGAGCTGGTTGATTGGTATGAACTGACCAACATTGGCATCCTTAGTTTCTTGGAAAGAAACTGTTGAGATGGCGGGTGTTTATAGTCTTAATAGACCAGCACCATCTCCCAGATGAAGTTTCCTCAAACAGATGGCCCCCTTCCTGCCTGCTTGCCTGTGCAAGGTCGGTATCCCACTCTAGTCTTCTCCATGGTGTTGAAATTCCTTAATTGAGGGCATTCAGCAGCCAGTCAACCCACTCAGCATTTTGGAGGTGGTCCTTTGGAACTAAACCACATGATGAGGATGTGAGGAAGCTTTTGATTTAGAATCACTTCATTACTCTTTAATGGTGGTTACAGTATAAAAGCTCATGTACAGCATTGTGGATGTCACAGTTGTGGATAGTGTCAATTGTATTTATTTATTTTATTTTTATTGAAATTGTGTGTGGTTAGGTGAAGTCCCATTGTCTATGACCGCCTATGTTCCATTACATTTCATGCTGTCAAGATTTTCATGTTATAATGTATCGGATAGATTTGACCTGTTAAACCCATAATGCATTAGTTAGGTTCATAGAGTGCATTATTGCATTACAAACAGTTGGATTTCTTATCACATTTAATGTGCACATCAATTAATGCTGTACAGGTTAGATTTATTATTACTATTATTCAATAGTTTGTCTGAGTCTGAGATATATGGAGTCGTTTCCTACAGTCATTTAATGGAGCAGGTGTTTGTGGAGCATTTTAAAGCATTAGACATACTGTACAACAATTAGCACCAGGAGCCATGGTGGCTAAAGGATTTACCATGGCAAATAAAACCATGCCAACTCCCCAGTCAATCAGCAGGCAAACAGAAAGGTAAATACAAAGACAGACTGGCAGACGGACGGACGGACGGACGGACGGACGGACGGACGGACATACAGACAGGTATAGGGACGCAAAGACACCTGCCTGCATCTTCCAGATGCAGAGGATGAAAAGAGAAAATGGGGCAGTCAAGAATTAATCTGTAGAACAAGCACGACAAGCAATAAAATGCAAGCTGCGATGCTCCTCGGGTTTACAGCTCGCTTGTTGACAAAGGCTTTTGATTCCATGATTTACAAAGGTTTCTCACTGCAGAGGTTATAAATCAACTGTTATAAATTGTTGATCTAGCTTGGCACCGTTGATTCTTAGCACGGTGTGCTTCACAATGATTTATACACTATAACCTCAACAAAAAACACTGTCTGCTTACACTAGTATAAATATGTGGTGTGTGTTTGTGTATGTGTGTAGAAGATGTTTCCATGTGTGGTGAGTTGTGTGTTGAGTGAACAAGACAATGATGGACTGTGAGCCCAGGTTTTTATACAGACACTGGGTGCAAATTCCGTGCATGCGCGTCAATGCATGTGTATGCATCGACGTATGTTTGTGTGCAAGCCCCCAAACTTCTTTGTGTTTTATCTACAGTAGTAAGTTTGCTTCGTTGCCCGGTGTCCTCCTGGGGTCTATACTTGGTCCCCTCATGTTGTCCCTTTACACCAAATATCGTCATCGAAAATAGCCAACATACAAGTTCACAAAGACGTAACACACACAAATACATAATATACAAGCTCACAACACGTCTTGTATATTAGCTGTTTCTGGCAAATTTTCTGCAAATATACACCTATTGTGTCATGCCCAGAATAGTGATGCTAGGGTGCATGCAGTTAACAGCTGGTGTGTGTTGTTCATTGCAAGTTACTCTAATCTCAGTGATGATGTGGAGGGTGGTGGCTGCAATAACTTTGATTGTAATTAGACTCATCCTGTTTTGAGCTTCGTGGACAGATTGGAAGCAGCCTTGTTTGGTTAAGATGCCATCTCATCATCTCTGCTCGCTCCTGTCTCCTCCTCACCTTCAGGCACACACGTACGTACGCACACACGCACGCGTATGTCACACCCTTAAAACTCAGCAGCACACGGTGTTAAGTAAAGTTAGTGTTAAATACGCCAGAGCAGAGAGGTGAGGTGGGGACAGGAACATTATGCCCTGGCTTTATAGGGCCATAATGTGAGCGATTTAATGAACAGCTCAAATTGGCACATACACTCATCTTTACACACACAGTCACACACACACACACACACACACACACACACACACACACACACACACACACACACACACACACACACACACACACACACACAGATGCCCATAGGTCCAGAGGACGACAGCTGGGCAGGGCCCAAATCTGTTTACAAGGCAGTTTTGAATAAGAACAGAGGCATTTGTGTGTGTGAGTGTGTGTGTGTGTGTGTGTGTGTGTGTGTGTGTGTGTGTGTGTGTGTGTGTGTGTGTGTTCCAGAAGGATAGCGAGAGCGAGACAAGCTGTTGTGCTGCGCTCTCTGTTGTGTTGGTGTGTGCAGTGTATTTCCTGTTTCTGCTCCCTGACTTCCTGTTAATTTCTTCAATCAGGGAAAGGGTAATGATTTGGCGTCCTACACACACACACACACACACACACACACACACACACACACACACACACTCTCTCACTCTAATGTGTCTTGGTGAACTTCCATTCACCTTTTGAACTCATAACCCATCTAACAATGTTATGTTCAGCAGCATCATTCTGTTCGCATGTGCATTTTTCTTTCCATGCACCACTGCTGCTGTTGGCATTATGTTTCTCTAAATTTGCATCCCTCTGCGCTGTCTTTCCTTTTTAGCCCACCAATTTTGTGTTCAACATTGTCACGCCATTGCCCCTGTGAGTGCCCTGGCCCTTGACAAACTCTAATCAATCTATTTAATTGCTCTAACAATGACAGTGACAATGACGACAATGTCATCTGTTACCATCAAATAGACCATTAAGTGCCTGCTTTACATACCTACATACTCACACACACACACATACACACACACACAGACACACACACACACACACACACACACGCACACACACACACACACACACACACACACACACACACACACACACACACACACACACACACACACACACACACACACACACACACACACACACACACACACACACACACACTCTCATACATCATTAGCGGACTGCGTCAACCATAGTACATTAATTAGGATTACCTTGACCTGCGGTGTAGCTCATTAAGAACAGAACGGCCCAGATATTGGAAACTATGTTACTAGCGTCTTGAGGTTTGTTTTTAATAGAGATCATTGCAGCAGTCTTTCTTTGCAGTCTGTTCTAATGTCTAGGACTCACATAATGACCTTTGGGCAGTTAATTCAAAAGCTGACACTTTTTGCATCTTATCGACAGAATGTGGATGTTGTCAAGTCGTGGAAACGGACCATGTGCAATTTCGAAATAAATTAAAACCGATATAGTGGCATAATTTTCAAAATAATCACAATTCCAACTGCCACTTACACTAGCTTGGTGTAGGGTTTTTAGACACGTAAATCAGGTGGGTTTCTCTGTAATTGCACATCCATAGTAGAAACTTGACCACAGTACTCACAGACTCCACGAGACAGGGATAAGGTTAGTGGAGCTTTACTGAAGTCCAGCTCAGTTACAAAGATGCATATAAACAAAAAACAAAATATAAAGTCCTTGTTGTCCAAAACAGGTTATAACATCCACAAAAAACACCCGAAAATACGGTCAAAACTGTTAGTTTCCTGCGCTCCAAACTAGCGTCTTACAAACATTTTCTCTCATTAATTCCCTCGTCAACTTAAGCCGTCACAGCTGCGCTCAGCATAATAATTAACTCAACTGTAGGGGGCGCACTTTACCAAATTACAGTAGACAGTTCTATCCAAACACAAACCCAACACAGCAAGACAATAAGGGAATAGAAATAATGTGAATTAAATACAGTTCCTAAATTGGCTCTTACATTACCGGCCCCTAATTGAGTAGGCAGGATGCATATCAATTACAAAAAACAAATAAAATTACATTTCAAGAGCCAAACTCAACAATCAAGTACTGTTCAATGTTCTTTACTCATTGTCCTTTTTTCTTCTTTTCTTATGTCTTTTTTCCTTATTTTCTTTTTATAAATCAGCTTCACAAAGCAGGCAAAGCTTGGCAATAGGCCTCTCCAAGGTATTGGTCTTTGTCTTAATCAGGACTCTGCGGACCAGACCGTGTTTGTCTGGAATAGTCTTTAGAACCCTGCCCATGACCCATGAGTTGCGGGGGGCAGAGTCGTCCACAATCAGCACAACGTCGTTAGGTGCTAGGTTTCGCTTGACTTGAGACCATTTTTGGCGTTCTTGGAGTACTCTTTGGCCCACCGCTTCCAGAACAAGTCGGCAATATACTGAGTCTGCCTCCAACGTCGACGAGCGTACAGATCTGCTGTCTGGAACAGCCCTACAGGCATCAACGGCTGTTTTTTCAACAACAACAGGTGATTGGGCGTCAGGGGCTCAAGATCATTGGGATCATCTGACGACGTTGTGATGGGCCTGCTGTTAATGATGGCTTCAGCTTCACATAACACTGTCTGAAGGCACTCATCGTCAAGTGTCTGCTGTTTCAATACAGAGCTGAGGACTTTTCTCACGGTACGGATTTGCCTCTCCCAAACTCCGCCATGGTGAGAGCCGCTGGGTGGATTGAAAATCCATTGGATTCCTCTCTGCATAAGGGAGTCTTCAATTTTCGATTGGTTCCACTGCTGGATGGATTCGCGGAGCTCCCGCTCGGCTCCAACAAAATTGGTGCCGTTGTCCGATCGAATTATCTTCACTTGTCCTCTTCGACACACAAACCTGCGCAGTGCATTTATGCACGAGTCCGTGTCCAGGGAGTGTGCAACCTCTATATGTACGGCTCTAATAGTTAGGCAAGTAAAGAGCACTCCGTACCTTTTCACAACACTGCGACCTCTTTTGACCTCCACAGGGCCAAAGTAATCGACCCCCACGTTTGTGAAGGGGGGTTGGTCAGGCAGCACTCTGTCGGGCGGCAAGTTGGACATCTTTTGTTCCCCAACTTTTCCATGGTGTCTGCTACAGACAACGCACTTCGTAAGGAGTCTTCTTATTGCCGAGTTCGCTTTGGGAATCCAGTAACTTTGTCGTAATTCTGAAAGCATATAATTTCGGCCGGAGTGTCCAATCCTCTCATGGATGTCTTGCAGGATGAGAGCAGCAATGTGCATGTCTTTAGACAAAATGACCGGATGCATGGCATCTTCCGGCATTGCAGAATTGCATAGCCTGCCTCCGACTCTGAGCATGCCGTCTTGCAGGACAGGATCCAACTTGTAGGTTGGACTACCTCTTTTGACACTGGATCCTTGTTGCAGAGCAGTTAGTTCTTCGCAAAATCTTTGCCGTTGACTGAAGAGGATAATTTCTCTCTCTGCATCTGCTAAGTCCTTCACTGTCAGAGACTTTCTTTCCAGTGTTCTCTTGTAGTCACACATGGTCTGCTCCACTGCATCTTCCAGCGTTGCTGCATCAGTGGTTGTCTGACTCATGGTATTTCTGATCTCCTGTCGTTTTTTACTAAGCTGCTGAAGAATCTGTTTGAGCTTGAGCAGCCATGCAACGGCTTTCTTCAGTCGATACCATCTGGAATGGTGCTGAATCAGTCTGCTCACAGGACTTTCCGTTGTGTGAGTTAGGTTCACGTTCACTGTGACCGACTTCCTCAGTTCAATATCATCAAGCTGGACCTGTTGTAGGTCAGGGCGTTCAGGCCACTGTTCTTCTGGTGTCTGGAAGTAAGATGGTCCATTGATCCAACTGTGGTTCTTCAAGAAGTTCTCTGCTGTTTGTCCGCGTGACGCACAGTCAGCTGGATTCAGTGAGGAGTTGACGTACCTCCACTGTGTTGGTCTTGTGCTATCTCTGATTACAGCAACTCTGTTAGCGACAAAGGTTTTGAAACGTCTTGTTTCGCTTTCAAGGTACCTTAGTACTGTAGTACTGTCGGTCCAGAAGACTGAGTCCAGCAAATCCAGTTGAAGTTCCTTTTTCATCATCTTGTCCATTTTTACAGCTACGACAGCTGCTGTCAGTTCCATGCGTGGGATAGTGGTCTGTTTTAGCGGTGCCACCCTAGACTTTCCCATTAAGAAAGCGCAGTGGGACTGTCCGTCTTCATCAACAAGTCGCAAGTACGACACCGTTCCATATCCATGCTCACTTGCATCAGAAAAATTGTGTAGTTGGGCCGTGGTGTTAGACCCAAAGCCAGTAGGCTTGATAGACCTCCTCACACTGAAGTCAGACAGCTGATGGAGGTCATTCAACCACTTCAGCCACTTCTGTGCAAGCGCTTCTGGGACATTTTCGTCCCATCCTAGTTTGTCTTTGCACGTTTGTTGGAGGAGCATCTTCGCAGGGAGGGTGAGTGGCGCCAGAAAGCCTAAAGGGTCGAAGATTGAGCATACGACTGAAAGGATTCCACGCCTTGAGAGTGGCTTGTCTTTGGTATTGATGGTGAACCTGAACGAATCGTCTTCAGTGCACCATTGTACACCAAGGGCCCTCTCCACAGGTAGAACATCCTGACTCAAGTCCAGGTTCTTGAAGTCCTTTGCCCTCTCCTCTTCTGGGATCAATGACATCAGCCCACTTCGTTAGACGAAACCCTCCAGTAGCACATAGCGCCGTGAGTTCTTGAACCAGCACGACAGCTTTCTCTTCACTTGGAACAGACTTTAAGCAGTCGTCAACGTAGAAGTTTCTGAGAACAGTGTCAACTGTCTCAGTCGATGAGTTGCTTCTGTTGTCTTCGGCTGTCTTTCTCAGTGCAAACGTTGCACAGCTGGGGGACGACTTAGCACCAAAGGTATGTACCACCATCTTGTACTCCACAAGGTTCTCTGTGAGGCATCCCTGAGGCCACCACAAAAAACGCATGAGGTCCGTGTCTTCATCAGGTACCCTTACCTGGTAGTACATTGCTTCGATGTCAGCCATGACTGCAACATGTTCCTGTCGAAATCTCAACAACACTCCGACAAGTGAATTTGTTAGGTCTGGACCTTGGAGTAGTACGTCGTTCAATGAAGTTCCTTGAAAGGAAGCAGCGCAATCGAACACGACTCGCAGCTTCTTCTTCTTAGGGTGGTATACCCCATGGTGGGGAATATACCAGGCTCTGCCATCTTGACGGCTATGTTCGGCGTCGCGTACTGGAACTGCATGACCTTTAGCCATCATGTTGCTCATGAAGGTTGTGTATTCTTCATGGAACTCAGGATTCTTGGCGAGTTTCCTCTTCAAGTTGACTGCACGCTGCAAAGCAACACTTCGATTGTTTGGCAAGTTGAGTGTTTGCTTCTTTACAGGTAGGTTGATGTAATAGTGCCCATCAACATGACGAACAGAACTTGTCATCTTGTCCATGAACTGATGGTCCTCCAAAGACATCTCCACGTTGTCATCACAGTTCCTCTCAGGAAAGTCGCGGTTGTATAGCTGTATGGTTAACTCCTCTATACTCTGCAGAGATATCCGATTAACAGAGAACCATTGCCGTTCATCATTTTCAGAATTGACATCGTTGTGTTCTTTCAGTGGCCCGTTTATGACCCAGCCAAGGGCAGTCCTCACAGCATAGGGTCCGTTGCCCTGACTGTTTATTACAGTCCATGGCTCCATTGCCTTGTGGGCGTTGGTCCCTATCAGGAGCCCCACTTCGGCATCAATGTATGGCAGTTTCACATCTCTCAAGTACGGCCATCTGTCTACATCCCTCTGCAAAGGAATGTTCCGTCTGCTCACTGGTATCTCCTTCTGTGTGAACACTTTGGGCAAGTCTATGAAGTTGTCTTCTTCTAGACCGCTCACTTCCATATCCGAGAGCACGTGACTGTCAATACTCCCCTTCAGATTCATGGTTTGCAGAATAATCTCTGTCTTTCTGCCAGTGAGGTTTAGCTGCCTGGCTAGGTTTTCGGTGCAAAATGTACCTGTACTGCCCGGGTCCATAAAGGCATAAGTCTCTACTGTTTTGGGACCTTTCTTGGATTTGAAACGGACAGGTACAATAGCAAGGATACCGTCCCCGTTACCGGCCCCAGTGTACGCACTGGTTTCTTTGTGTACAGACACAACGGCACTCGAGACTGCTTGATCTGTCTCACCGTTGTCAATTCTCTCACTGGAGCTATGTTCTGGCTTGGAGATATGGAGCAGACTGGGGTGTTTCCCCGAGCACACTTGACACGTCGCCTTCTTTTTGCACTCTTTGCTGCGATGACCCTTAACTAAACAGCCAAAACAGAGTCCAGATTTTTTCAAAAATTCAACTTTGTCCTTGTGTGGTTTGTCACGGATGGAGTGACAGATTTCCAAAGCATGGTTCTTCTCACAGAATAGGCAAGGTTTGACAAGGGCAACATTTGCAGGGGTAGTGTCATGCTTTGCCTTAGGAGTAGGCAGTGCCTGTTCTTCCCTTGAGACAACATTTGTTGCAAAGCTGCTCCTTTTAGTTTCCTCTTTCTTGACACCTTTCCCTGCTGCTTTGTTCTTGTCTCTTTTTTCGGTATTCGGCCCATCATCTGCAATATTCCCGAAGAGCGGGTCCATGATGACTTTAGCCTGTCTTTCAATAAACTTGACCAAGTCGAAGAACTTGGCTCTTCCATGCTGTCTCTCTTGGAGGTCGAAAGCAGCACCTCTCCATCTCTCACGGATCTTGTATGGGAGTTTTGATATGATGGTTCTCATGTTTACAGGGTTGTCCATCTCATCCATGTAGTTAATGTCCTCCATGGCGTTGCGACATGACACAAGAAACAGTGAGAAGGAGTTCAGTGACTTGCCATCTTCTGACTTTATCTGAGGCCATTGGAAAGCCTTCTCCATGTAAGCCGTGGCAATCTTTAACTCATTCCCATAATGATCTCTGAGTAGCTTCATCGCCTCTCTGAAACCTCGCGTGGGTGTCATATGTTGACAGCTCCTGATGAGATCTCTCGGTTCCCCCCTAGTATACTGTTCTAGGTAATAGAGTTTGTCAGCATCGCTCTGAGTCTTTGATTCAATGGCGTGTTCAAACGCTCTCAGAAAAGATCTGTACTGGAGTGGGTCGCCATGGAACACTGAAACGTCTACTTGAGGAAGGTGAGAGAGCTGTTGTTGCATAGCGAGCATCTCCGTAATGTCATTCTGTTTCTGCATTACTTTGAATATGTTTCCCATATCATCATTGCTCTGTCGCTCACCCTCAGTGCGCTCTTGCTTCGGTGGCTGATCATGACGTGTCGTAGACCTGACATTAGCAAAGGCAGGTATATTTGACTGTGGCACTGGGCCTGTCATTCTGTGTCTGACGTCAGGGAAGACAGGTACATTTAACCATGGCACTGAGTCCATCGCTCTTTGTGGCTGCCTAGGAGTAAATGTAGCACCCTCTTCAGGCTTCACCTGTGGTTTGATGTCATGCTGTGGGGATTCAAACTCTGAATAAACCTTGATTTTGGCAGTAGACTCTGCAATAGCAGTTTCCATTTCTAACTGTGCCATCTTAGCTTTTAGCTGTGCTTGCTGGATTTCCATTTCTTGTTGCAACTGTGCTTGTTGTATTTCCAAGTCTTGTTTTTGCTTCATGGCAGCTGCCTTAGCTACTAGTGCAGCTCTGTTGGCTTCTTCTTTTAAACGAGCCGAGGAAGCAGCTGAAACACGGGACAGACGGGAAAGACCACTGACAGACCCTGGTCCATTACCAGATTTGTCCGTTCTATGTTTTGATGAGACCACGGAAACACTGTCCGAGGGGGTCACTTCTTTGTCACATTTCTGTGCCATCTTAAGTCGTCTTTGTTTGGCCGCCTCCACCCATTCCTCTGTTCTTTTAACTAAGTCAGAGAAGTATTCCAGCTTTGGTTGAAACCATTGTTCTTGGTCTGCATGTTGTTCCTCCTCTATCATGAAAGGCAGCACAGCTTTGTTTGCTTCAATGAACTCCTCCAGCATTTGTTGTAGGTTTTTTAAGAGTACTTCTTCAATATCCTCCACATTGCAGTCATGTTCCATAAGCACATCAATTTCTTTCTCCTTTACAGTCATCACTCTGACCTTGTATCTCCTTGCATTCATGAGCCTGTGTAGCTTGTCTTCCACATACTTTAGAGTGTACTTTGGTTCCCTCTTGTGGTCAGGCTCAGGCACTGCACCACTCTCCTCCTCATGCTCTTGCATCATACTCTCGTCTGCCATAGTGACGTCACCAACAGTCACGGTAAAACGAGTGGCTTAATAAACTTCACAAATCGAAGTGATCTTCACTTAAAGCAGTCACAAGTTTCAAAAAGTTGTTTAAGACTTGCTGCTGGCTGTACAGAAGATGTTTTCTGGCACTTTCTTAGCGTTTTCCATCCATAAGGATACAGTTTTGACTTGATATAGTGGCATAATTTTCAAAATAATCACAATTCCAACTGCCACTTACACTAGCTTGGTGTAGGGTTTTTAGACACGTAAATCAGGTGGGTTTCTCTGTAATTGCACATCCATAGTAGAAACTTGACCACAGTACTCACAGACTCCACGAGACAGGGATAAGGTTAGTGGAGCTTTACTGAAGTCCAGCTCAGTTACAAAGATGCATATAAACAAAAAACAAAATATAAAGTCCTTGTTGTCCAAAACAGGTTATAACATCCACAAAAAACACCCGAAAATACGGTCAAAACTGTTAGTTTCCTGCGCTCCAAACTAGCGTCTTACAAACATTTTCTCTCATTAATTCCCTCGTCAACTTAAGCCGTCACAGCTGCGCTCAGCATAATAATTAACTCAACTGTAGGGGGCGCACTTTACCAAATTACAGTAGACAGTTCTATCCAAACACAAACCCAACACAGCAAGACAATAAGGGAATAGAAATAATGTGAATTAAATACAGTTCCTAAATTGGCTCTTACAACCGATTCACCCCCTCTCTATGCAACGTGGTCAGCGCTGAGTTGACAGCTCAACACGGGCACTTGCTCGGCTAATGCCTCATGGGGCTCAAGGCTGCTGCTTTCAGTGTGCTTGCCTTGTTGTTCAGTTTCCACGTTGAGTCGAGAACATTCACATTCCGTTGTCATCGATATAGGACACAAAAGGTCGCTTTTGCCATCAGCATCTGGACGCCAACGGTACGTACCTGCCTTTTTGATACACAAGAAAGATGAAACTTTGCTCTGTCTTGCGTACTCTACCACCACCAACACATCTTATCAAAGTGGGTGGACGCAGTAGAAATTGAAAGTGAAACCTTTGCCCTGACAGATGCCAGAGCCTAACAATAAGCTATATCTGTATATAACATCCTGTGTTTCATACTAATGCCACGGTTGCCACTGTTCTGCTTCATGATACGTGTACAAGTGCATTCATCTGACCACCTGTTTTTGGTTCACTCAACATCGTGTGCAGTGCAACATTTTACAACAATACATTACTTTTTATACTACTTGAACAGAAGGCCAGGTATGCCAACAGAAGGCCTTGAGATTCATGAGGCGTGTCCCAGCAAGCCACTAAGTGAGTAAGTGCCCGCGCTGAGCAGCCGATGGTCTTGCACATCAATGTCCAAGTAGGGTAGCCATGGTGGGCACATTGCGTTATCCAAAACGAGCACTCATTTCCCTCCCCCCCCGTTTTGGCCAACCCCCTGCCATCCTAGGAAAATAGATAATGCATACTTTTTGTTGAGTATCAAAGGCCTACTTCGTCGTATTCTCTGTTTTAGCGAAAGTGGTTAAGTGTGTCTGTGGATTTTCATAAATATTGAACCAATGAAAAGTATTAACAAGAGCTTGTGACTAAATAACAGGTAATAACATTTTATTTTTTTTTCTGCCCGACAGCAACGATATGCTACAGTATGTCAAACTTCCGAAAACATCAACTGCGCTGCCAACGAATATTAGCGTTAGCCACCTCAACCCACCCCCCTCACCACCCCACCCCAGCCCCAGTCAGTGAACTGTAACATCCCTGTGTCTACTTCCCAGATATCCGTGGCATCGAAGACTTCCTGGACCGGACCTCTCAGCAGGGAATGGATGTGTCGCTGCAGAAGGTGGAGTCCAACATCAACATGATGATCACCAGCCTGTTCAGAACCATGCGGGTGGAGGAGCTGCACCGCTACAGAGACACGCTGCGCAGGGCCGTGCTGTTCATGAGCCCCGCTACTGCCAAGGCTTTTATCACTGAGGTATGGAGGAGAGCTTTTATGAGTTCATGCACACACACACACACACACACACACACACACACACACACACACACACACACACACACACACACATTCATACACATGCACGCATACACACGCACGTGCGCACACACACACACACACACACAAACACACAAACACACACACACACTAACGGGGCCATCACACCGAGACGCAACGCTGCAGGCACGGACGCTTCAGAAACACCTTGGCAAAACACTTCGGGCAAAACAGCATGACGTGCATGTGGAGTGGGGTATCTATGCGCAACACAGTGATATGATACGATATGATATGATATGATATGATGAAATGGATTCAGGCAGACGTGAAGCTCTTGCCATTGCTGTGCTATTGTGTTGTATTGTAGTAAGTGTCATCGTACAGTACTTAAATACAGCTAATATAAACCTTTCGTCTGCATTTGCCATTGTCCCTCTGTTCGTACGGACAATAGGTTCCTACACTACCGGCATCACCATAGGAAGCCACGGGATGCCACTAGCTGAGTTGTGTAGGCGTGGGCTCTGATGACAGCAAGTCCCGGGTTCAATTCCCGAGCCCGGCGACAGCCTTGCTGCCTGTCACTCCGTGTCCTGTCTCTATATACTCTACTATCCAATAATAATATATATTTTTTAAATAAGATGCCAGGACGTGGTAAAGTACTAAAACTGTCCTCTCGCTTGATTTGATTGGCTGCCTGGGCCAATGGTTGACATTAATTAGTGCTGAGTGGTGCAACTCTGTGCTTAGAGTTTAGGAGTATTTGAACTTTGATGTGTGTCTAAAAACCGCTAGAAAAATGCCACACTCAAGGCACGAGAGGAGCACACACCAGGCATGCTGTACCATAGGAAAACAATGGCGTTACTGGCGATGAGTTTCTAATGACTCATCTCGGTGTGATTGCCCCCTAACATGGACTAACAGGCATTCATGTAGCTATAGGGAGGGACACACAACACATTGCAGTGCCGTGTGGGTGTTCTGATATACTGTACGCACACACATACACACATGTGAACACTGTACACACACAAACACTAATGTCGGATTTATACTTGGATGGTGCCGATCTAAGCTAACACGACGCGTTGTGAAGCTTGTAGATCGTCTATTTTCGGTGCGAGACACCCACACCAAACTAAATATAACTGAGGCATATCTCACTGAAGCGCGTATGCATGTATAACTACATGTCTAGAGGCATACAGCACATTGCAATGTTGCTCATACAGTTAATTACTGTGTATGAACAGGTAAATGATGTGCATTTCCTCAGGCCATCTCACGATAGCATGTGGACAATCATGCCTGTAACCATGGTAACAGGGTACAGACAAGTTGACACTTCTTCCAGTTGAAAACGTTGTGTGAAGCAGCATGTACTGTATCAACAGCAGCATACTGTGATGCTGCCAGTAACTACACAGTGAAATCCTTACTGTGGCAATGTAACCGGATACAGATACATTATTCTGAATGAACAGATTCATACAAATAATTTAAATAAATGAATGCAATGGGAAGTGTGTGTGTGTGTGTGTGTGTGTGTGTGTGTGTGTGTGTGTGTGTGTGTGTGTGTGTGTGTGTGTGTGTGTGTGTGTGTGTGTGTGTGTTGATATTAAATAATAATGATTATTATTATTGTCAATATTAAATAATAATGATTATTGTTATTATTATGTTAATTAACACTCCTTAACACAGTATAGCCACAGATACAAATGCAGTGTACCCACAAACTTTGATATTGCATATTCTTATAGGAACAGTACCATGCGTGTTGTCTGTGTGGTTCAATGTTGAATGTTTGCCTTTGGGTAAGATTTATAATCTATTATTCGAGAACCTTCTCAAAGCTATGATGGCTGTTGTTCTAATTCATTACCTACAGTGAATGTATCTATGTACGTGTGGTCTGGAATACTAAGTATACCCTCATACACAATAGACTATATAGTAGTAGACTCATTATCTGATAGCCTGAGAGTAAATGCTTTCAAAGGAGTAAACCTAGTACAATGCTGTACTCACTTTATGTGCAAATAACACTGTACTTAAGACTCCTGTGTGTTTGTCTAAACTAAAGATTCTAATCTGTATACTGATAACTGCAGTCTACTTAAAGCAGAAAATTATCCTCAAACATCCTAGAGGTATGGAAAATGTATTTCTTCCCCTTTTCACCTGTCCATCTGTGTGACACCATGTATTGGGGAAGTGG